>NW_020229309.1:0-327075 GCF_003227725.1 Camponotus floridanus | reverse complement strand
TATTAGTCATTGTATTAAAAATTGCTAATATAATTAATAACTGAGTAATAATAACTGATTACGACAATAATAATTAAATAGCATTCTTAATTAAATCATGAAGTAAAATTTGTGATTACAAAGAACCATATTTTCGATTTCCTTGAAATTAAAAAAGAGTCTCGAAATACGAGAAATCGCGGACTATAATTCTTCCATTTTGTTGGTTGTCAAAGTGGAGCACAATGCAGAAAGTCTCCTCTAGAATCAAAAAGCGCTGAAAAGAATCGTGATTCACACAGCGATGACGACGAACATATGCGACAAAGGAAAAGAATCAATAAAAACGCGCCACAGATTTCGCCTAAAATAATACGTCACATTTTTGTAACAAGCGTGTGAACGTATTAGAAGGCCCGGTTTTCTTAGAACGCTAGTAGGAAACTGGTTTGGCGGCACGTGTCGCAAAAATAAAAAAAAATTCTTAGAGGACAGGAGGAAAGAGAACAGGGCATCCAAAAATAAACGCGACAACAGACAGAACGCAGATGTTAAGAGCTATGATGGGATGATGACATATAATACGTATATGGAATACGGTCGGCACTAAAAGATGTCGGGCCAATTATAGACGTCTAGATGAGAATAAAAGAATTCTACGCTTGAGAAAAAAACGACGCGTGCGTAAACTGCGTCAACGCGCCTCTTCTAAAGATGAACGGCCCGACTGGTTTTTTTGTCCTGAATTCTGGATGTTTAAGCAGTAATACAGCGATCTATCCGGATAACATCGCAGAAAATCTCAAGGTGGCGAAATTAAACACATCGCATCTCCGCTTAAAATAATCTTTATTACCCCTCTTTATTACATGCCTCTATATAAAAAGCTATAAAATATGTCTCTTTTTTTTTTAGAGGGTCAGTTTTTTTCGCGAATTGCTTGATTTCGTCAATTGCTTGATTTTCGCGAATTGCTTGATTTCGTCAAGAGGAGAGTGTATTTGTATATGAAATATCTAATCCTCTACTCTTGGACTTCATGGTCTTCCCTTTGAAACCCGGTGCTTCTTTTCGATCGACTTTTGCGCTCTTTTCATCCTGCTTCCTCCCTCTCCTGACGATGATGGCCGTGCGACCGCTTGCCAGGCGATCTTCAATGAAGATTGCCGACTATCCGGTCCTCTCGTGCGTGTGTTTCTTCTTCTTCTGCTCGTGTATTGACCGTTCGCGATACATGCACATGAGAACCTACGTAAGATTGCATCGGCAACCATATGCGGGTTAGGAAAAAGTCTGGATACCCCTTAATATTTCGAAAAATACGCATTTTAAAAAAAAATGTTTCATACAAAAGTTATAAGGGTTTTATGTGGCGCATTACACAGCAACATTATTATGACTCGAATAGCGTTGTCAAGATTATGTGAAGGTCAGCTTCAATTTTTTAAATAGAAACCCCTATTTTTCATTGCATATTCTTGTAGCTTACCTCGAGAGCTTTCCAAAACACTATAACAAATTATTTTTCATGAAGTACTTTTCGAATTATGAGGCTTGAAATCATTCTTAATTTTACATAAACCATAAAATATCTTGTAAAATATTCATTTTTTCAATTATCTTACCTTAATACTTTTATATACAAATAATGAGAGAAATCAATTGGTGTAAAGAAAAAATAGTTGTTTTTTTAAAAAAAATATATCATTTGCAATTAACAATTTCATATTTTTTCTTAAAAACAACTGTATGTTTTTCTTTACACCAATTGATTCTTCTCATTATTTTGTACATAAAAATATTAAGGTAAAATAATGGAAAAATGAATATTTTACAAGATATTTTATGGTTTATGTAAAATTAAGAAATTATTTCAAGCCTCATAACTCGAAAAGTACTACATGGAAAAATAATTTATTACAGTGTTTTGGAAAGTTCTCGAGGTAAGCTACAAGAATATGCAATGAAAAATAGGGAGTTCCATTTAAAAAATTGAAGCTGACCCTCCAATAAATCTTGACAACGCTATTCGAGGTCATAATAATGTTACTGTGTAATGCGCCACATAAAATCCTATAACTTTTGTATGAAACATTTTTTGTAAAAATGCGTATTTTTCGAAATATTAAGGGATATCCAGACTTTTTCCTAACCCTATATACAGGGTGACCCATTTTAACTTAGGCAGAAAATATAACTCGAAAAATAAGCACACTACGAAAAAATGGTTAGAATCAAAATTTCGTCATTTCGAGGGGGACGTACAATGACGTTAAAATCAGCCTCCCCACCCCTTCCCCTGGGCGGTGAGGGGGGGCAAGTTTGAAATCTTAAATGGAACCCCTATTTTTCATTGCATATTCTTGTAGCTTATCTCGAGAGCTTTCCAAAACACTATAATTAAGTACCTTTTTATTAAGTACTTTTTGAGTTATAAGGCTTAAAATAATTTCTTAATTTTACATAAACCATAAAATATCTAGTAAACCATTCATTTTTCGATTATCTTACCTTCATACTTTTATGTACAAAATAATGAGAGGAATCAATTGGTGTAAAGAAAAACATACAGTTGTTTTTAAGAAAAAATATGGAATTGTTAATTGCAAATTACATATTTTTTCTTAGAAACAACTATGTGTTTTCTTTACACCAATTGATTCCTCTCATTATTTTGTACATAAAAGTATGAAGGTAAGATAATCGAAAAATGAATGGTTTACTAGATATTTTATGGTTTATGTAAAATTAAGAAATTATTTCAAGCCTTATAACTCAAAAAGTACTTAATAAAAAGGTACTTAATTCTAGTGTATTGGAAAGCTCTCGAGATAAGCTACAAGAATATGCAATGAAAAATAGGGGGTTCCATTTAAGATTTCAAACTTGCCCCCCCTCACCGCCCAGGGGGAGGGGTGGGGGGGCTGATTTTAACGTCATTGTACGTCCCCTCGAAATGACGAAATTTTAATTCTAACCATTTTTAGTGTGCTTATTTTTCGAGTTATTTGGCTGCCTAAGTTAAAATGGGTCACCCTGTATAAGCAATGTAAATTTGTTGCATTGAAGAAGATCAAAGTTTGTCGAGAACATCAATAATGTCGCGATACAACACACTATTTCAAATTCTTTTTTATTAATATTATTAAGAAAGCAAAAACTCAAGATTTGATTTATGAAATTGTCGTGATAATTTTTCTTTCACGATAATTCTCACTAGATTAATTGTTGGCAATTTCCACAATTCCTTGAGTGGGAATAAAATATAATACAACGATAACGGATTGGCTAGCCTAATGGACGTACAATCCATCGTGTATCCCCTTCTTCTCGAAGATCTCAATAACGCTTACGCACCAGTCTCATCTCTTAATGAATCACGGATGCGTGGTTCATTTATAACATGGCGAAGCGCTAGATAAACGCCTAATTAACGTTCGCAAACTAATTCTGCTACAATCTCTAAAAGATATCACTGTAATTATGTCTAAGCGAACATTAGCGAAAAGGGAGGAACGAATGGACACGAGACATTTCGGGAGAACAAGATAGCTCTTCTCAAATTCTTTCGAAGGAAAAATTTAATAGAGAAAGGTCCATATGATAATAAAATCAAATTAGTAGTAAAAAAACTGACGACCACGACATTGGGTATCATTAGCGTGAAAAATTGATTATTATTGATTATAGAAATTAAATTGTGAAAGTTGAAAATTATAAAATTCAAATTTAATATCAAAATTTATATAATTAAAAATATAATCGAAATAAAATGAATATTATACAGGGGTGTATCTGAAATGATGCACTAAACTTTAGAAGCGTATTCTAGAGATCAAAATAAAACTTTTTTTTCTTATGAACATGGGTCCGCAAATGAATCGCTCTCCGAGCTAAAATTCGAAAATGTGTGAAATTGATCAAACATTCGCAACGCAAATTTATTTATCTCTCAAAAGAGGGTGATAACGTCAAAACCTTTTTCTTCTGAAATACAGCCAATTTTTAATTTTTTCCCCAAACTTTAGGAGCCTCTAGCTTGGAGAGGGTTCATTTGCGGACCCATGTTCATAGGAAAAAAAAGTCTTATTTTGGCTTCTACTCTCTAAAAGTGAATCAGTGAAAATATCACTAATTTAAACAGTAAAATAAGATTTCACTGAGAATCAGTGAGTATTTTACTGATCTTCAGTGGAAACGCTTATTTTTTTGTTATTTTATCTTATATCTCACTGATTATGGTCAGTTAAAATAAAATTCACTGTAAAATCAGTAAATTTCACTGTAAAACCAGTAATCGCTAGTTCGTTCATTTACCGCTACAATCGCTATCTCTCTCGTATTTAATTTTAGTTATAAGAATTATGTAAAGTTTGCAAAGAGCGACATTTAAAATTAGAAGTATTACTTCGATTTAATTTCTGATACAAGTTCAATAGAGAGGCTTCAAATATCAAATCGTTCTTTATAATCAGACAAATAAATGTCTGGCGACTTAATGAAAATTATTCGTTCGTTATCTATTTAAAATAACAAGTTCAATATGCATGTAATATAAATAAAATAAAATTTTTAATATAATAAATATTTAGTAAATATAAATAAAATTTTTAATTTTATATGAAATAGATAGAGAGATGAATTCTAGTTAAATATTACTGACAATAACGAAAGAAATATTACTGATATTGAGAAATATTACTGATTGAAACAGTCAAAATTATTAACTGATTCTTTCAATAAAATATCACGAATTTACAGTGCTGTACTTATAACTGCTGTAATCAGTGACTATTTACTGTTTTTCAGTGATAATACACTGATTCACTTTTACAGAGTAGAATACGCTCCTAAAGTTTAGTGCATCATTTCAGATACACCCTGTAATCAAAATTTTTTTGACAAATATAACATTTCGATCCTTTCCAATGTCACAATTTTTACAAAGTAATAAAAAATCAAGAAAACCCGTCTTTCGAAGGAGCCCGAAAAGTCATAAAAATACGAAAAGTCACAAAAATGTAGAAAATACAAAATCGCAGAAGATACAACATATACGAGATAAACGATCGCCTTCTAAGCATTTTACCACGTTTTATGAATCACTTGATATATTTATGCGTACCGTGATAGAATAAATTTTGCATACACGGATTCCTCTTTTGGGAGCAACCGCGAACGATGTCATCAGTCGTAATCGTTGCAAAATTTTTCCTCTTCTTTTCAATTACGAGCCATAATTCTTTTGTATATTTAAGGACGTATGCAAAAGAAAGAAAGAGAAAAAGAGAGAAAGAGAGAGAGAGAGAGAGAGAGAGAGAGAGAGAGAGAAGCGGAAAGTGTTCCTCGCCTGTTCGATAACTGACCGGTTCTACTGCGAGCGCGGCAAGACTGCGTGCCGCTATCTAATTTTCTGCTCGTGACTTAGATCGACTAACGATGGTCTTCCGTCGAGCATTTAAGTCGCGCGCTGCTTCGCCGCACGTTCAATTACTGAAACATTGCAAGGATAATCGGATTTCGCAAACGCCGTCGCGGCGGAACAGGCCTCTCTGCACCGAGCTCGCAATTTATACGATAATTAATAAGTACCTGCCGATCGCCGGCAGTGATTACCTGACCGCTGGTAGTGGTCATTCGAGTTCGATTTTTGTCCCGCGTAAGTCTTAAAAATCCTTGTACAAGGTTTTTATACATCTGATTACTGCGTTAAACTCTTGCGGTAAAGATACAGTATATAATCAAAATTTAGCAATTCGTCAATAAGATGAATAGTCATTCAATGTGATAAAGTATTTTATAATAAATCATAAATTATAATGAATAAATATTTTAGAATACTTATATATAAATAAATATTTTAGAATACTTATATATTTAATAATCAGATGATAAAATATTCTAATAAATCTATGTGTGCGATATATATTTTTTTAAATTTTTTCGAAATCGAGGAAAGGACTATGTCCAGTTTTAGAAAAGTTTGGGTCTCCGCTGAACAACATTGGAACATGTCTAAAATTTTAGGAAATCAAAGAGGATTAAAAAATTTCATAGATACAATTTTTAAAAACAAGTTTCCTGAGTATTAGAGTTGTTCTGAAATTCGCTATTATAACCACCATTTTATCCAATGTTTACAGCACCTCTTGACAATAAAAAGAAATTTTGATTGTACCAAAGACATTAAAATAATATATTTGAAATGTATTTGGTAGCGTTCATTTCGGTTAAGTCTTTAAACTGTCTAATGATTTATACCATCAAGTTAAAAATTCAGATGTGATTGTAATGACGACGATGGAAGGGAAGATGAACAAGCAGCGAATGTATCAGTTGGGGTAAACCAGCTACTGGTACGGGGCTAGTCAATGATATTTTTGTATTAGATTATAAAAATCTGAAGAGAGATAAGGTCTGTACATCAAACTTCAATTAGGTAATTAAAACTTTTTGCTTCATACTTCTTGATTACCACTCTATCGATTAATATATGACTGATTGTTCATTCGAGGACTGTTTATTCGCAAACCCAAAGTCCACCATATCTAGAAAACACGCTAGGTCGCATTAATCATGAAGCGGGGCCGCTCGTTTTCTTCTCATCATCGCGGGATTGGCTTCCTTTCGCGATGAATCGAAAAATCAGACAAAATTTTAGAGAATCAAAGAGGATTAAAAAATTCCATGGATACAACTTTGTAAAACAAGTTCCCTGAGTTGTTTTGAAATTCGCTATGACCACATACCATCTTATCCAATTTCTCTGCGTCTACAGCATCTCTTGGCAATAAAAAAAAATTTTGATTGTACCAAAGACATTAAAATAATATATTTGAAATGTATTTGGTAGCGTTCATTTCGGTTAAGTCTTTAAACTGTCTAATGATTTATACCATCAAGTTAAAAATTCAGATGTGATTGTAATGACGACGATGGAAGGGAAGATGAACAAGCAGCGAATGTATCAGTTGGGGTAAACCAGCTACTGGTACGGGGCTAGTCAATGATATTTTTGTATTAGATTATAAAAATCTGAAGAGAGATAAGGTCTGTACATCAAACTTCAATTAGGTAATTAAAACTTTTTGCTTCATACTTCTTGATTACCACTCTATCGATTAATATATGACTGATTGTTCATTCGAGGACTGTTTATTCGCAAACCCAAAGTCCACCATATCTAGAAAACACGCTAGGTCGCATTAATCATGAAGCGGGGCCGCTCGTTTTCTTCTCATCATCGCGGGATTGGCTTTCTTTCGCGATGAATCGAAAAATCAGACAAAATTTTAGAGAATCAAAGAGGATTAAAAAATTCCATGGATACAACTTTGTAAAACAAGTTCCCTGAGTTGTTTTGAAATTCGCTATGACCACATACCATCTTATCCAATTTCTCTGCGTCTACAGCACCTCTTGGCAATAAAAAAAAATTTTGATTGTACCAAAGACATTAAAATAATATATTTGAAATGTATTTAGTAGCGTTCATTTTGGTTAAGTCTTTAAACTGTCTAATGATTTATACCATCAAGTTAAAAATTCAGATGTGATTGTAATGACGACGATGGAAGGGAAGATGAACAAGCAGCGAATGTATCAGTTGGGGTAAACCAGCTACTGGTACGGGGCTAGTCAATGATATTTTTGTATTAGATTATAAAAATCTGAAGAGAGATAAGGTCTGTACATCAAACTTCAATTAGGTAATTAAAACTTTTTGCTTCATACTTCTTGATTACCACTCTATCGATTAATATATGACTGATTGTTCATTCGAGGACTGTTTATTCGCAAACCCAAAGTCCACCATATCTAGAAAACACGCTAGGTCGCATTAATCATGAAGCGGGGCCGCTCGTTTTCTTCTCATCATCGCGGGATTGGCTTCCTTTCGCGATGAATCGAAAAATCAGACAAAATTTTAGAGAATCAAAGAGGATTAAAAAATTCCATGGATACAACTTTGTAAAACAAGTTCCCTGAGTTGTTTTGAAATTCGCTATGACCACATACCATCTTATCCAATTTCTCTGCGTCTACAGCACCTCTTGGCAATAAAAAAAAATTTTGATTGTACCAAAGACATTAAAATAATATATTTGAAATGTATTTGGTAGCGTTCATTTCGGTTAAGTCTTTAAACTGTCTAATGATTTATACCATCAAGTTAAAAATTCAGATGTGATTGTAATGACGACAATGGAAGAGAAGATGAACAAGCAGCGAATGTATCAGTTGGGGTAAACCAGCTACTGGTACGGGGCTAGTCAATGATATTTTTGTATTAGATTATAAAAATCTGAAGAGAGATAAAGTCTGTACATCAAACTTCAATTAGGTAATTAAAACTTTTTGCTTCATACTTCTTGATTACCCCTCTATCGATTAATATATGACTGATTGTTCATTCAAGGACTGTTTATTCGCAAACCCAAAGTCCACTATATCTAGAAAACACGCTAGGTCGCGTTAATCATGAAGCGGGGCCGCTCGTTTTCTTCTCATCATCGCGGGATTGGCTTCCTTTCGCGATGAATTGAAAAATCGGACTCTCTCGTTGACGGGATGGAAAATCGCCGGTGTCGGCAA
The DNA here is from genome assembly GCF_003227725.1 of Camponotus floridanus. Classification (NCBI taxonomy): domain Eukaryota; kingdom Metazoa; phylum Arthropoda; class Insecta; order Hymenoptera; family Formicidae; genus Camponotus; species Camponotus floridanus. Next base: position 318,501 of record NW_020229309.1, on the reverse strand, counting down.
AAGGAAGAGGTTACAGCGGGGAGTAGCTGTTGGGGCGTGTCCGGGACAGGTAAACTGGACTAGTTTTTGCCTGAGTCTTGCATCGGTAGACCGCTTGGCACCTCGGAACATACGGTCCACCGTGCAACTCGTTATCGTACGCTGCAGAACGTGATCTCATTGCCAGCGAGAGAGAAGCTCTTGACGGAGAAGTGGTTAGCTTACTTTCCAGCACTCGTACGATCGGCTTTTCAAGAAAATAGGCGTGCACTCTGAGAAATCGATGGATATATTTGGTCTTTGCAAAGTATTTTTAGAAATTTTCGATCCAATTATCATCTTTTAATTCCTTTGTGTTTCGACATCTCTTTCTTGTATTAGTTTATATTTTGATCAATCCTTATAATTTTAGATATTTTTTTAATGAGATGGACAGGAAAAATAAATTCACAACGAGAAGAATTATTTTAGAATGTAGTTTACATATTTTTTTTCTTCATAAAAACTGTCCCAAGCTTCTTACATCAATTTTGCATAATTTATTCTGCATTTCTGATCAATATTATAAATTAATTCATATTCCTATGAGAATAAAACGAGATTTATATCCTAATCGGAAAATATGGATCATAAAATTCATAGAAATCGTTAAAAATATCGCAAGGATAGTTGCCAGTGGAAGTTGCTGGACTCGAGGAAGCCACCGAGAGAGTGCAACGAAACGAGTGCAAACCGCGTACGACAGGCTTAAAAAAATGATTCGAAGCCTTGATTCGCAAGGACAAATATATACTCACCTCCAGCAAAATATCCATAAATAACCGCGTGTCGCCGCAATGTCTCGAATGTTTCTTCACGAGACGAGAGACTCTCTCTTTTCCCCTTTTCTCGATTCTCGATCATTCGAGCAGAAAATGCGCTTTCACATAATCACTGCGACAGTTTCATAATTCAATTAACGATCGCTGAAACGTAAAGGCGATACGTATATACAATCACGGATTTTTTTAACGAACGAACGTCTGCGAATAAATACATCTGACGTGATTTCGCGATTACACTCGCTGGAAAGTTTAAGAGGCATTTAACGAGCATTTGACATGACGTGAAAGCGTACACAGGATAATTCCGTACAAAGAATTTCATATCGATACTTTAATAAGGGGATAAATTATTACAATATAAATTTCTGAAACTTTAGTTTCATCGTAAATCTCCCTGTCACTTTATCAGGAGAAGTTTATCAGGGAAATGTCATCGCTAATTAACTCGAATTATGCGATAGTATGGTACTGATACTGTCGCAATCCACAATATTTGTTCTTCCTTTAAATAATTATTCTTTAAATAATTATTGCATTTAAATGCAGGGAAGTTGCGAGCTATTGAGAAACATAAAAGACTCGTTATTTGCAGGCTAAATAAACTTAGATAAGCATGTATGCTGTTACAAAGTTCATTTCGCGTGTGTCACAATTCGCTTCGAGAAAGAAAGAGGAAAGGAAAGGATTTGCCTCCGGCATAAGATCTTCGATATCCTGCCATGTTTTACACAAGATCGCATCGTAGACCGCGATAATGGGCTATTGTTCACAAGTATCGCGGATACACTCGACGGAGGGAACAGCGTTGTCGCGTTGACCGACGACATGTTCGATAAAGTATTCTTCTGTTTTCTTTTTTCACTTCTCCTCTCGCTTAACCATTCTCCAAAGAGTTTACAATCATCGATATAACGCTGAGATCGAATCTATTCGTCATCCCGTCACTCGATCGGTGAGTTCGATGCCTCTCCGGTGATCAGTAACGGGAATTCTTATCGCGAAGGAACATATGTATATCATATTTTGCAAAATTTTAGAGATGCAAGATATCAAGAGATTTAAATATCGATCGCAAAGAAATCATATTGGTTTATCGAATTATTTCGGTCCGAGTATTAGACTTAATTATCCACGCTGAGAAAAAAAAAGTTGTTAACTCGACTAAATCATTCAACTGAATTATTATTTTTTAAATTGAAATATATTTTACTAATTAAATTAAATAACATATTAAATCTAACATGACATCTATTTAAATATTTAAATATTTCAATTAGAAAAATAATAATTTAGTTAAATAATTTGGACAAGCAGCTAACAACTGTTTTTCTCAGTGCTTATAAAAAAATATTCTTAAATATTTTTTATCTTAAAATTCTGATTTTTTCAAGCACGATTTTCATAATTAGTTTTAGATGATAATTTCAGTCTACTCTCTAAAAGTGAATCAATGAAAATATTACTAATTTAAAACAGTAAAATAAGATTTCACTGAGAATCAATGAGTATTTTACTGATTTTCAGTGAAAACGCTTATTTTTTTGTTATTTTATCTTATATTTTATCTCACTGATTATGATAAGTTAAAATAAAATTCACTGTAAAATCAGTAAATTTCACTGTAAAACCAGTAATCGCTAGTTCGTTCATTTACCGCTACAATTGCTATCTCTCTCGTATTTAATTTTAGTTATAAGAATTATATAAAGTTTGCAAAGAGCGACATTTAAAATTAGAAGTATTACTTCGATTTAATTTCTGATACAAGCTCAATAGAGAGGCTTCAGATATTAAATCGATCTTTATAAATCGGACAAATAAATGTTTGGCGACTTAATGAAAATTATTCGTTCGTTATCTATTTAAAATAACAAGTTCAATATGCATGTAATATAAATAAAATAAAATTTTTAATATAATAAATATTTAGTAAATATAAATAAAATTTTTAATTTTATATGAAATAGATAGAGAGATGAATTCTAGTTAAATATTATTGACAATAACGAAAGAAATATTACTGATATTGAGAAATATTACTGATTGAAATAGTCAAAATTATTAACTGATTCTTTAAATAAAATATCACTGATATACAGTGCTGTACTTATAACTGCTGTGATCAGTGACTATTTACTGTTTTTAATAATACACTGATTCACTTTTAGAGAGTAGGCTTCTCCAGAAAATTGATACAACAAATTATTAATTTAAGAATTTTAAGAAAGATTAATCAACGGTATTCGATGTTGACGATGTCGCCAGGTGGCCTTGATTTCGATGTTACGTCAGCGAGCACTGGAATTGGAGAACGGCCTGGAACGAGAATGAGGAGGCCTTCGTCATTCGAACCACAGCCGCCAGCTGGTCTCTCACCAGGTGTTAGAGAGTATCTACGCTGTCCGGTCGGAGGACAGAAGAGTCTCACAATGAGATTCGCAGGTGCGAGGTGAGGATGTAGCAGGAGGACTCTCGCTTATCTTACTGAGAAATCGTCCACGCTCTCGCCGCGGCATCTTAACGAACGGAAAACGAGCGATGGCGAGCCAGCGTCGGAAAAAAAAAGAAAGAGAGATGAGGAGTCGAAGCAACACAGAAGAGCCGCTTCGGACAGTCACATCGAGGTGTGACTGGCTGCTGTAGCCTGCGAGTCTCCTCCCAAGCGACTTTTTTTGGCATCATTTTTCAAAATATTTTAATAAGAGTCGTTTAAATTGTGATTAACTACTTGATCAGCCATCAAAGAGTACACGGTTTGTTGATATTATTATATCAACATAAATATAAAATTATTAATTATTTATTAAAATTATTAATTATTAATTATTTATTAAAATTATTAATTATTAATTATTTATTATTTATTAAAATGATTAATTATTAATTATTTATTATTTAATACGCGTAAAAAGAAAGATTAATAACGAATTATATAAGTAGAAATGTTGCTGTAGACAATTTTCCTGAGCAATAATATTAATCACTAATCAAGTTAATCGAGATTTGATCAAAATGACTTTAAATATCGCTGAATAACAAATATTCAGATCTATTTAATTTGAAAACTCTTTCACGGAATTTATATCCGTGGAAGTTTCATCCGAGGAAGTATCATCATTGACGTCAAGGAAGCTTAAAACAAGTTCGCCATAGAAAGGCGAGGGATCTGAGGAAAACTTTTAAGAGGAAAGATATTGAGGAAAAAGAAGAGATAGAGGCTCGGAGAAGGAGGAAAAAGACACGGCAAAAGAGACAAATAGGAAAAAAGAGAGGGAAGAGAAACAGAAACAGAAGGAAATAAAATGAAAGAAGGAGAGAGGAAAAAAGACTGGAAGATGCAAAGAAGAAAAGAGAAGAGGGGCAAAGTAAATCGGTCGAAGCGAGGGGGACGAAATGAAGGAAACGAGGCGAAGGGGAGGAAGCGTTGCATGACTGGAAAAGAAGGAGAGAGAAGGAGAGAGCAGAAACGTAGCCCGAGCTAGTCGCCTAGACAGCGTGGCAGCGGCGGCAGAAATCAAACAAAACGAGAACCCGTACATACGTAACTGCACGGTACAGTGCCTGGCAGCAATGATCTCTCGGTCTCCGTATGTCGACGATTCGACGTGCGTTGGTCGCCATAACGTCCAATCTAAATTTCTCGTCTGTCTTATAATTGACAATTGATTAATATTAACGATAAGTCTCTAAAGAAGCTACCAGATACATGCATGGTCCTTTGAGGACAGTAAAGGGTCGTCTACAATAGAGTCGTAAAGTCATAAGTCGTAAGAAATTGACCAATCCCAGTTGAAGTTCAGGAGAATCAACTGTGATTGGTCAATTTCTTACGACTTACGACTTTACGACTCTATTGTAGACGATCCTAAAGGATCTAAGTCGAGAAAAAAACCCCTATCGCTATCTAAGACCTAAAAACCTAGAATTACAATTTAGAGAAGAGAAAGAGTCTGTTCATGATCTAGATGATTGTAGTGTTAATCAAGATTGGTAAGTCTAAATCGTTATGATGATACAGGATTTGGTTCATTGGAATCGATTAATTTCTACATTCTCTGGCATGATCTATTAATATTTACACATGTTGTACTTGATAAAAGTCGTACCGTACAGCGGTGGCAGTGCAATGCTTATTAGCAATCGGTTACTTCGTTTGCGATAGGATTAGCGTAGGATTAGCATAACTCCTCGTACAACCTGACTTTCTACGCGTCATAAAGAAAATACATATTCCTGTGTAATATCAAGTACAGAATACGTGGACTCATGATGGTTTCCCTCTCTCTCTCTCCCTCTCCCTCCCTCCCTCCCTCTCTCTCTCTCTCTCTCTCTCTCTCTCTCATGTAAATAATTATAGTCACCTAACATTTTCTAGACATTTCGAGAATGATTCTCGCTGTTCCTCAATATATTTATTGATTTCTGGCTGACAGTAATACCGATTTTTGCACCGTCGTCGATGGATGCGCACTGTTTGTCACGTCCTCAGCGTACATCGCGCAAGAACAACGCGGATGGAATTTTTAATCTCGATCGCGCCTTCATCGAATTTATCGCACGCCGTATCGTGCTCGTGCATATGTGTACATACGTGTACATGAGTGAATGGGAATTAAACAGGACTCTTTCAACCTAACGTGCGACGGACCTGCGTTTCTGAAAGCTTCACATATGGCAGTTATTCCTCTGCGCGACAGCCACCCTCTCTCTACACTGAGAAAAAAATCTGTTGCATTAATTAGAATTCTGATAGATTCAACCAGTATGTCTGTTGGAAAATGGACAAACTAGAATTCTTGTCGGAATTACCAGATGAATTATCTGATTAATTTCTTCCTGTTAAATTTACCAAATTTTCTGATTAATAATACTAAACTCTTCAAGTCGTCTAAAATTTTTTCCATCTAATCTGAAAAGTCTGTTTATATTCTGAATTTCAACAAGATTATTGGATAAATTCAATCCACATTATTGAATAAATTATTTTAAGTTCAGTTTGTTAGAAATTAAACTGATAAACAGTGATGCAAGAAGAGGATGCAGCTCAAACATACACAATCAGAGAGCTAGCGTCCTCTTTCTGGCACTACTGCTCGTAAAAGAAAAAAAATATACTTTGGATTTAATGTTAATACTAGTTGTTTATATATATTTCATGGCAAATATTGAATACGAGTTAAGTTAAGAGTGGCAAGCAAGGAAATTAATGTAACAAGAAATTTGATAGATCCAACCAGAAAATACTAACCAAATCCTTGTAGTAAAATCTATTAAACGTTCTAGTTATAAAAAATCGAATCTTATCAGGATAACTGGAAATTCTTGTTTGATTTAACCAAAATGCCTTCAATCATATACATCTTGTTCGTACAATCAAACGATTTTTCTCAGTGTGTGCTACAAGTTTTATCGAATCTTATTTACATTACGGTGAAATAATTGGGACTGAAAGAGAAAATTTGGAGAAATACTCAATTATAGAGAATTTTTGGAGAATTATATTTAGAATTACTAATTTAAAATTACACTGAGAAAAAATCTGGTTGTATTAATTAGAATTCTGGTAGATTCAACCAGTATGTCTGTTGGAAAATGGACGAACCAGAATTCTTGTAGGAATTACCAGATGAATCTGATTAATTTCTTCTTGTTAAATTTACCAAATTTTCTGATTAATAATACTAAACTCCTCAAGTCGTCTAAAATTTTTTCCATCTAATCTCAAAAGTCTGTTTAATAATTTGAATTCCAACAAGATTATTGAATAAATTCAATCCAGATTATTGAATAAATTATTTTAAATTCAGTTTGTTCGAAATTAAACTGATAAACAGTGATGCAAGAAGAGGATGCAGCTCAAACACACTCAATCAGAGAACCAGCGTCCTCTTTCTGGCACTACTGCTCGTAAAAGAAAAAAAATATACTTTGGATTTAATGTTAATACTAGTTGTTTATATACATTTCATGGCAAATATTGAATACGAGTTAAGTTAAGAGTGGCAAGCAAAGAAATTAATGCAACAAGAAATTTGAATAGATCCAACCAGAAAATACTAACCAAATTCTTGTAGTAAAATCTATTAAACGTTCTAGTTATAAAAAATCGAATCTTATCATGATAACTAGAAATTCTTGTTTGATTTAACCAAAATACTTTCAATCATATACGTCTTGTTCGTACAATCAAACGATTTTTCTCAGTGTAGGGAAGAGGACTTTCATTTTCAATGAGATGCATAAAGAAACGACCGCGGTTGATTTACACATGCTAATATTTTATCTCGAGAAAAAGGTGTCTTTCTTTTCGAATGAAATTAAAGCACACCTACGATTCTCATCTTCTTTCTGAAGAAATAGGGATTTCCTGCAGGAACAGGTGCGAATAATGATTCGCGAAACATACGATCGTTGTTAGCTGGGGGAATGTTAAACAGTGTACTATAAAAAAATGTCCTTACTTAATCATACGAATAATGTTTAGTCGAAACACGAGCGGCATACGTATATATATATTTACCTATCGTCCTTGGAAAAATGTCTTCCAGTTGCGAGGGCGGCGAACGCGCGCAACGACGCAGAAAATCTCGACACCTCGTCGAGCGCTGGTTAGCAGCTGTTTGCAGAGTGTGTACTCGCGGCAGCAAGAAGCGGCACATGCCGCTGATATAGAAACACGCCAAGAATTGGAAAGGCTTTCCGTGCGATGAATTCATGCAATTCACGCGATGCTGAAGGAGTCTCGGCTTCGCCGCGCGATTTCACCGCGTGGCCACGGAATCTTCCCCGCGACGTGCCGTAAAAATGGCGGGGAAGAGAATGATTCGATTTCGCGTCTAGACACGTCGCATTCATAATAATAAATCGTCGTTTCAAAATACATATAGTATATTAAACACTGATATATTAAATTTAATATTAAATTAATATTAAATAACATTAAACTTAATAATATAATAAAATAATAAAATAATAATAATATAATAAAATAATATAATAATAAAATAATATAATAAAATAAATAGATAATAATAAATAAATATAATAAAATAAATAATATATTAAAATTAATAATATAATAATTAATAATATAATAATTAATAATAATATATTATATTATAATTAATAATATAATAATATAGTAATATTAATTTTTTTAATAATATAATATTAAAATTAATATAGAGATAGATAGAGAAATATACTTTCGAAGAAATATCCGGGATAGAAATTAAAAGAGGAGAAAAGTTTGAAGTTAATATAGAAGTTAAGCAAAAGAGATGTAGAGAATCAAAAAAACAGGCTAACAAAATAAAATTCAGAATTCTAGATATGATATAGAGATTATACACAATTACCAGATAAGATTATCAGAAACGATTTCAGAAAACGAGATCAGAAAGATTTTCAAAAGATCAAAAGATTTGTGGAAACGAAGAACTCCGAAATAAATTTTAGCGTGAACAGGAAAAGGAATTATCTAAGATATCTTAGAAGGAAGTGGAAAGTTAAAGCATTTAATATTAGCAACAAATTCTACAGAAGATGTAAGGAATAATAAAAGAATCAAATTTTAGGAGAAAAGGGAAAAAGAATCAGTTGGATAAAAAAAATTTAAAGGTTAAGAGAAAAGAATAAAATCAAAGAAATTCTAAAAGTAATTGAAATTAATTAGAATAAGAAGCAACATTGTATAAGTTAAGTATATTTTTATGTAAAACATTAATTTAAAGTCTGCAATGTATATTTTATGTCAAATCCCTTTCAATGTCGAGAGGCAAGAAATAAATAAATCTATCTATTAAAATTAATATTTTATTGAAAAAAATTATCTACAATACAATACTTATAATATTGAAAATTAATAATATTAATAATACAAATTAATAATATTATTAATAATATTAATAATATTATATTGAGAATATAATATGTATAAACAAGACAGAAATATACTTAAAATTCAATGTTTTTTTTCACGATCTCCATGCATTTTTGATGGAATATGAAAGTATAATAGAGAATATAAAATTTGTTTCCGAAATGCAAGCTACTCGTATATCTCTACAACACCGAGGTTTAATCTGTCGAGATTACTTTCTTTTCAGTTTAATCTTACTTTAACGACATTCTGTACTCGGGACGTCCTTAGACTTCAATCCCTGAGAAAAACAGAATCTCCGTCGAAAAAATTCTCCGAGAGAATGTCTAGTATTATGTGCAAAGTCCACGGTTATTTCTGCACTTATCGAACGAGTGCTAAGTCGGGGAACTTTTATTTCTCTAATCGAACCAAATTTTCACATTCGGTCTCGTGTGTATCAGGGTATTAATAATCGTGCATAGACACGAACGTTATTCTCTCGAAATGCAAATCCGAGATCTTTAAAATTACATGGGAGTTTTTTGTATGAAAATCAAAGTACATTACGTGTAAAAAACGATTCACGTTCATTATCAATTAATTAAATAAACCGAAACGTCTCTCTTTCGCTCTGTCTTTTTTCCGCTTTCTGCCAACCACCTGATCGCGAGATTAGCTTATGTAAACCTGCATTCCTACAGAATCCACTATCAATTCGTTTATTATGACATAAAATAAAATTTGGTGACTAAATATTCATAAGTGATTCTCGCAACACTTACTTCGCACAAGTCTTTTCGCACGAAAGTAACTCGTGAATGTCACGACTCTGAAATTCATCAGATTTCTCAAGTAAATTTAATAAATGACGCATATATGAATATAAAAAAAGTATATATTCTCGAGAATGTATTATTTTTTAAATTTGAAGTACTTCGAACGTCACCGCCAACTTTGTACGTGATTTGTCAAATAGCTTTAGAAATTAATTACAGACTGATGGCTCATAAATTTAAAATTACATTCCACCCNATATGGCGTTGGATACTGGTCCGACGATGGGTCTAAAACTTCCGGATATTGGAGAATTACGCGGATTAACGATCACGAATAAGGATCGAGCGTAAACGCAGGGAAGTGCGATAATCACGACTGCCGATATAACGATGGCGAAAACGCAGGGGGCCTCGCTTTTATGCCATATCGCCGCGCATAACGCCGCTCTATCGATCAACCACCGAGTACTTCCGCCCCGCCGCATTCATATATCCGAATTAATTAACGAAATGTGAAGTGACCCCGCGCGTTCGATATTTTAAATATTCCAGGAATGGAATGGAAATTGAGGCCGTCGTCCCTCGACAAGAGCGCGATTTCGATGTCATCGTGACTGCCGAATCACAATTTCCACCGTATGAGAAGTATTATTTCGTCAAATTAACGCATCGTCTTCTCGAATAAGTCCATGTATGAAGTCCAATATAATTGTCGCCTCATATTAGTAATGATAAATTTAAATCTAACAGGGAAAGATAATTTCGATTATACTTAAAATTGCAATTTTCTTCCTCTTCCTGGTTCTCAGTAAATCTTACGCTTATTCCGGATGCAATTCTGGATTATGAGATGATGAAATTTAAAAACGGTATCATTTGCAGAAATAGTAATACGTTTTAGTGAATCAGTACAAATTATCGTTTTATATTCGTTTCTTAAAAATAGCAATCGACGATATCATCTTATCTTTCCAATTCAAGCATGTCAGCGTAATTTAAGAATTGGAAGCGAACAATATTCAGTGGCCTTCCGCAAGAAATAAATAAATATATATATATATATATATATATATATATATATATATATATATATGTACACGCGTTTACTAGGCGGAAGAAAAAAGACATCTGGAACTCGCGGATTCAATTAAAATGCTAATTCCATCCGCTCGAATCGCATATTACCCTCGCTGCCTCTTCTTGGTCTTCCTCGCCCTCTCTGTCCCATTTTCGGACCATGCTACTATTCGGAATCTTCTTGAGGGGGCCGCTTGCTGACCGAGTTTCCCGAGGACTCCGGGCAACAGGACGGAATTTTGCGAGACAAAGCCAAGAAGATAAGGCAGAAATTGATTTGTTTCGTCCAGAGAACCGAAGATGTACCATATCGATGTCGTAGCGAACTCGTGTGCGATGCATTCATCTCGTCTGTGAAGAGAAGAGAAAGAGACAGGGCATTTCGAGGAGAATGGAGGTCGTTGTAATTAGTTTTGGCTTATGCCAATGTTTGATGTCACGTGCCACCCGCGAGTACCGACACGGAATGTTCGGATCGCGAACTCCAACAGCAAGGGTGTTCCTTTTCCTTTGATCTTTATTCATCGCTTCTCTATGCACGCATTAACAATGTGCATCTTTGGGGCACGTGCGAGTAAAACGGCCTTTGGTGATGCTGTAGTATTCGAGATTTTTTAAGGATGCTTTGTATATACAATCTCAGCAAAAAGTAGCTGAACATCAATATTGACGAATATATTCACTCTTGGTGTATTTTGAGCATGAGAAATTGTGTGGAATATTAAAATTTGAACTTAGCTACAGTGCAGAGATGTATTTTTTAATATTCATCGCGTTTTTACTGAAATATTCCGAATTTTGTTAATCGAAATAATTAACTTTTGGCAGAGAATTTCGTCTTGTGACAGACGGCTAACTTCATTGATGTAAAATCACGCACGACGGTTTCGAGTAGATATATTAGTATGATTTATAGTTGAAAAAAAAAGTGTTTAATTATTGATGCTTCACTTCACATTAATGCAAGTTACTTCAAAGCGACAGATCAGCTATGTATCTTTTATGTATATATTGACGTTCTATTTCCTCCTTATGCAAGTTCATTATTTAACTTTGTACAGTAAAAATATTTTCAATTTTATAAGTCGTGCAAGTTTTCAATTTATTCATAAATAATATAGTCGCTTTAAACATTTCAAATAACTACTTATTTTTTTCTCGCGACATTTATTACCTTACGTAATATTTTAAATATATCGCTTAATATATTTTATACGTAGACTGTAAGAGGAAAATAATAGTTTCAAGACTCCTACGTAGTGTATCGCGCATTATTTTATAAAAATAACTAATTAATAACGTGAATATATATTATATATATATCAGTTATTATTTTAATAATTTATTACACTTTCTATATAATCTAAATATTTTATTAATGAAATATATATATATATGTATATTTCATTGTCCGTTATCTAATGGAGGATTTTGTATGTACAATTCTAGCAAAAAGTGGCTGAAATTCAGTATTGACGAATATTCACTTTTGATGTTTAATATTTATTGCGTTTTTACTGAAATATTCCGAATGAAATATTCGAAATGATTAACTTTTGACAGAGAATTTCGCCTTGTGACAGATACATGGCTAACTTCATTGAATTATATTTAATATCTTTTTAACCAGTTAGTACTTGTATAATATTATTTGACCAAATATTTCCTCTGTATCTAAACTTTTGCAAATTTTAAACAAATTCTGAATATTATTTCCATGTGTTTTTGTCATTTGAATCGACGTGGTTATACGTTTCCCATAAGAACACATGTTAATTCGGTGCAAATTAAAATCCTTATAACTTGTGAACGCTTTAGTGAATCGATTTAAAAATTGTACTGAAGATTCTAAATATATGTAAGGACATTCTGTACGATTTTCATTAAATTCTCAATATTTTGAAAATAGCTACAAAACATCCTTAATAACTCTTTCGTAAAATTGATACTGAAAATTGAAATTAAGAAATTGAATTAAAAATGAAGATAACGGATTTGTAATAAAAATAATATAATAATAGAAAGCTTTATATTTATACTTTAGAAAAGATTAATTTCGTAAAAGCAGCTTATTTTGTAAATAGAATATTTATTTTGTAATTTAAAAAGTATCGACAAGAAAATAAATTAACACGTGGATGACATTGTAAACAAGGCAATAAACAGAATGTATAAAATACGAAACAATAAGAGAAAGAAGGAAGAAATGGAGAGAAATTGAAAAGAAAAAAATAAAATTTAATGCAATAAAAGAAATGCAACTTAAATATATCTAGATATCAAGTACAAACACATACACATTCAAAAGTATTATACAATTCTGATGTGTACCGATAAAGTGTACGATGAGTTGCAAAGGATTTTTAAAATTCTATTAATTTTAGAACCACTGATCTGTTTTCTTGGTTACGTGCTCTACAAAGGAAGATATTTTCTGCCCGTCGATATTGTAAAAGAAATTGGAAACGCCTTATATTTTCAATAGACGATACAATTATGTTTTCAATAGACGATACAAAGCCGCTACGCCATTTCTTGGAATTATAAAGGAAAAGAGCGCATTTTTCTAAATTACAAAGAACAGAATGCGTCTCTACGACAAAACTTTGCGATTTATGGCTTTTGATAGATATATTAAATGGGAAAGTATGAAACAAGCGTCAACTATAATATTGAGATGAACGATTATTATGAAATATGAGTATGCTGCGTGAATCCCGATTAAAACTAATCGAGCACTTTTTGTGCGCTCTTGATATTGTTGCTGCTGTTAATTATGTAGACACCAATATCAGCTTAATTGCGCCAACTTTCGTAACGCTGTCACATGATAAATTTTCTCTCTAGAGGCGAGAAATAAAACAAAGCTAATGAGATTACCCGTAGACGTCTGTTTACCTTACAGTTAATATCATACTTTGGTGTAATAAATAACCAGATTATTTTTATAAGAAAAATGAGATATTATACAAAATATGTTAGTATACGTAATAACGCGCGCAAAATTTAATTATAGATAAGTATATCATAAGATAGCAATGCATGAATATCGAAGGCTTTACGGATTTAGGAAATAACATTACATATTTGGTCTTCTCTAAGTTGGGTCTTCGTTTAACTAATTAAGGATTAAAATCGCCCTCAGTGGATTCTTATTGTAATCCAATGATATAATATTATTTGTTACAGCCGGATCATATTTGTCTAGATTGTATAATGTTTACATTTAGATTTTCATGATATAACCTGGAAAAGTTATTTGTATTGTGTAACTTGTATAATATTTCAATTTGAAATCAATATTTTCTGTAATGAAATTTTGTTTAAATATTAATTTTATTCTTATTTAATTTGTGTGTGGAGCTAGAGTATTTCGTAAAACCTTGTAAATTATTCATACTTCTACCTTTATTTTTAATAATTCTTATATATATAATAATATATATAAAATAATATATAAAATAATATATATATAAAATAATATATATAAAAATATATATAAAAATATATATAAAATATATATATATATATATATATATAAAATAATATATATAATATATATATAATAAATAAATAAATTATAATATAATTAATTATAATGATAATATTTAAATAAATAATTCTAATTATTAAATCAAGGAAATTATTTAAGATGTCAAATTTACTTAGCGAATTTTTTATTTTTTTTTTATCAGATTATAAGAAATTAATAATACACAAATTGTAGAAAGATTGATAAACTTGACAATGCTTCTGAATGAAAAAAAAAATTCTTTTCGACACATCTTTATCTGTGACATATATTTTCGCGACATTAAATTTTTTTATATTATAGCTAAAAAATACATAGCCACTATTTACTCCATGTCCCGTGGTAAACTAAACGGTGCAGCGCATAAAATCGATTCTCGTGTTACTTTCACGCGAGTTATGAGAGAACGATTCCGGCGGACAGATGTCGTAAAATTTCATTTTACGGACACTTCTGCAATTCCTATCCACGAATTTTTAGAAAGCTTTCCTTCAGGTAATGCACATTGCAGAATCCCATCTTGCATCACACTGTCACTCGCAGCTCACTCGTAGATTTATCTCTCGAGTTCTGATTCTTCTCGATCCCGGAGATCGGCGAAAAGTGAAAATCGTATCGACGAGAATACTCCTTTTTACGTTTTCCTTCCTCGTAAGAGAAGCATGAAGCTTTTTAGCCAACATTATCAATAAAGCTTTGACGTTTTTGTGATTTCATGTACTAAATGAAAATTACTTGATAGAAATGAAAATCGTGCACAGCATTATTATTATTTATATTAGCTAAAAAATTGATCGATGGAAGAAGCTTTTAATAGAAAATTCTTATATCTTCCCTCATGGACTTGTAGAAAAATTTCAGATTTATTAATTATGCAATTATATATTTTAATTTTTAATTGTAATCGCAAACAAACGCTTTCTTCTAATTATATCCCTTTTCTATCATCTAATTTTAAAGAAAATTAATTTTTATTTAGATTGTACCTTTAAGCTTTTTTAAACTTCAAACAAACGCGCGACTAAATTAAATCTGTTTTTTTTTTTCAAGATAACCTTTGTTGTAAATATTTCTATGATAAATTTTATATCTATAAATAAAATTAAATCTATAAATTTATTTTTAAATATATAATTATTATTATTTTTAAATATATTATTATTATTATTTTTAAATTTATAATTAACTATATAAATCTAATAAATTTTCTTCTTTTTTTTATGTAATAGCAAGAAATGGCGTATTGAGTTTTTTTATTATAGTTTAGGTGTTTTACTCGCATGGTCCTAACAATTTCGACGATATCGTACGTTTTCACTTCAAGAACGGCTCAAGCTGCTGTATCTGGGCGGAAGTTTGTTCTGAAAGCGGGACAGACGTGAGTAGTGTTAGTAGTACTTCCAGTAGAAAGGGACGAAGGTGGTCAGCCAGAGAATTCCTCTACGAGAATCAAGACGCGGGCTTTATGGTCAAAGCCATTCAAAAGTCCTTTTCAAAACGCATTCGGGCAGAGCGCGGTCAAGTTATAATGCAAAATTGTTCACAAAGAAAATATTTCGCCATATTTCGATTTTTATTTATTTTTTTTATTTGCGATAGCTTTCGCGATAGAACCAACTTCTAGAGGTTGAAATTTATAGAAAGAAAGAAATATGTCGAAATACGTTTATTTGATTTACACACTTAACAAATATAAAAAAATTGAAGAGGTATATCAACCATTTTCCGATATAGTGATTCGCGTTCTTTGATATCGAATTCTTTTCTTCTTATCATAGCTGAAGGAAATGTCACGCGTCACAAATTGTGTTTTGCCGTTAATCCATTTAATCGATGACCGTAAATGGCTCCTAATTAATTTAATTGTTTTATAAATTGAACAAGAAATACACTGATTGATGATGCAGAGACAAAAACACAAAGTTTTCAAAGAATCCATTTTTCTTAGCGATATCGTTAAGGAGGAAATCAGTGACCCGCATTGAGAGAGAATCGATATCGCGAGCGAATGTAACAAGCACTAGATGTACATTTGTGTGTGTACGTTTCTGTCGTCTTTCGATAGATTTAAGGATATAACAAAACGAAAGAGACATTGTGTCGCTAGAATGACGTCTCAAGAGGGAAAAATTCGCATTGATCGAGAATTTTCAACAAAATTTGCAGTTATTTTTTCAAAGGTTAAAAGTGCATGCAATGCTTATATCATTACATTATATTTTTTTATCATGCAGTTAGTACATTAAAATAGCACATTAGTACATTAAGATTCATTTACATTAAACATTTTCCTTGTTACCATTAAGGATGTTTTGTACCTATTTTCAAAATATTGAGAATTTAATGAAAATTGTACAGAATGTCCTTACATATGTTTAGAATCTTCAGTACAATTTTTAAATCGATTTACTAAAGCGTTCACAAGTTATAAGGATTTTCATTTGCACTTTCTTGTCGATACTTTTTAATTTACAAAATTTTACAAAATAAATATTCTATTTACAAAATAAACTGCTTTTACGAAATTAATCTTTTCTAAAGTATAAATATAAATCTTTCTATTATTATATTATTTTTATTACAAATCCGTTATCTCTATTTTTAATTCAATTTCTTAATTTTAATTTTCAGTATCAATTTTACGAAAGAGTTATTAAGGATGTTTTGTATTTATTTTCAAAATATTGAGAATTTAATGAAAATTGTACAGAATGTCCTTACATATGTTTAGAATCTTCAGTACAATTTTAAATCGATTCACTAAAGCGTTCACAAGTTATAAGGATTTTAATTTGCACCGAATTAACATGTGTTCTTATGGGAAACGTATAACCACGTCGATTCAAATGACAAAAGTACATGGAAATAATATTCAGAATTTGTTTAAAATTTGCGAAAGTTTAGATACAGAGGAAATATTTGGTCAAATAATATTATACAACTACTAACTGGTTAAAAAAATATTAAATATAATTCAATGAAGTTAGCCATGTATCTGTCACAAGGCGAAATTCTCTGGCAAAAGTTAATCATTTCGATTAACAAAATTCGGAATATTTTAGTAAATATTAAAAAATATATCTCTGCACTGTAGCTAAGATCAAATTAAATAATCAACACAATTTCTTACTTAAAATACACCAAAAATGGATATTCGTCAATATTGAATTTCAGCCACTTTTTGCTGAGATTGTACATACAAAATCCTTAATTAGATAACGGACAATAAAATATACAATATATATTTCATTAATAAAATATTTATATTATATAGAAAGTGTGATAACATTATTAAAATAATAACTGATATATATATATATTCACGTTATTATTTTTTAGTTATTTTTATAAAACAATGCGCGATACACTACGTAGGAGTCTTGAAACTATTATTTTCCTCTTACAGTCTACGTGTAAAATATATTAAGCGATATATTTAAAATATTACGTAAGTAATAAATGTCGCGAGAAAAAAATAAGTAGTTATTTGAAATGTTTAAAGCGACTATATTATTTATGAATAAATTGAAAACTTGCACGAATGACGACTTATAAAATTGAAAAATATTTTTACTGTACAAAGTTAAATAATGAACTTGCATGAGGAGGAAATAGAACGTCAATATACGCGAAAGATACATAACTAATTTGTCGCTTTGAAGTAACTTGCATTAATGCGAAGTGAAGCATCAGTAATGTCGACTAATTAAACACGGTTTTTTTTTCAACTATAAATCATACTAATATATCTACTCGAAACGTCGTCGTGCGCGATTTTACATCAACGAAATTTCATTCGGCGAGAACACCTTCCACAGAAATTGGCAGAAAGTTAAATCGAGCGCCGCGGCTGCAATGATTAAATGAAGCTCGGAAAGAGAAAAAAAGAATATAAGAACATAAGCGTCGTTAAACGCGCGTTTCATCGAGGAATCTACGTGAATCGTTTAACGATACGTAGGTCGTATAACCATGTAATTACGTGAGCGAGCACATTAAAATCACGTACGCGAGTTAATATCTGCCTAACGCAAACGAAAAATTCTTTGATGTTCGATGTGGATATTGAGACTTTTAAGGGGCAATTGTCAGCAACCGATGATATGAATGGATCCATAGAATGAATTTCGTTTTTATGCCTATCGTAAATATTTTTATCTAATTATATCGAAAAGAAGGAGGTCATTTTTTTTCTCTCATAATTCTCGTTAATAATCGAAATTTATGCGAAATACAGTTCGGATCACTCGCAAAGAAAATCCTGCTGGCTTCCCTTAAATCATACGGACGCGAGATTAAAAAATATCGGCCGTATTAATCGCGTTGGTGTGTGCTAAAACCAGCTTGAAACGAAACGAAATTTTTTGAGTGCTCGGAGAAGACTGTAAAAAGTTCTAATACGAATTAAAATACGCTATGTTGTAATGTGTTAGGATAAGCTGAAAAATCGGACGAATATCAATGGATATAATCGTCTTATGTTAGACATACCATACTAAGAAAAATTTTGAAATAGACAAATATAAAGCGATTATATCCATCTGAATATAAAATAATTTTCATAAAATAAATATAATATATATAAAATAAATATTTAAATATAAATAAATATAAATAAAAATAAATATAAAAAAATATAATAAAATATAATAAAAATAAAAATAAATATAATAAAATATAATAAAATATAATAAAAATAAATATAAATAAATATAAATATAATATACATAAAATAAATATTTTCATAAAATTCTCAAAGTATCTATAAAGTATAATATATATTAATATCTATCTATATTATTATAAATCTATCGATAAATAGATCCATCTATATCATTTATAAATGCCTACAAATCTTACGAGAAAATTTATTTTTTCTGAATATTTCTATTAGATCTTTATTAGTGTATGCGAGTATTTATGTGTAATAATTTGAAAATAATAAGTAAAATCTTATATATTCTTTATTTTAAAATATCTATACTATTGTATAACTTTCCATATTTTTCTATAGATATTTCTATATATTTCTACATATATTTACAGATAGTATGAAATGTCTACAAATCTTTTCCCGCGAGAAAGTTTATTTTGGATATACAAAATATGAAATGCACACAATTTTTTTTATGTAAAACAGATTTTATCGAAATATATGTAGTGTCGGATGTAGTCAGAGTCTGCAGAATGTGAATGATTTCTGACAATTGATGGTCCTTAAATCAGGCGCGATTAAAAAGTATCGGCTGCATTAATTGTCAGGATATGAAATAAATTATTCGCGAGTGCGAATAATTTATAAAATGAAGAGTGTCAGGCTATCAGACGGATTAATATTTCGTAGTCTGATAATTGGCGTATATCGTTTCATGCGCTTCGAAACTCACTCAAATTTCTGTCCACAAAGTTACACAAACTTCTCTTATGTAATAACCTACTTACTCTCTCGTGTATATTCAATTGCCTTCTAGAATTAATACGAAATATATATATATATATATATATATATATATATATATATATCCGAGGAAATTTTTCATTGAATCAATTATTTCGCGGAATTAATATTTCAGATGGAAACGATCATAATATATCTCTGAAAAAAAATTATAATTAGTTGATTCGATACGAGACCGAAGTACCGTCCCCGTTTTCCTTCAGGAAATATAATGACGTCACTTCATTGATTTTCTTTTTAATTAGCGAATATTTTAAATAATTTAATGCTGATTTTTATTTCCATTTTTGTGTAATTTTAATCTCGCATATTTTAAATAATTAAACGAATTTATAGCTCGAAAATTATTTTACTTATAAATCCGAAGTTGAACGGAAAAACTGAGGAGAAATTCGTGCGAATAAGTGAAAATAAAAATCTCGAAAAAATGATAAAGAATAGAAAGAATCGCAAAACTTATTCCTTCGAGACCTCCTGAGAAGGAGCCTCCTGCGTCTATTCGCTTTCTTTTATAGTCGTGCCAGAGCGCGTTCGCTATTCGCACTACGACATTAAAAAATAATTCACGCCGAATGGCCGACGTATTATTCGTTCCCTTTACACCATCATGATAATAAAGCGAAAGAATTCACGAGGAGCTTACGGGCGATGCGCGTTCTTTCTTAATGGCTGGCCGACATGCGCCATTCTTTCGTTCGCCCTCAAAATATAGACATTACCTTCTTGCGTAATGAGATCGCACACGGGACTCGTTATTCCGACGTTTTATCCCTTCGGCATCGCCCCTCGCGGGAGATAAACCGACTTAGAGTATCGAAAAATATTCCAAGACGTGCGCGCGAATTATCGGAAAACGCAGAAGAACAAAAGGATAGATAGATACGTCGGAGTTTCATTCGGAATCTAAAGAAGCAAGTGTCCCTTAAGAGATTCTCGAGCGGAGTAATTACAAATTAAAGTAAGGAAAAGATGAAAAGCCATTTGAATTGTAGAATTAAGTTGCAGAAGTGGATAGGAAGAAAATTAAAAACAGATATAATGAAAAATTCTACAATCGATAATCTATTTATCGTATTAATTTTCTACGGTTTCTATTTAATAAATAAATTGATAATAATTAATAAATAAAAATAAATTATTCTATTTAATAAATAAATTGATAAAAATAAATTATTCTATTTAATAAATAAATTGATAATAATTAATAAATAAAAATAAATAAAATAATAATAATAATAATAAATAAAATAATAATAAAATAATAATAAATAAAAATTATAATAATTAATAATATTAATAATAATTAATAAGTAAAGTAATTTACATTCCATTCGGCGCAACTGATTTTCGCGATAGATTCCGAGCTCTTTCTTGCAGAAACTCGATATTCTAGGAATCGCACGCTGGGTGATGCGAGAGAATATTTAACGGATCATAACCAAGAGAAGGTGGAGGGAAGGAAATTCTAGGGGAGAATAGAAGGAATGGAAGACAACGCGCGACATTTCCCTTTCGGTCGTCGTAACTTCCGGTTCCCAAGGAACGAAGCTCGTTTCGCGGAAGTAACGGCCTCGCTAATCGAGCCTGGCTCCTTCGGGATCGTATTTGCTCGGAGACGCCGTCCTTTCGCGACCCCCTCCCCCTTCGTTTTCCCTCGGAGCTTTCGTTTTTCCTCTCTCCCCTTTCTCTCCCCGTTCCCTTCTTCTTCTTATTTTTCCGAAGCGTTCCAAGACTACGTCCTGCAATAACCCCTTTCCCGTGGAACGATGACGGCCCCCTGAGACCGGACGTCAAAATCGTCCCATGACTCTGATGGATTATCGATTTCGCGCTCGTTGAAAGAGAGATACGTTCTTCGTCTCGAACGATCTCCAGCGACGTTTTCCACTTCGAGAATCGTCGCTTTTATGCTACCCTCGGTGCTACCAGCATCGAGTGTCGTTCTATGAAGCTTCCCGTTTCGTTGATTGGAAACAGTTTTGTCAATTTTCGACCGGAAACATTATTCGAGGCAGCCCTGTGTCGACAAAATATCGAGAAAATTTTCAAGAATCGTCTTAAATAAATATAGAAATATATAGATATAATTATATATTTAATAAACTATTACGATATATGTAATAATGCAATCTTAGGTGTGATTTTAATTAAAAGGAAATTTAATATTAGAACATAATCTTTTTATTGGAAAAAAAAATTACATTAAGAAAATGTGATTACTTTTTTTAATCATTTTTCACATCTATATTTTTCTAGAGAAAGAAAGAGAAAGAGTAATATTTTTATGAAATATTTTTCATATAATTAAATATTTTTTTATTTTGAATTTTGTGCAATATTCTAAATATTATATATATTATATATATTATAATATTATATATTATATATTATATATAATATTATATATATTATATATTATATATATATATATATTATATGTTATATATTTTATATATATATATATAATATTATATATTATATATATAATATTATATATATATATAATATTATATATATAATATATATATAATATTATATATATAATATTATATATATATATATATATAATATTATATATTATAATATTATATATATATTATATATCATAGAAACGTATAAAAATACAAGTAGGGAGTACAAATAACAAATGGTTAAAATGCGATTAATCCATGCGTTATCTCTCATCGAGCAAAGGTGCACGATGCAAAATGCTATTTATTTATCTGTCGTTGTATCTATTTTTCTATTGTAAGTGATATATTTATGGTATAAATTTTTCATGACCAATATAAATAAGATTTATATCGATGACCGATAGTTGTGATTGGCATTCTAGATTCGAATGGTCATCGCGATGCAGAGATTGCTAGCCTTCTATCCGGTTATTGTGAATTATATTGAGCTATAACGGCGTAGATTCTCTGGGAGAACCGGTCGCGTCGGATCGTTAATCCTCCTGAAAATGTTCGGCGTCGAGTTTATTCGGCCCACGCCATAAATCGGTTAGGTAATCGTATTCGGGAAGAGGAAAGGGGAGGAGGGTGGGTTAGGATGATAGCGTAGCGGCGCTACCGCAAATGCTTTAAATGCTCGTGCAGCGGAGCTCCCGATTTGCCGATGGCTCGCGAGAAATTTCCAAGCGACGTGGGAGACAGCAATGGAGAGCGAAGGAGAGAGAGAGGGAGACCTAGAGTCTCTCTATCGAAGCCCGATAAATTATAGATTCGGGTCTCTCGGCTCTTCCCGAGCGCCTTAAACTCCGACAACAGAGACACGAATTAACCCTTGGCATACCGGGCATGCTGAAACGTGGTCGTTTAACGTAGCAACGTTACCTTAAAATGCAAATTTGTTTGATGATTTCCCTTTACGGGAATTAAAAATTCTATTTTATATTTAAAAATTCTATTTTATATTTAACGAGACGCACATGTTATATGCATATTAATGATGTTTTTTATTTGTTTTTGTATTGCAATATACACACACACACACATATAATGTGGAAATTATATTACATTACATATATATTACATAATTATGATACCTGTGCAAAGGGACAAAAATATATTGCAAAAATTTATCAAGACAATTTGTTAATCGTTCACTGATAAAAAATGATAGTTGAAATTATCATAACTTCACTATAATTTATAGTATCTTAAGGCGCCAAGCATATATAATAGTGCATTTTACTATAAAAAATATAGTTGACATAACATGAAAATACAGTTCGTAAAATCATAATATCCATTTCATGTAACCATATGATTATGATATACATAGTGTCTTGAAATTCACTATCAGTACTGAAAATCTGTAATACACGTTACGTATATTACAGATTTTTAATATACGCAGCACCAAGTCGTTTAAAAGTTTTTTCCGTCTATAATTTCAAATAATCGGTTTAATATTCTGAATTCTAACAAGGAATTCAGATTATTAAATAAATTATTTTAAATTCAGTTTGTCTGAAATTAAACTGATAAACAGTGATATGTCAGAAAGAGGATGCTCACATGCATACAATCCGAGAACCTGCGTATGAGTAGCATCCTCTTTCTCGCACTACTGCCAAGAGGAAAAAAATATACTTTAGATCTTACGCGTTTAATACTAGTCCTTTATATACATTTTATGCTAAATATTGAATACGAGAAAAGTTAAGAGTAGTGCGCGTAACGGCAAGCAAGAAACATGTGCCACATACAATCATTCCAAATAATAAGTTTGATGTTGTTAAATGTGCTATTCATCAGGTTCCACGTACTATTTAGATATAACTGTTATTATAATTTGTTTCATTTATTATTACTATATTAATATCTAAGCGAAAGATAATAATATAGTAATATTTATCATTATTAATGTTACATTGACTATATGAATAGTAAAATTATATGTATCATTCCTTTCTTTCATTTTTTACTTATATGATATTTGAAATTATTATAAATTATAGTAAAAAGTTTCATTGTTTCACGGTTCCATGCGTATATACTTTATATTACCAGTATTATAGTAAAATTTACTATAAAAATGAGTATCCCAACTATAATTTTTTTACCATGCAATTCTAGTCAATTTTATCGTCGATTTTTTTATCAGTGTTGAAGATCAGTTTGCAGAAAGTAGATAAATATTTCACTATGTTGTAATAATAAAAATTGGCTCAATTCCGCAAAGTAATATCAAGCTAGGATGTCAATTTTTTTTCATATATAATAGATTTTCGAATCGACGACTATTCAAATATTTATTTATAAATTTAATAAGCCGAAGAAATATAAAGAATATAGCAAAAACCACGCATTTTAACTAACAATAAGAATTCTTGGGGTATGCTTTTGATAAAGCTCGAATACAATTGGCATAGTTAGTCATTTCCTCCATTTCCACGAATAAAATATTTCATTGATGAAAAATCTTAAATATCTAATGAGGTAATCTCAAGCTTTTATTGCGCATTCGCATTGGCGCAAAGTTTAATTCCGCCAAATCGTTTACTTCCTAACCGCTTATAACTCGAAAAACTTGGATTAACGTTCTAGACATCGAGGCAATAGCGCTATCCTTCTTAATTCGGTGCGCAATAACCGCGGCGAGAGGCGAGAGAAGGCAGCTTAGTTTCGCAACACACTCTGCGTATCTTAAACACGAACGATCTTAAATGTTACGAATTTATATTATCTCGAAGAATAGCGAGGAATAGCAAGGATGGAAGACGTGCAACGGTATACCTAAAGCCGCGCGTGATATAAATATTTATGAAACGATCCCTTCTGACGCTCGCGCGGTGAATTATGAATTTTCATTAGGGACTGCGCGAAAGCTGCTAAGAGTCTGTTTCTTAATTTGTGGCTGGCCGAATTAACGAACGTGCCGTGCTAATTACCACCTGATCGATCTTGCGAGGGGGCTACGCGAGATCGAAGCGGCTGAGAAAGGCTCTCAGAGAGTGTGCTCTCTAAAAGTGAATCAGCGTATTATCACTGAAAAATAGTAAATAGTCATTGATTACAGCAGTTATAAGTACTGTAAATCAGTGATATTTTATTGAAAGAATCAGTTAATAATTTTGACTGTTTCAATCAGTAATATTTCTCAATATCAGTAAATATTTCTTTCGTTATTATCAGTAATATTAAACTACAATTCATCTCTCTATCTATTTCATATAAAATTAAAAATTTTATTTATATTTACTAAATATTCATTATATTAAAAATTTTATTTTATTTATATTATATGCATATTGAACTTGTTATTTTAAATAGATAACGAACGAATAATTTTCACTAAGTCGCCAGATATTTATTTATCCGACTTAAGATCGATTTAATATCTGAAGTCTCTCTATTGAGGTTTTATAAAACATTAAATCGAAGATTAATACTTCTAATTTTATCCGTCGCTCTTTGCAAACATCATATAATTCTTGACTAAAACTAAATACGAGGGAGATAGTTATCGTAGCGATAAATGAACGAATTAGCGATTACTGGTTTTACAGTGAATTTTATTTTAACTGACCATAATCAGTGAGATATAAGATAAAATAACAAAAAAGAAAAAAAAAAATAAGCGTTTCCACTGAAAATCAGTAAAATACTCACTGATTCTCAGTGAAATTTTATTTTACTGTTTAAATTAGTAATATTTTCACTGATTCACTTTTAGAGAGTGCATTTTATTACACAGGTTTGCAAAAAAGGGGGTCAAAATTTTTTTTTTAAGATGCAATAGTTATTTCCGACGTAATTTTGTGCGCGAAATCCGAATCTGGCTGCCGAATTTGCGTAACACGTCAGGTTTTTGAGTTATTTGTAATTGAATAGCCCAAAAATCGATATTTTGGCCAATTTCGTGAATTTATTGTGAGTAAACTAAATTTTCTGAAATATTTCTGTCAGTGGCATCATAGTACTCACTTGCATCTTTCGAATACACTTTCGATTACCACCGCACGATTTTTTTTCCCTCAGATATACAAGTTATAAGATTGGTCATGCATAAGGATTTAATAAGCCATTCTAAATCAACCACCTCTCTATCTCACTACGAATCAAAATTAGGGTAAAAATATACATTTTTACCCTAATTTTACAACCTACATGTTTACCTTCTGTCACTTTTTGAAATTAAAAATGGCGCATCCAATATGGCGAATATAGAATCACAATAAAGAGGCATAAAATTTAGAAAAATTTATCAAAATGTGTATTAGACATTTTTTTACAATATTTTTTTGGCCAACCAAACCTGACATATGTAAGTTTTTTCAAATTTCAAGATCAATCTGAATCAAGATGAATCTATCATATTGATGTTTATATAAATATAAATAATATAAATATAAATAATTATAAATATAAATAATTATAAATTTTCTTACAACGTCATACTTATATATCTCAGCGAAAAAAAATCGTGCGGCGGTAATCGAAAGTGGATTTGAAAGGCGAAAGTGAGTATTGTACGATGCCATTGGCAAAAATATTTCAAAAAATTTGCTTTCCCCACAATAAATTCATAAAATTGGCCAAAATGGCGATTTTTGAGCTGTTCAATTACAAATTACTCAAAAACGTGACGTGCTGCGCAAATTCGGCGGCCAGATTCGGATTCCGCGTACAAAATTACGTCGGAAATCACTATTTCATCTTAAAAAACAAAAACCTCGCAGGCCCGTGTTATTACACGACCCTCTTCTCGCGCGCGAGATGCGCCTCTAATGGAATGGGATTTACGTGTCTATCCTCGGAGCTGTCAGGGGAGCTTCCCTTACTCGTGGAGGGAAATCCCGCGGCCGGTTTTCTTCGATTCTCGAAGAAGCGCTCCGCAGTTTTTAGAGAGCAACGGCCACGTAGTGATAAATAAATTCTCCCCCGGTTTTTATTTGGGACATCGTTGCACGCGGGAGACCCCGGGAATGCTTTCATCGCTAGGAATTAAGGGCAAATAATCCACGGCGATGACGAGGACGAGCGGAGGAATCTTCCGGTTTATTTGAGTTTATAGCCTCCGCGACCGAAAGAAATTTTTATCTCCACGAATTCAGTTGTCAGACCGAACGAATGGATTTATTCCTTTCAATCCGCATCTCTCTCGTTCCTCTTCGTCGGCTCGGTTGTCCCAATTTACTTGGACGATGCTTCGGTTATCAAATTTATATTAACGAAAGAACCAGGATTATGGTCTCCTTGAGTTTCAAGAAAGCTTTTACTGCAAAAAAGCGTACTTGAAAGTACCGGCTTAAAATATACTCAGAAAGTATTAAACTGCTTATGTGAGCATTCAAAAGCGCAGAAAAGTATACAAATATGTATAAAGTAGCATGATCCTCCTTGAGCATGATTTAGCGATCATGAGGATAACCGCATAATCATTGTCCTTGTATCCTTCACTGATAACATATCAGATTAACCAAAGGACTAACATTGCAACATTCGATGATCACTGGATATATCCTCAATAATTATAGGGATTGCTACGATAATTATAGAGATTGCTGTGATTGGCAGATATCTATAGTCAATAAATATCCGTTCGCGATTGATACAAGCCAACTATGGAAATAGCATTCTATGAAATACTCTCTAAAAGTGAATCAGTGAAAATATCACTAATTTAAACAGTAAAATAAGATTTCACTGAGAATCAGTGAGTATTTTATCTGGATTTTATCTGGATTTTATCTGATTTTCAATGGAAACGCTTATTTTTTTGTTTTTTTTTTATCTTATATCTCACTGATTATGATCAGTTAAAATAAAATTCACTGTAAAACCAGTAATCGCTAATTCGTTCATTTATCGCTACGATCGCTATCTCCCTCGTATTTAGTTTTAGTCAAGAATTATATGAAGTTTGCAAAGAGCGACGGATAAAATTAGAAGTATTAATCTTCGATTTAATGTTTGATAAAACCTCAATAGAGAGACTTCAGATATTAAACCGATCTTAAGTCGGATAAATAAATATCTGGCGACTTAGTGAAAATTATTCGTTCGTTATCTATTTAAAATAACAAGTTCAATATGCATATAATGTAAATAAAATAAAATTTTTAATAAATATTTAGTAAATATAAATAAAATTTTTAATTTTATATGAAATAGATAGAGAGATGAATTGTAGTTTAATATTACTGACAATAACAAAAGAAATATTACTGATATTGAGAAATATTATTGATATTGAGAAATATTACTGATATTGAGAAATATTGACTGAAACAGTCAAAATTATTAACTGATTCTTTCAATAAAATATCACTGATTTACAGTGCTGTTCTTATAACTGCTGTAATCAGGGACTATTTACTATTTTTCAGTGATAATACGCTGATTCTCTTTTAGAGAGTAGCGTCCCTACACTGAGAGAAAAATCTGGTTGCATTAATTAGAATTCTGGTAGATTCAACCAGTATGTCTGTTGGAAAATGGACGAATCAGAATTCTTATAGGAATTACTAGATGAATCTGATTAATTTCTTCCTGTTAAATTTATCAAATTTTCTGGTTAATATTAAACTCACCAGCACCAAGTCGTCTAAAATTTTTTCCATCTAATCTCAAAAGTCTGTTAAATATTCTGAATTCCCACAAGATTATTGGATAAATTCAATCCAGATTATTGAATGAATTATTTTAAATTCAGTTTGTTAGAAATTAAACTGATAAACAGTGCATTGAGAAAAAAAATCTGGTTGCATTAATTAGAATTCTGGTAGATTCAACCAGTATGTCTGTTAAAAAATGGACGAATCAGAATTCTTGTAGGAATTACCAGATAAATCTGATTAATTTCTTTCTATTAAATTTACCAAATTTTGAATAATACTAAACCCGCTAACATCAAGTCGTTTAAAATGTTTTCCATCTAATCTCAAAAGTCTGTTTAATATTCGGAATTCCAACAAGATTATTGGATAAATTCAATCCAGATTATTGAATAAATTATTTTAAATTCAGTTCGTTAGAAATTAAACTGATAAACAGTGCATTGAGAAAAAAATCTGGTTGCATTAATTAGAATTCTGGTAGATTCAACCATGTCTGTTAAAAAATGGACGAACCAGAATTCTTGTAGGAATTACCAGATTAATCTAATTAATTTCTTCCTGTGAAATTTACCAAATTTTCTGGTTAATAATATTAAACTCACCAGCACCAAGTCGTCTAAAATTTTTTCCATCTAATCTCAAAAGTCTGTTTAATATTCTGAATTCCAACAAGATTATTGGATAAGTTCAATCCAGATTATTGAATAAATTATTTTAAATTCAGTTTGTTAGAAATTAAACCGATAAACAGTGATGCAAGAAGAGGATGCAGCTCAAACACACACAATTAGAGAGTTAGCGTCCTCTTTCTGGCACTACTGCTCGTAAGAGAAAAAAAATATACTTTGGATTTAATGTTAATACTAATTCTTTATACATTTCATGGCAAATATTGAATACGAGTTAAGTTAAGAGTGGCAAGCAAAGAAATTAATGTAACAAGAAATTTTATAGATCCATCCAGAAAATACTAACCAAATCTTTATAGTAAAATCTATTAAACGTTCTAGTTATAAAAAATCAAGTCTTATTATGATAACTAAATTCTTGTTTGATTTAACCAAAATGCCTTCAATCATATTTGTCTTGTTAGTATAATCAAACGATTTTTCTCACTCTATACAACAAGGTTTTCTATATCCCCGTATCGTTTAAACGGACATTGTCCTTCTTATTCTCCCTTTTCGAAACGATTTCATCCTCGTCGCGTCGACTCGACAATTTAAGTCGTACAAACGGGACATATATATGTGCATTCGTCTACCGGGTAACCGCGAAAAGAAATTAGTTTCCGCGCCAGAAGCGAGAACATCGAGACGCTGTAGATACTACATTAACTTGGCTAACTTGAAATGCACCGTACGAATCCGTGCCACTCTTCTCGTTCACGTGCACCCGTATCATGCTCATTAATTCGACTGTCTCCGACTACCACTCCGGTGTTCGGATCCAATTCGGCTCGGGGATTATGATACTTTTGGTCGACCCGCGCTATAACGAGGGCATGAAAAGGGCACGGCGGCCAAAAGTTCGCCTCTGATTCCGCCGAGAACTTGTCGAGGTGAAACCTCGGAAGCGGGCTACGCGATCCTCTCTAGATTTGTCGAGTAATAAGGAACTCGAACGAGGGAAAGTTTCTCACCTCTTATCCCGCGGAAGTGTCGCAAACTCGTGTCGTATGATTTGTACGTCGCTTCGAATCGCTTAAGTCATTAACGACTTGAATACGAGGACCAATTTTTTCATCTCGCGTCGATATTGTGAAGCGAACGATGCGCGGATCTAGCCTCTAGTGTCGCGATAACGCGGAGCGGGAAACGTTTCGCGGTAGAAAGCGCGCAATCACGTCACATCTGCATCGCGCTGGCTGCTGCGTGCATCAGCGATGGCGAACAAAACAGCCATGGAGTTTTCTCTCGGTCGACGGCAGATGGTTGTACCGTACTCTCGCAATGCAATCCGTAATCTATCGGCTTTGCCCCGCGACAATAATACCCGATGCTCAATCCGTTAAATCCATTTCGGCTATTGATGCCAGCGAAACGCACTATTTTCTATAGTCGTGCGATCGCGGCTCACTCAATCGATCTGATTGAGAGAAAGAGACGGAGAAAGAGAGAGAGAGAGAGAGAGAGAGAGAGAGAGAGAGAGAGAGAGAGAGAGAGAGAGAGAGAGAGAGAGAGAGAGAGAGAGAGAGAGAGAGAGAGAGAGGAGAGAGAGAGAGAGAGAGAGAGAGAGAGAGAGAGAGAGAGAGAGAGAGAGAGAGAAGAGAGAGAGAGAGAGAGAGAGAGAGAGAGAGAGAGAGAGAGAGAGAGAGAGAGAGAGAGAGAGAGAGAGAGAGAGAGAGAGAGAGAGAGAGAGAGAGAGAGAGAGAGAGAGAGAGAGAGAGAGAGAGAGAGAGAGAGAGAGAGAGAGAGAGAGAGAGAGAGAGAGAGAGAGAGAGAGAGAGAGAGAGAGAGAGAGAGAGAGAGAGAGAAAGAAAGAAAGTCCTCAACTTTCGGCGGTATTTCAGTGGCCAGAGATCATCGATAACACGCTTTGCGGACGTTTGACACCGAGGAAAGTCAAGCGGAATCGCGACAGCGCAGTTTGCGGTTTCCGTTCGCACGCGTTTATAAAACTGCAAAACTCCGACGCTCGTATTACAGACTGAATTTACGTTCTATTCACGTGCAGCCAGCTTTCACTGACAGCTCTTGTGGTACCAAGATTTATCGCAACTTTTTGTACAACGGTCCGATATAAATAGTACATTTATTTTAAAGGTATTTTATTTGGACATAAATTATATAAAGTTGTAATAATTGTATTACAGTTAATTAAACGTTATACGATTGCGATTTATAGTAATGAGATTGAAACGTTAAAAGCATCATAAATATTTGGTCGAAGTCTTTAATTGACTTCCATTATTTTATAATTTTAGAATTAAAGATACACTGATAAAAAAATCTATAATCTAAAATTGACTATTGATAATTGCATGGTAAAAAAATTATAGTTAGGATACTCATTTTTATAATAAATTTTACTATAATATTAATATAAACTATATATACGCATGGTACCGAGAAACAATGAAACTTTTTACTATAATTTATAATAATTTCAAATATCATATAAGTAAAAAATGAAAGAAAGGAATGATACATATAATTTTACTATTTATATAGTCGTTATAACATTAACAATGGTAAATATTACTATATTATTATCTTTCGTTTAGATATTAATATAGTAGTAATAAATGAAAAAAATTATAATAACAGCTATATCTAAAAATAGTACGTGGAACCTGATGAATAGCACATTTAACAACATCAAACTTATTATTTGGAATGATTGTATGTGGCACATGTTTCTTCGCTCGCCCTTACGCGCACTACTCTTAACTTTTCTCGTATTCAATATTTAGCATAAAATGTATATAAAGGACTAGTATTAAACACGTAAGATCTAAAGTATATTTTTTTCCTCTTGGCAGTAGTGCGAGAAAGAGGATGCTACTCACACGCAGGTTCTCGGATTGTATGCATGTGAGCATCTTCTTTCTAACATATCACTGTTTATCAATTTAATTTCAGACAAACTGAATTTAAAATAATTTATTTAATAATCTGAATTCCTTGTTAAAATTCAGAATATTAAACAGATTATTTGAAATTATAGACGGAAAAAACTTTTAAACGACTTGGTGCTGCGTATATTAAAAATCTGTAATATATAACGTGTATTACAGATTTTCAGTACTGATAGTGAATTTCGAGACACTATGCATATCATAATCATATGGTTACATGAAATGGATATTATGATTTTACGAACTGTATTTTTATATTATGTCAACTATATTTTTTATAGTAAAATGCACTATTATACAGGGTGTATCTTAAAAAGCTCCTACTAAGCTAATAGCATTATTCCTGATGAAAAACCGAGTCGAAAAGTCCTGAACAATTTTTTTCCATAATGCTTAATAAGGCAATAATTAATGAGTAAAGTCGCGCCAATAAAAAGACAAATTTCCTCGTTATCAACATATGAAGATGTGGATAACCAAAAAAATAAACTGTTTTCTGTTAATTTTTAAACAATTCATCTTTTCAGAAATCTTTTTAATACTTAAATCTGATTAATTATTTAGTGAATCTTGGAAAAAAAGAAAAATGGTTCGAGACTATTCGACTCGGTTTTTAATCAGGAATAACGCTCTTTGCTTAGTGGGAGCTTTTTAAGATACATCCTGTATATCCTTGGCGCCTTAAGGTACTATAAGTTATAATAAAATTCTATAATAATTTCAACTATAATTTTTCATCAG
This sequence comes from Camponotus floridanus, assembly GCF_003227725.1. Taxonomy (NCBI): domain Eukaryota; kingdom Metazoa; phylum Arthropoda; class Insecta; order Hymenoptera; family Formicidae; genus Camponotus; species Camponotus floridanus. The sequence goes on along the minus strand of NW_020229309.1, from coordinate 285,600 downwards.
TGTACCTCTCTCTCTCTCTCTCCTTGTTCCTTCAATTTCGTCGATTTCGATGACAATCGGATTACTGTGATTTTTACGCGGATGAAATGGTTATAAAAAGACGATAAACATTTTTGTACGTACGTGTCGAACGGAAAGTAAAATACATGGACGGTGCATCTTGCGCGCGCGGCAGCCGCGACGATCGATTATTCTTGACAGATATATTAGACAGACGTCTCTCCAGGATTACGTCGCGCTATCGGCGCGGATGTACAGGCGCGTGCGCGTCTATCGACGTGACAGAGTGGTACATAAATTGAGCGAACGCCGACGACGTCCATCAGAGCCGCACAGCAGATGGAGGGAGCCAACTGCGTTTGGCTGAATTACGAATTGATTTTTCACACGTTGTCGTCGAACGCGACTATGACACGTACGTCCAACGGCGTATGTCCGCGCCACGTGTTTTTATCATCCGAATGGCGAGAGAAAGAGGGAGATAGAGAGGAAGGGAGACACAGAGAGGATCATCGTGCCGCGTGAATTATGAACGTGTCCCAACAAAGCGAGCGCAATCCGTTCGGCTTTAGGCGACACTGATTAAGGCGGGATCTGATTAACAGCCCGACCCTAATTCCGGGTTAACATTTGACATTTATTGCGTAACACCTGAGTCCGATGGACATAATGTAAATGTCAAAAAATTTCTTTTAAAAAGACGTTACGATGGGAAAATATTGATGAAGAAAAGCATATAAAAATAGATAAATTTAGTTCCATATTAATTTTAAATCTAATAACATTCATACGTTTCTATTTGATATATATTTTTCTTATTAATATTTCCTTTTACCTTTTTGATTTCTTCAAACTTTTCGATTATAAAAAAAATACACAAATTGAAATAAATTTAAATTTAAAATCATCACGAGTATTAATAATTTAATGTGGTATTAACATTTGGCATTTATTGCGTAACACCTGAGTCCGATGGACATAATGTAAATGTCAAAAAATTTCTTTTAAAAAGACGTTACGATGGGAAAATATTGATGAAGAAAAGCATATAAAAATAGATAAATTTAGTTCCATATTAATTTTAAATCTAATAACATTCATACGTTTCTATTTGATATATATTTTTCTTATTAATATTTCCTTTTACCTTTTTGATTTCTTCAAACTTTTCGAGTATAAAAAAAATACACAAATTGAAATAAATTTAAATTTAAAATCATCACGAGTATTAATAATTTAATGTGGTATTAATATTTAACATTTATTGCGTAATACCTGAGTGTGATGGACATAATGTAAATGTCAAAAAATTTCTTTTAAAAAGACGTTAAGATGGGAAAATATTGATGAAGAAAAGCAAATAAAAATGGATAAATTTAGTTCAATATTGAATTTAAATCTAACATTCATACATTTCTATTTGATATATATTTTTCTTAATAATATTTCCTTTTACCTTTTTGATTTCTTCAAACTTTTCGATTATAAAAAAATAATACATTTAAATAAATTGAAACAAATTTAAATTTAAAATCATCACGAGTATTAATAATTTAATGTGGTATTAATATTTAATATTTATTGCGTAACCTTAGTCCGATGGACATAATGTAAATGTCAAAAAATTTCTTTTAAAGAGACGTTAAGATGGAAAAATATTGATGAAGAAAAGCAAATAAAAATGGATAAATTTGGTTCAATATTGATTTTAAATCTAACATTCATACATTTCTATTTGATATATATTTTTCTTAATAATATTTCCTTTTACCTTTTTGATTTCTTCAAACTTTTCGATTATAAAAAAATAATACATTTAAATAAATTGAAACAAATTTAAATTTAAAATCATCACGAGTATTAATAATTTAATGTGGTATTAATATTTAATATTTATTGCGTAACCTTAGTCCGATGGACATAATGTAAATGTCAAAAAATTTCTTTTAAAGAGACGTTAAGATGGAAAAATATTGATGAAGAAAAGCAAATAAAAATGGATAAATTTGGTTCAATATTGATTTTAAATCTAACATTGATACGTTTCTATTTGATATATATTTTTCTTATTAACATTTCCTTTTACTTTTGTGATTTCTTCAAATTTTTCGATTATAAAAAAAATAATACACAAATTGAAATAAATTTAAATTTAAAATCATCACGAGTATTAATAATTTAATGCGGTATTACTGTATATTAGATATGGGATAATTGCTAGTTAAACATCGCTCGTGTATTAGCATAACGTTACAACGTTAACGAGGACTGCTCTTAATTGTTTGTCCTGGAATTCGCGTGACAATCAGGTCGGGATGACCGGGAACGAATTACCACCGAGCGATGTTTATTGGCTTCGATCAAGTCTTCCTCTTGGCGAATTACAAACTCGTTTCCATTCGATTCTCCTGTTGCATTCAATCGCGACGATTGTCGTGGCATCGAATGAAAATGGAAATCTCGCCATCTCGTCTTGATTCCGCGCCCCCGCCATATCACTTTTCCACCTTACCTACCTACCTCTCTCCGAGTTCCTCTCGTGCCGGAGTCTATCCCAGCGTTGGCGATACGGAATTGCCCCCAATTTATTTCCTCGACGGACGACGGCAAAACCCACCTTGTACCACGAAGTGAGTACCACCCGCGGCGAAAGCGGCAGTCTGTTTGCCGGTAACGACACGGATCGCCCTGATTTCGTTGGCTTACATCCGGGGTAGACGTAGGTGGAAGCCTTCTTCCGTGGAATGCAAATACTTTGTTCTTTTCTGCTTAAAATGGTTCCGCGAAGACATCGCGACTGGTATTTTTAAATCTGAGGATACTCCGTTCATTGGCACCGTTTCATGGTAAATGAAAAGAGAAGGAAAATATAAAATGGAAAAATACACAGAAAAAAAATTAATGTTAAATCAAAACTTATATACTTAAACTAAGGCGTTCATTGTTTCGTATATACGCAACAGTTTATAATCTTCTTAGAAGAATTTAATAATTATAAATTATTATTATAATTTTAATTATTATTATAATAATAATTAAATAATAAATTATAATAATAATTAAATATAAATTATTATTATTATTATAAAAATTTTAATTATTATTATAATAATTATTATAATTTTCAATTTCAACAATATTATAGTCTTATTTTAATATTGTAATTGTCACCTCAAGAATATATTGTTACGGCCCTGATGTCCCCGTGTTCATCGGGACGGCGCCGATTAACGAAAAGAAGCGCGTTGTCAAGAGGTTGTTGACAGGAGCGCCTGTCATCTTAGTTCGGTTCCAGCTGTCAAGCTACGCGGACGCGTTTGTGTATCGTGCCGAGCCGAATTACTAATATTGTGTTAAAGCGTTCTGTGATTACGTTGTAGTGTTCTGTGTTGTTCTGTATTGTGCATTAAAGAGTTCCGAGTTCCTCGTAAAAGTGTCTATTCATTTCGCGCGACTCGCGAGCGGCCGATCTCTCCGCGCGCGTCTTCGATAATAATCGAAGTCCTCGCCGCGGGCGTAACAATATAATTATTTAATTCTACTTTAAGAAAATTATAACCTTTGATTTAAAAATGTTATTTTCCATCTAACAATGTTTCTTTTGTATTCAAGAAAATTAAATATTAAATTATAAGAATATATTTTTCTCGATTGAACTATATAAAATGGCTTCATTCAAGTAAGCAATTATATTTTTCTTTAATTAACGCAATATAATTTTATTTCAAGATTTTCAAGTTTAAACTAAATATATTTTCAAAACAAGAATGTTCTTTTTTCTGTGTAGTAACATTGTATATTTTGATGTTCTTAAAAATTTCTTTTAACTATCTATTTACTTTGTGTTTATATTTTCGAATAATATATATTAAATTGACAATTTTTTCATTAAAAACTATTACAAACTAAAACTATTACAAACTATTACAAAAACTATTACATTATAATTGTAATTTTAATCGTTACGCTTTGAGATACAACAGAATGTTAGAAACAGAAATATACTTTTAAAGCAAATCGTGATCTTCAATCGAGCTGCACTTTTCTTCAGACAATACTGTACACACAATATTTTTCCCGTCACTTTACAAACTTGCGAAAGCATAAATTTCTAGTTGAATTCGTTGTCGCACAAGAGCGTTCAACGTGCAATGAAAAAATATCCTTTAATTCGCAGATATAAAGCTCTTCCTCTCTCTAGAATTCCATAGCATGATTTTTATAACGAGTCTTGTTTTTCGCAGTATTCTTTTGTGACATTTTACAAATTTGCGAAATAATAAATCTTCACCATGGTTGAATCCTGCTGGCACGCGAGAACTACGGAATCATCGCTTATGCAAATCGCGACAGGAACGCGCGCGCCTTAATTTACGCAGACAAATACAGATGCTTAATCCTTTTATTACTAAGAAGTTGCAGACGCAACGTGGATATTGCGAATGCATAAACATAAATATTACTACAACGCTGGAGAGGTATTCATAATGCGTAACACGTAATGCATAATGCACCATTCTCTACATTCATATCGCACAGTCCATTTTTTTTATTCTCGCTAAGTACTCTCGTTATGTTCTGACATATGAATTTTGTTTCATTCTACGGGGATTCCAACCGTATCATATAATCAGGTATTCCGAGTTCATCAGATTTTTTTTTAATAACAAAATTAAAAGACAATAACAAATACACAGAGAAAAATAAATGTCAAATCAAAACTTGTATACTTAAACTAACGCGTTTATTGTTTCGCATATACGTAATAATTTATAATCTTTTTAGAAGAATTTAATAATTTTAAATTTCAATATTATAATCTTATTTTAATATTGTAATTGTCATCTCAAGAATGTATAATTATTTAATTCTACTTTAAGAAAATTATAATCATTGATTTAAAAATGTTATTTTCCATCTAACATTGTTTCTTTTTTATTCAAGAAAATTAAATCTTAAATCATAAGAATATATTTTCTTGATGGAACTATATAAAATAGATTCATTCAAGCAATTATATTTTTCTTTAGTTAATATAATCTCATTTCAAGATTTCCATTAAAACTAAATATATTTTCAAAACAAGAATGCCCTTTTTCTGTGTATTTATGCAATTAAAAAGCTTTCTTGAAATAATAAATAATTTTTAACTGAATATCAGAGAAAGTGAATAAAGTTATCGCATTGAGTACACCCCTATCGATTTACATCAATCAAAATGTGTTGTTTTTGTCAATCTGTTTTCTCAATTCTTCGAGAAATGGCTCGCGAATTTTAGGAAATAAACTTGCAACGAATTTCGAATTTAGAGGAGTCTGTTCGAATGCGTTAGAGAGATGTGACGTCATCGTAAATTGTGACATGTACGTCGGTGCGACAGTTGCATTATAATCCGGCGATATATGAAAGAAATACTGAGATGATTACCGGATCCGGAAGTTGTCTCGTCTCTCTCTCTTTCTGACGCTACTTTTCGCAATCATGTCAGAGACGAGATGCCTACAAATAGCTGGCGCAATGCGTCATTGTGACGCTCGCGGGAATTTTCCCATGTGTCAGCGGATTATTGCATCTTTCGGTAACGTTAGCTCACAGTGCAACTCACAGAACTTGAAGATCGATTCCTCGCATCGATATCGTAAGATTCATCTTGGCCTTCCACTTTAGAAAACTGTCGGCGGGAATCGGAGGCATAGCAGGAAGCTAGTACGAAAGAATCGCATAAACATAACAATATAGAATAAATCATATCATATGTGTGAGTATTGGCCATGTAAAAGATATTTGAATTCCATTATACTATGACCATCTCTCTTTCTCTCTCGAATATTTTGTATAATGGTACATTTACACAATAGTATGCATTATTGTGAATCACTATGTTATATGGAAAATGGAAAATATATACAATAGAGATTAGAACTTCTCGTTAAATAGATAATCTATATTAGATATGTAAATAGAGTAAATAAAATAGGATTTTTTTACATAAAATTAGAATTTATAAGAGCTCTAGTCAAAACTTGAAGAAGAGAATTTGTTATATGCTTTATATTTTTTTTTAAAGAAATAGAATATAAAAAGAAATAAATAAATTTTACAAATGTCACTTTTGCGCATATATACACTGATAAAAAATTATAGTTGAAATTTTCATAATTTCACTATAACTTATAGTATCTTAAGGCGCCAAGCATATATAATAGTGCATTTTATTATAAAAAATATAGTTGATATAACATGAAAATATAGTTAGGAAAATCATAATATCCATTTCATGTAACCATATGGTTATGGTATACGTAGTGTTCTGAAATTCACTATCAGTACTGAAAATCTGTAATACATGTTACGTATATTACAGATTTTTAATATACGCAGCACCAAGTCGTTTAAAAGTTTTTTTCCGTCTATAATTTCAAATAATCTGTTTAATACTCTGAATCCTAACAAGGAATCCAGATTATTAAATAAATTATTTTAAATTCAGTTTGTCTAAAATTAAACTGATAAACAGTGATATATCAGAAAGAAGATGCTCACTTGCATACAATCCGAGAACCTGCATGTGAGTAGCATCCTCTTTCTCGCATTACTGCCAAGAGGAAAAAAATATACTTTAGATCTTACGTTTAATACTAGTCCTTTATATACATTTTATGCTAAATATTGAATACGAGAAAAGTTAAGAGTAGTGTGCCTAACGGCAAGCAAGAAACATGTGCCATATAATCATTCCAAATAATAAGTTTGATGTTGTTAAATGTGCTATTCATCAGGTTCCACGTACTATTTAGATATAGCTGTTATTATAATTTGTTTCATTTATTACTACTATATTAATATCTAAACGAAAGATAATAATATAGTAATATTTACCATTATTAATGTTACAACGACTATATGAATAGTAAAATTATATGTATCATTCCTTTCTTTCATTTTTTACTTATATGATATTTGAAATTATTATAAATTATAGTAAACAGTTTCATTGCTTCACGGTACCATGCGTATATGGTTTATATTACTAGTATTATAGTAAAATTTACTATAAAAATGAGTATTAACTATAATTTTTTTACCATGCAATTGTAGACAATTTTATCATCGATTTTTTTATCAGTGTATTAAAGTAAATCATGCGCAATGTTAATTTAAAAAAAAGCTGCACACACGGATAAAGGAAATCCGATTCTGAGACACGCGATGCTATTTCTTGCATGTATAAGTCATCAATTGCAGTGTCGCTTTTTATTTCCGAAAGATTACCGCGCGTATTTTTCTCTCCTCGAAAATTCCTTCCCCCAAATCGAGAAATTTATTTATTCGCTTTGCACGTCGACCGCGAATTTCACGACGAGCCTCGCAATTTCTACGACGAATGCATTTTTTCGTCGGCGAGAATTATTGGCTTTTTTCATCTCAATGCCCGAGACGCGACTCCAGGATAATGAATTCTTTTCAGCGGGACGCGAGCGCGCAGAAATTAATTTAAATCTAGCGGACGGTAATTCGCTCACGAACCGCGAGCGACTACGCGTCTTCTTCGTCCTCCCTTTCTTTCTCGCTGAAGCCTTGTGCTTCTGTCATCGCGTCATCGCGGAAGAGCCGGCGGTCGTTCCTTAATCAGCTCCACCGGCCCTTTTATCAACGGAATCCCTAACAAAGTGCGCAAACGTGTCGCCTCTCGCTCGTCCTCTCCCTCCCCTTCTCATGATTTTCTATTTGTTCTATCGGTTCGCCTCTTTGCAACGGAACCTTCTGCCGGATAGATACAATTCCGAGGCTGGTCAGGAACGGTCGCGCCTGGATAATTGAGTTTGTCCCTTTGACAGGCGCATCCGCCATGTAATCTACCCTTTTAATCCACGTCCATTTACACGTGCCTCTGAAGTAGATTCTCGTCGCGCGTAAAACGAGAACGAGCCATTGCGCGTCGCATCCCGATGGCTTTATCGTTCACCACAATCATCGACGTTAATCGCGACGGATTTTAATTTGCGTTTACCGTTCCCGCTTCTCTCCTCCCTCTGGATTACATTCGTTTACTGTTCCGTGTCGTCGATTTTATGAGATTCGCGGCAGTTTGCGAGAGCCGATGTTCGGGTGACTTTTTAGAATTAATTACTCACGTGAAACTAATATTACGGAATTAATTTTAGAAGGCTGCCACACGTAGCAAAATCGTCAAATATTGGGTAATATGTTTTCCTGTAACTTTTCAGTATCTCAATATCTGTGCATATAAAGTGTGATTTAACGTTTGAAGAATACACTGAGGGAAAAATTTTTTTTGAATCAAATAAATTTGTTTCCTTGAAACTTTTGCTTTAAAGGAATTGTTTATTTCATTTAAGCAAAAGCATTTAATTTTAATTAAATATGCATGTTATATTAAGTACATTATTTTCATTTATATATTTTTTATATTTAAATACTATTTTCGTAAAATATATAATTATATATTTTACGAAAATAGTATTTAAATAATTATATTATTATTATATTACTATAATTTATTAAATTAAATATATCATTTTTTTAAATTAAAAAATTTAAAATTTTTGGGAATAAAAAGTGCATTTTAATAAACATTTTGTAAAACTAAAATAAAAATATTTAATTAAAAATTATATTTTTTTGAGTATATATATTTTTTTAAACATATGTAAATGAATACTTAAACTTAAGCAAACAGACGTTTTGAATACAAGTAAATACGTGATTAGTACCCACCGAATAAATAGCTTTCTTGAGTTAACTAAAATTTTTTTATTTCAAGATAATTTTTTCCTCAGTTTAAGAATAAAAAATAAAGGTTTAATATAATTTAAAAAAATTAAATTCCCCTCTTTCTCTCTTTCGCTCTCAAATTTTATTACTTTTCAAAAATAAATTCACTTTGCGATCGCGAGTTATGCAAAAGTTATAATCCGCTGACATAAATGCAAATCGTTAACATTTATAGCACGGAAAGAGTTTCAGCGTGATATCGACATTGATGTTACCTTAACCAAGATTTCTACTTTCCTAACAAGATTGTGTGGGAACTTATGGACAAGAGAAAAATTTATTTTTCGTGAAATATTCGTTCGCTCGGGTAACGTTTGCGGATTTGGAGGAACTTATGGGTAAACCGAGTTGTCTACTGTGGCGGATTCGATTGGTTTTCCCAAATTGGCATACTACTCGACATAGAAATTGGTCTCGTTACGGTGCTCTTGTCGTTACCCGGGAAACTGTTGCTGGCCTTTGATGTATTCCGCTGTAGGGATCAAGTCCACGAATGCAAAATGTCTACAGTCTTGATCGAATTTTCGATCTCCATTAATCGGCTTCTTCATAAGCGAAAGTAATAACTTCTATCGGCAAAATTTTGCAGTAAAAATATCGCCGTAAATGTCTTATAAATGTAATTTTAGTTATTGGAAATTTATTCTATAATTTTCAAATTTTTTAAGTATAAATTTATTCAATAATTTTTGAATTTTATAAGTATTAATTTTAAGTATAATTTTTGAAAAAATTATACTTTAGCTTGAAACAGATATATATGATACATAATTTGAGGAAACACAGATCTTTCCATGGTTTTCTAGAAATCAGAATGAATAGCTTAAGGATGTTTTGTTTTAATTTATTAAAATAAATAGAAAAATAAGATAAAATAATATATTAAAATAAATAAAAAAATAAGATAAAATAATATATTAAAATAATATATTAAAAATTAATATATTAAAATAAAGAAATACGTTAAAATAATATGTTATGACAAAAAAAGTTTAAAGAAAATAATCGCCTTAAGGATGTTTTGTACCTATTTTCAAAATATTAAGAATTTAATGAAAATTATACAGATTGTCCTTACATATGTTTAGGATCTTCAGTACAATTTTTAAATAGACTCACTAAAGCGTTCACAAGTTATAAGGATTTTAATTTGCACTGAATTAACATGTGTTCTTATGGGAAACGTATAACCACGTCGATTCAAGTGACAAAAACACATGGAAATAATATTCAGAATTTATTTAAAATTTGCAAAAGTTTAGATACAAAGGAAATATTTAGTCAAATAGTATTATACAAGTACTAACTGGTTAAAAAGATATTAAATATAATTCAATGAAGTTAGCCATGTATCTGTCACAAGGCGAAATTCTCTGTCAAAAGTTAATCATTTCGAATATTTCATTCGGAATATTTCAGTAAAAACGCAATAAATATTAAACATCAAAAGTGAATATTCGTCAATACTGAATTTCAGCCACTTTTTGCTAGAATTGTACATACAAAATCCTCCATTAGATAACGGACAATGAAATATACATATATATATATTTCATTAATAAAATATTTAGATTATATAGAAAGTGTAATAATATTATTAAAATAATAACTGATATATATATATATATATATATTCACGTTATTAATTAGTTATTTTTATAAAATAATGCGCGATACACTACGTAGGAGTCTTGAAACTATTATTTTCCTCTTACAGTCTACGTATAAAATATATTAAGCGATATATTTAAAATATTACGTAAGGTAATAAATGTCGCGAGAAAAAAATAAGTAGTTATTTGAAATGTTTAAAGCGACTATATTATTTATGAATAAATTGAAAAGTTGCACGACTTATAAAATTGAAAAATATTTTTACTGTACAAAGTTAAATAATGAACTTGCATAAGGAGGAAATAGAACGTCAATATATACATAAAAGATACATAGCTGATCTGTCGCTTTGAAGTAACTTGCATTAATGTGAAGTGAAGCATCAATAATGTCGAATAATTAAACACTTTTTTTTCAACTATAAATCATACTAATATATCTACTCGAAACCGTCGTGCGTGATTTTACATCAATGAAGTTAGCCGTCTGTCACAAGACGAAATTCTCTGCCAAAAGTTAATCATTTCGATTAACAAAATTCGGAATATTTCAGTAAAAACGCGATGAATATTAAAAAATACATCTCTGCACTGTAGCTAAGTTCAAATTTTAATATTCCACACAATTTCTCATGCTCAAAATACACCAAGAGTGAATATATTCGTCAATATTGATGTTCAGCTACTTTTTGCTGAGATTGTACATACAAAACATCCTTAAAATGATCTTTCTTCATTACATCGTTTCAATTGATTCGACGACATTTATTTGCGGTGACTTGTAACGTTATAGTGACGACGGAGAAAAGCGCGATGGAGCAGACTGACGGAGTTAATAGAACGCGGTGAACAGTTTCCTCGATCGGAAATTACTTGGGCAACAGGCAAGAACGATTAAAGTAGACGATATCTACTATAGTGCTGCGAAAGATTGTCGAATGGTATGTCTTTCACTGTCGCAATCCGATCGCTATCAATCATCTGTCTATTATGATTTTATGATGAAAACTCTTTGAATGTTATTTCATATATTCCTCGTTTAAATCCAATATAAAAATATGCTGTGAGATTCAATAATCCACGTATTAAACAAATGAGTATATTTTTTTAGAGAGAGTGAGACATATTTTATATTAATGTATAATAAAAGTAATCACAAATTTTATATTTGTTTTTCTTATAACAAATGTAATATTTATTCATATATTTTTTCATATATTTTCTCGTCAAAGTTTGAAAGGCTAATATTTGTAAAACATGAAAAATCAATTATAATGTATTCCAGAACTGTATGAGATAAATACAGAAAAATATGATGAGATAACAACACATAAAATTTTATTTATATCTAATTTAAATTTATGAGAGTACAAACTTAATTATTAATGACGTTTCTATCAGAAAAGAAACTTCGCTGACTCCAAATGTTTTAACAAGAATTTATTTTAGTAAGTCGAAAAATTTCGATGAAAAATTTTGGATCAAGTATCGCAAGAAGCTCAGAGATATATGCAAAATGTAACAACATATGATCATAAAACTTTAGAATTGTATCAAGTTAAAAAATAAAATAAACAAGCGTGAGAGAAAAAGAATAAAGTAACTTTTCCAAATTTTTAAATTCTAGCAATAATTCTAACTTTTTTGTAAAATTTTAATATATTATATAAATATATATGTGTGTACACTAAGGGAAAAAGTTTTTTAAATCAAATAAATTTGTTTTCTTGAAACTTTTGCTTTAAATGCAAGGAATTGTTTATTTCATTTAAGCAAAATCATTTAATTTTAATTAAATATGCATGTTATATTAAGTACTTTATTTTCATTTATATATTTTTTATATTTAAATACTATTTTCGTGAAATATATACTATAATTTATTAAATTAAATATATTATTTTTTAAAATTAAAAAATTTAAAACTTTTGGGAATAAAAAATGTATTTTAATAAACATTTTGAAAAATTAAAGTAAAAATATTTAATTAAAAATTATATTTTTTAAAGCATATATATATTTTTAAACATATGTAAATAAATACTTAACTTAAGCAAACAAACATTTTGAATACAATTAAATACGTGATTAGTACCCACCGAATAAATAGCTTTCTTGAGTTAACTAAAATTTTTTTATTTCAAGATAATTTTTTCCTCAGTGTAATTATTAAAATATTTAATGTTAAGAGTATTAAGAGATGTGTGTATCCAAAAGTCGATGCCAAATTTTCTTCAGGACAAAATCAATTGTAAAAAGCTTGAATACCGCACGTCCGCAAATTTCAGCTGATTAATGTTCTTCAATATTACCCGGTATCTATCAATCGTTGGTTTTTCGACGACCAATATTACGAAATGGCGTCGGCAGTGATGATTAGAACGAATACGCTCGTTAACGTCGGGATCGCGTAAAAGCATTTGAATGTATCCTCGCCAAAACGCACGACAGCAACGACGTCGGGAGATGGAGATGTAATATTCCGGCGACTCTATTTAAAAATATTCCGAGATTTATTATATTCCCTGTCGTCGCGCGCGCGGTGGACGGAGGACAGCTTTTTATCCTTTCGCGTCGCGTGATTTGTGGACCATTACGCCTCTCCTCGTCTCTGTCCCTTCGTCGAAAACGCGATTGCCACCGTCGACAACGAGGCGCAGTCCACATCCGGCCGATCTCGGTCGACGGCCCGAAGGCTCTTCCGGGTTATTCATTACGCGGGTCGCGGGGTTAAAGCTATCCCGAGCCTTTTTAGCGATACCCAGGCTCCCTTTTCGTCTTCCCACCCTTATCCGGGATCCGTCGTAATCCGGAACGCCGAGATCTCCGATTTATCCCTCCTCGGTTTGCTGAAATTGCGAACTTCCAATATCGGTTGTTTTTTTTTTCTTTTTTACCGCGACAACACTTATTGCTCGTTCGACAGAATAGAGATGAATTATTTCGCTCGAGAAAACACCTTCTCGAAGATGCAAAGCAATTTCCGGTAGGGTTGCACGAGATACCAAGATTAGTCTTGATATTGTTTTGTTTTGAATTTCAAGACAAGATCAAGACAAGATTTTTTTAATTAGTTATCAAGACAATACCAAGACTAAGACTGTCAAGATTATTAGTCTTGTCAAGATTATTGGTTCTCAAAAAAACTAAAATATTTATATTTGTAAATGAAAAAAAATCACTATATACGAATTAAAAAAAAATTTATTTAATAAAATCATTTATATTGATAAATTTAAAAACATTTAATATTAATAGAATATAACATTTTTATAAATTAGAAATCAAACTCGCAAATTTTAGACATTAAAGAGCATTTCACCCAGGAATTGATGCCCATTAGTGCTTTTAAAAATTTACTGTGTAATCTGGTTCTATTTTTTGACATGGTCAGAGTTTCTATTGAGAAAAGTCTTTCTACTGACACGGACGAGGTAGTTGAACTTAAAATGTCTCGAGCCATTTTTGACAATGTGAGGCACATATGATTTTTTCACCACTCCAAAATATTTATATCTGCACATTCCCTTGGAGCCTGTAAATAGTTATTAATTTCTATTTTCCATGAAACAGTAAATGTTTTTTTATGTAAATAAACGACATTTATATCGATTACATTGTAATAATTATAATTAAAATATAATACCATAGTAATAATTATTCCAAATTATATTACAAAAATTATATTAAATATTATTTAAATAATTTTTTAATATTTGATAAAAAATTGTTAATAAAATCGAGACAAGACGATACAAGACGAGATTTTTGCTACCAATATTCACTCAAGACCAAGACAAGATTTAAATTTTTGAAAATTTTCAATACAATATTTTTACGAATATTGTCTTGTCTTGGGTCTTGTGCAACTCTAATTTCCGATATTTCCTATTGAATGCGATCTAGGGAAACCTTGCAACAATGAGTGGAGCTTTAAATTACGCGAGGCACTTTCCTCGCTCATATTTCGCGCACATTTTCGTGCGAAAAGCAGAAATTATATTCACAATATTCATTGTCAGCGCAATGCAAGCCGTAATGCAAATTAATTATACACGTGTGTTTAAATTAATTGTGCGATAATTATAAATGTAATTATTCATATGCGTCGTGATCAAAGACTTTACAAGAATATATTTCGAAAATATGTTTGAAATACATTGCAAGATAAATCAATGCCACGCGGGGAAAAAGCACGCGCAATCTTTTTCAGAAATTGGAGCAATAATCGCGCCCGCGTCGTGAGAAAAAGTGCAAGATACGATTCCGGCGATATATATTCAATAAAGCTGAATTTGCGCTGTCCCCTCTGACGGGATCGGGGCGTAATTCTTTTTATCGATTATATACATCGAAATACGCGCGGACCGAAATCCGTGATATCCTTTTTTGTGGCAATTCATTCGGATTGGATAACGAGTCGTCGCCTGCGCGGAATCTGATTTGTTGCAACGTTAATAAATTCGCCGGCCGTGCCGATTGGATATCGGAAACAATAACGCAACGCCGATGAGCAACGAGGACGAGCCTCGACGGAACGTGAATTGAATGTTTATCGGCAACAATGCGCGGGAATTGACCGCGATAATTTACGAACGGCGCATTTTTGCGGAATTAAAATTGATAATTTCGCAGAGATCAAATTTGGATGCTGGGGAGATGCGCAAAAGTGCATTGATCAAAAATTATAGTTGAAATTATCATAATTTCACTATAATTTATAGGATCTTAAGGCGCCAAGCATATACAGGGTGTATCTGAAAAAGCTCCCACTAAGCAAATAGCGTTATTCCTGATTAAACACCGAGTCGAAAAGACCTGAACCATTTTTCTTTTTTTCCAAGATTCATTAAATAATTAAATCAGATTCAAGTATTAAAAAGATTTCTGAAAAGATGAATTGTTTAAAAATTAACACAAAACAGTTTATTTTTTTGCTTATCCAAATCTTCATATGTTGATAACGAGGAAGTTTGTCTTTTTATTGGCGCGACTTTACACATTAATTACTGCTTTATTAAGCATTATGGAAAAAAATGGTTCAGGACTTTTTGACTCGGTTTTTAATCAGGAATAACGCTATTTGCTTAGTGGGAGCTTTTTAAGATACATCCTGTATAATAGTAGCATTTTACTATAAAAAATATAGTTGATGTAACATGAAAATATTTGTAAAATCATAATATCCATTTCATGTATCCATGTGGTTATAGTATACGTAGTAATTCACTATCAGTACTGAAAATTTGCAATACATGTTACGTATATTACAGATTTTTAAAATACGCAGCACCAAGTCGTTTAAAAGTTTTTTTCCGTCTATAATTTCAAATAATCTGTTTAATATTCTGAATCCTAACAAGGAATCCAGATTATTAAATAAATTATTTTAAATTCAGTTTGTCTGAAATTAAACTGATAAACGGTGATGTGTCAGAAAGAGGATGCTCACGTGCATACAATCCGAGTACTTGCGTGTGAGTAGCATCCTCTTTCTCGCACTACTGCCAAGAGGAAAAAAATATACTTTAGATCTTACGCGTTTAATACTAGTCCTTTATATACTTTTTATGCTAAATATTGAATACGAGAAAAGTTAATAGTAGTGCGCCTAACGGCAAGCAAGAAACATGTGCCACATACAATCATTCCAAATAATAAGATTTATGTTGTAAAATGTGCTATTCATCAGGTTCCACGTACTATTTAGATACAGCTGTTATTATAATTTTTTTCATTTATTACTACTATATTAATATCTAAACGAAAGATAATAATATAGTAATATTTACTATTATTAATGTTACAATGACTATATGAATAGTAAAATTATATGTATCATTCCTTTCTTTCATTTTTTACTTATATGATATTTGAAATTATTATAAATTATAGTAAAAAGTTTCATTATTTCTCGGTACCATGCGTATATAGTTTATATTACTAGTATTATAGTAAAATTTACTATAAAAATGAGTATCCTAACTATAATTTTTTTACCATGCAATTATAGCCAATTTTATCATAGATTTTTTTATCAATGTGATTCTTCGACGAAATTAAAATTGTATTTTATAATTAAAATTTAAAGTAGATTTGGACATTAGATGAGAATCGCTTAACACGTTAATTTGCCATCATTAGTAATCAATTTCTAATTTTACAATAAATTATTAATAGAGAATCAACTCTGGGGTTTAAACTTTTAATTGAATAGCGAATTTAAATTTGGCTCTAAAATATCACTCTAAATGGCTCCTTCTATCTTCATATAAATTGTAGCCGATTTATTTATTATGACATAGCTACATAAAAACATTTGTCACATCCTATAAAAATAATGTGCGAATTTGTATCAAATATTATGGAATATGTAAAATATTGCGCGAATTTCGCTTAAATTTGGAAAAGTCTAAATTATTAAATTTAATGCGGACATATATAAAATGATCCAATATCGCGGAAAAATAAATGCAATTTTTGACAAATACATTCATATATCTCTTCCTCTAATTGTCTCTATATTATAATTCTTCATACGTAGCTAATTGCATATTGTCGATGCATCGCATTAGCATAATGATGATCAGCAAACGTTATTATATTTGGTAATCACTTTTAATGGTCATAATATTTGAAACATTTTAACGCGAACCAGCATGAAATACGTTTTTCCACATCTCTAATACTGGAAATTGAAATTTTATGATATTATCTCCGAGAATTTCGATCTCTCATTGATAATTCGGCGACTCGTCAGCTGCGACAAATCCTCGAAGGAAGCGAACCGGAATAAAGCCACACTCTCAGTGCGGTCCGCGTCGCGAGCCGATGGAGGGATAATCGAAATACTTCCAGGATGACTTTCTGCGAAAACGATCAGAGGCGAGCGGACGAAACGTTGGTGTAAGCGGTAACAAAAGTTCGCTTCTCCCTCTCTTCCTTCGAAGGGAGAACTTCCGTGTCCTGCATATCGACTCCGAGATACTCGATAACGATTAGGGAGCACTATTTTCAGCACCCGATCGGGTCCGTCTTCCTTCTCTCCTTCCTCCCGCCTGCAATGTCTGACCGCGGAATCTATCGGTCTGTCTATCTAGCGGCGAAACCGCTGTCGGAATTCCGGAATAGCGGGGCGGAATGACAAAAGCGGACGAACAAACGGGGTGGTAAGACTCTTCCGGATCGTTGATCGGGAAATGCCGTTACACGGCTGGTCGCACGGTCGATATTAATGTGCGCGATATCACAGCCATCGGGCGCCACCCGGACCACCCTCCCGTGTCAAGTCGCGGCCCGACGAGCCGTATCTCGGCCGGAGAGACGACGACCCGTCCGCGTTAAACTACGCGCGACTGCACGTGGTGCGCGAGTCCTGTCAAAATACGCTGCAGGGAATGAGAGCGCGTCTGTTATCGCGAATTTCCTCGTTCAACTCCCTTTTTCTTGCCGTGCAGGTGTCGAGAACTGACGTCTCACAATTGAGCGTTTGGCTATATTTATCCCTCCCGTTTGTTTACCTCTAGAATCGCACTGAGAAAAAAATCTGGTTGCATTAATTAGAATTCTGATAGATTCAACTAGTATGTCTGTTGAAAAATGGACGAACCAGAATTCTTGTAGGAATTACCAAATGAAGCTGATTAATTTCTTCCTGTTAAATTTATTAAATTTTCTCGTTAATAATACTAAACGCACCAGCATCAAGTCGTCTAAAATTTTTTCCATCTAATCTCAAAAGTATGTTTAATATTCTGAATTTCAACAAGATTATTGGATAAATTCAATTCAGATTATTGAATAAATTATTTTAAATTCAGTTTGTTAGAAATTAAATTGATAAACAATGCACTGAGAAAAAAATCTGGTTGCATTAATTAGAATTTTGGTAGATTCAACCAGTATGTCTGTTGAAAAATGGACGAACCAGAATTCTTCTAGGAATTACTAGATGAATCTGATTAATTTCTTCCTGTTAAATTTATCAAATTTTCTGGTTAATAATACTAAACTCGCCAGTACTAAGTCTAAAATTTTTCCAATCTCTTTTTCTAATCTCAAAAGTCTGTTTAATATTCTGAATTCCAACAAGATTATTGGATAAATTCAATCCAGATTATTGAATAAATTATTTTAAATTTAGTTTGTTAGAAATTAAACTGATAAACATTGATGCATGAAAAGGATGCAGCTCAAATACACACAATCATGGAATTAGCGTCCTCTTTCTGGCACTACTGCTTGTAAGAGAAAAAAATATATATTTTGGATTTAATGTTAATACTAATTTTTTATATACATTTCATGGCAAATATTGAATGCGAGTTAAGTTAAGAGTGGCTCGTTGCGTCAAGCAAAGAAATTAATGTAACAAGAAATTTTATAGATCCAGAAAATACTAATCAAATCCTTATAAAATCTATTAAACGTTCTAGTTATAAAAAAATCGAGTCTTATCATGATAACTAGAAATTCTTATTTGATTTAACCAAAATGCCTTCAATCATATACGTCTTGTTGGTACAATCAAACGATTTTTCTCAGTGCGAAGATACAGATATTATACTCTTTATAATTATATTTTATATTTTGTTATTATCAATATGCATAATATAACAATTACATTATTCTGTTTTATCGTTACGTATGTGGCTTTTTGAAATTGAGAGAGGATAATTATATACGGTGGATTTTAAATTATTATATAGTATCACACACACATACGCATTATAAACGATGAGATAATTTGATGCTAATTTTACTAACTTAAATGAAGCTCTCGAAAATATAAACCTTAATTTTATTTATATCTAACAGTCAATTATACGATGAGAGTATTTTTATTTAAGAAAGAATTAAATTATTCGATATTCGTTACTTATTGAAAAATCTGATTTACTTAAATATTATATATATATATATATATATATATATATATATATATATAAGTATATTTAAGTATATTTATATATATAATATTTATATATATAAATATTATATATATATATATATATATATATATATAATATTTAAGTAAATCAGATTTTATATATACACACTATATGCGCGCGCGTACTTGTGTGTATAACATATACATGTGTGACTTAATCGATATATATATTTGATCTTCGTCGATTCATCTCGCTACAGTTGACAGCGTTTCCAATCTCTTAAAGTACATGCTATTTTAGAAAGTCGTTTGATTCTTGGCGCATCAGCAATTCAATTTATTTTGGCAAAAATTTGACGCTCTGTTAAATTGAATTGCAGTTATACAGCAGTATTTTAAAATTGAGCGAAACATGTAGAAAGCATTACTTATTATAAAATTTGAGTCAGTTGTCGAAATATCTACTTATAGTTTTTGACGTGCAGACTAAACAGCTTTTCGCGAATCGATCTTTAAAAGTATAATTTTATTAATTTATCTTTTCTTATCGCTTTGAATATCTATAATTTCATCAATATTTTATATATTTTTTTTTCGCTTTTAAAAATATTGAAATATATTTATACAAATAAATATAAAAGAGCATTGTGTGTATGTATGTGATCTTAGAGAATCTGACAAACTATAAATATATTTGGTAATAAATCTTGGTAAACTATAAAGTTTGACTTGCTCTCTTATAATTTTCCTGGACCATATTTGGAATGATTTTAAATTTTGAGGAAAACTGGGCGAATTAAAAATTAATGAATCTAATACATTTGAAATTCATGAATTTGATATTGCAAAACTCTTTTAGCCTTCTAATAGAAAATTAATAATTTATAAATTAAAGATCTGCTTTCTAGAATATAATTTAATCTCAAAATTGTAAACACATTACCTTATATTAACTTTTTTATTGTATAATGTATACAAAAAAATCATGAAAATAGAAGTATTAATGCTACAAGGCAAGTATTTATTTTAACTCACAAATTAATCACTAATTTTATATTTCAAAAGGCTAAAAGTGCTTTGCGTAATGTCAAAAATTCATGAATCTTAAAATGTATTGATTAACTTTTGAAACAGCAAAGTCCATCTGGTTTCTCTTTAAACTGTGAATGATAGATTTTATAGAGTAATCGTGCCGCTATGATTTGCATAATTTCATAAAATCACATTTTTTATTTATCCATCTTATGTTGATGAAATTGTTTGTGTTTTGTTTACCTTGCGTGTCATGATTTTTTTATGAGTTTATAATATAATGATAATGATGGATTAGACTCCGCTGTAATTCATCAGAAAATCAATGATTGAAAAACATGTATTTAATATAAATACATGTACAGCGGTGAATAAAGTTTTAATGATGTTTACACCACTTATAAAGTTATATATTATTTGTGGAAAAGCAAATAGTTCGACATTTTAATTGATTTTATGCAATCGCGTAATGTGATTTACATTATTTGTTTGCTTGAATTATGTGTGTCTATTTTCATCTTGATAAAGACATTCATACAATTTCTAACATACATAAATGTAATATTACAATAATACAATAATAATAAATAATGAAAATGAAATGAAAAATATAAAACATCTTTAAATATTCAAAAAATAAACTATCAAATATAATATATATTTATAATATAAATGTAAATAAAACATCATTAGTAGAGAATTTAATTTTATCATAATTTTGATCATATATTGTATATTAATTACATAAGATTTTTAAAAATACATTTTATAAAATTCAAATGAGAGTTGCAGTTGTTAGATTATTAAAATCCGAAAATAGAAATTTTATTTAAATTAAATTAAATTAAAATAAATTAAATTAAATTAAATTCCTATTTTTGAATTGTAATAATCTAACTGAATAATTAAATTAAATTTAAATTAAACTTTTGATGCGTGATATTTCACGTTATCACGAATAAGAGCATGGTAATCATTTTAGTATAAGCAGTCTCGAAATCTGAATTGATGGAAATTATATTATTTTCAATTGAGAAACATGAACCGAAGAGATTCAAAGGGAGAGAGAGGGATGTCCCGATCAGTGTTAATAGTCTTCAGTTCAGTTAATAGCCGTCTGCGCGACCGACACGGTTTAATATCGACTCTCGTGGCTAAGTTTCGAGCGGTAATAGAGCTCGTTAATATTCGATCAGCGGTTATACTCGCGGGCCGCGTATATCTGGTGTTAATCGCGGCACCATTAACGACGTGCTAATTCGCGCTATATCCCGCTGGGACCTCTTAAAGGGGGACACGTAAAGGAGCTCGGTTTGCGCTCTGTTCACGTGCGCTCTTGATGCTGCAAATTCTGCGTCGCATCGCGATGCATCGCGCGCGTAATAATACGCGTCCAAGTGTCTCTGATAGCGTTTGCACGCTCGATAAACGACACCTCTCGATCCCTTGAGAAGACGAGAATTCGCTCGGGGACTCGAACGCGCGTGGAAAAGGGATTCTTTGAGAGAAAGGATGCCCTTCTTCCGACAGAAGGAGTCTTTACATCGGATACGATCGTTTTCCTCAAATATCGCGCGCATTTAAACTAACTAGGAAAGTAGAAGAGACATTAAGAGTTTCTGGGTCAATATACCAGGAATTTGTCGAATTTCTACGATAGTTTTAGTTATGATTTTCACGCATTTTTAATGCATTTTAAACAAGAGTACTTTACGATCCAGTTAGATAAAATACTTCATTTTACACTGAGAAAAATCGTTTGATTGTACCAACAAGACGTATATGATTGAAGACATTTTGGTTCAATCAAACAAGAATTTCTAGTTATAATGATAAGACTCGATTTTTTGTAACTAGAACGTTTAATAGATTTCGCAAGGATTTTATAAGAATTTGATTAGTATTTTCAGGTTGAATCTATAAAATTTCTTGTTACATTAATTTCTTTGCTTGCCACTTTTAACTTAACTCGTATTCAATATTTGTCATGAAATGTATATAAAGAATTAGTATTAACATTAAACCCAAAGTATATTTTTTTTCTCTTACGAGCAGTAGTGCCAGAAAGAGAACGCTAGCTCTCTGATTGTGTGTGTTTGAGCTGCATCCTCTTCTTGCATCACTGTTTATCAGTTTAATTTCTAACAAACTGAATTTAAAATAATTTATTCAATAATCTGGATTAAATTTATCCAATAATCTTGTTGGAATTTAGAATATTAAACAGACTTTTGAGATTAGATGGAAAAAACTTTAGACGGTTTGGTGCTGGCGAATTTAGTATTATTAACCAGAAAATTTAATAAATTTAACAGGAAGAAATTAATTAGATTCATCTGGTAATTCCTACAAGAATTCTGGTTCGTCCATTTTCCAACAGACATACTGGTTGAATCTACCAGAATTCTAATTAATGCAACCAGATTTTTTTCTCAGTGCACTGTTTATCAGTTTAATTTTAACAAACTGAATTTAAAATAATTTATTCAATAATCTGAATTGAATTTATTTAATAATCTTGTTCAAATTCAGAATATTAAACAGACTTTTGTGATTAGATGAAAAAAATTTTAGACGACTTGGTGCTGGAGAGTTTAGTATTATTAACCAGAAAATTTGATAAATTTAACAGGAAGAAATTAATTAGATTCATCTGGTAATTCCTACAAGAATTCTGGTTCGTCCATTTTCCAACAGACATACTGGTTAAATCTACCAGAATTCTAATTAATGCAACCAGATTTTTTTCTCAGTGCACTGTTTATCAGTTTAATTTTAACAAACTGAATTTAAAATAATTTATTCAATAATCTGAATTGAATTTATTTAATAATCTTGTTCAAATTCAGAATATTAAACAGACTTTTGTGATTAGATGGAAAAAATTTTAGACGACTTGGTGCTGGGGAGTTTAGTATTATTAACCAGAAAATTTAATAAATTTAACAGGAAGAAATTAATTAGATTCAGCTGGTAATTCCTACAAGAATTCTGGTTCGTCCATTTTCCAGATATACTGGTTGAATCTACCAGAATTCTAATTAATGCAACCAGATTTTTTTCTCAGTGCACTGTTTATCAGTTTAATTTTAACAAACTGAATTTAAAATAATTTATTCAATAATCTGAATTGAATTTATTTAATAATCTTGTTCAAATTCAGAATATTAAACAGACTTTTGTGATTAGATGAAAAAAATTTTAGACGACTTGGTGCTGGGGAGTTTAGTATTATTAACCAGAAAATTTAATAAATTTAACAGGAAGAAATTAATTAGATTCAGCTGGTAATTCCTACAAGAATTCTGGTTCGTCCATTTTCCAGATATACTGGTTGAATCTACCAGAATTCTAATTAATGCAACCAGATTTTTTTCTCAGTGCACTGTTTATCAGTTTAATTTTAACAAACTGAATTTAAAATAATTTATTCAATAATCTGAATTGAATTTATTTAATAATCTTGTTCAAATTCAGAATATTAAACAGACTTTTGTGATTAGATGGAAAAAATTTTAGACGACTTGGTGCTGGGGAGTTTAGTATTATTAACCAGAAAATTTAATAAATTTAACAGGAAGAAATTAATTAGATTCAGCTGGTAATTCCTACAAGAATTCTGGTTCGTCCATTTTCCAACAGACATACTGGTTAAATCTACCAGAATTCTAATTAATGCAACCAGATTTTTTTCTCAGTGCATTGTTTATCAATTTAATTTTAACAAACTGAATTTAAAATAATTTATTCAATAATCTGAATTGAATTTATTTAATAATCTTGTTCAAATTCAGAATATTAAACAGACTTTTGTGATTAGATGGAAAAAATTTTAGACGACTTGGTGCTGAGGAGTTTAGTATTATTAACCAAAAAATTTGATAAATTGAACAGGAAGAAATTAATCAGATTTATCTGGTAATTCCTACAAGAATTCTGGTTCGTCCATTTTCCAACAGACATACTGGTTAAATCTATCAGAATTCTAATTAATGCAACCAGATTTTTTTCTCAGTATAGCTTTAGGTGTCTTCGCGAAGCTATATGATTTCATTGAATCATACTGTTCGTTGAAATGACGCATGTATTGAATTAAGTTTTTTGGTATTGGCGCATTAAGATAAAGTCACTATCATGCCAACTTTATATATATCGAAGTAATCCTTATCCACATGTCCTCCGAGAGCATACAATTCCTCTAAATCCCTAGTATATTATTCTCCTGTCAACGACTTATCCTTCGCTGTTGGACTATATGGCTCTATAACGTGTACCTATAGTAGAACTTTATACATGTATGTATACGTATGAGCTTATATATCATGTTTTATATATATATATATATATATATATATATATGTATATATGTATATACATATCTGTAGCATTCTGCAAATTTGTTATTCTAATATGGTTAATAATGCGTATGAAATGCGAACTTTATTGTTATTATTCTGCTTCTCTATTTCACGTTCGCCCGTTCTTTCTACGTCGACCAAACATTTTTCTTGTTGCATATTTAGCACTAGTTAATATCGAATGAAAACAGGATGATATCTCATTACTTTAGATCCGCTTAATATTAAGTAGTATACGCAAACTAGACAGATAAATAAAACTCAAAATAAATGCGAGTATATTTTGTCAAATAGTATAAATTTATGTGTTTTAGCGAGAAAAGATAATTTAACATTTTTGAAAAAAAATGGAGTTGTCATATTGTACGTTTTATATTTTTTAAAAATGCTTCATTTGAACAAGATGATAATAATTTACACGAAATAATAGTAAATTTACATGTATAACACAAACGTCACACACACACACACACACATACACACGTAATGCACATCTATTTTATATCTAGATTTAATTATCGACTGCTGAGTTTTTTTTCAAGTAAGTTTTATATATTCTTTAATCTTTCATAAAAATCTTAATAGACAGTTTTTTTTCAAAGCACTCTCAAAGTATAAATAAAAAAAGCGAACACTCTGACCACCTATGAACGTTCGCAGCACCGGAAATGCTGATAAATCAAGATCAAAAGCGAACGCGCTGCCCGTAATAGAACGTAAAGCACGAACGACGATGATAAGCGCTATTAAGTAAATTTACGGGATCCTAAGTTAAGCGAGAAATGCGAAGCGCGACGTTAACGAAACGTGCTATTAAAATACATTTGATGGATTTCATTATTATTATTATTTTTTTTTTAATTAATTTTTATCCTAATAATTAATCTCGGGAATCATACTTACATTTATCTCTCTTGTTTCAGGTATGGACAGATTATTTTTCAGTAAGCTCATACATCTGTGTTGTGCGATCGCAGCCATTGTCAAAGTTCGGGCGTTGTATGTTTACGTTGTGAGTAAATATTCATTATATATTTATCACATATTCATCATATATTCATTATAACGTTGAAATGCTATGTATATGAAATATAGTCCTCCATATTTCAATACATTTTTATTTGAATTACGAGACGCTCGAATGTCAAGTATGCTTATTAAGCAATATGATCTGCTGACTTTTAATGGGTTTTTATAGCCGTTTGTACAATAATTTATATGATTTTTTAATAGTAATTTTTCATACATTTAAACATAAATACAATCACAAAATATTACGATTTTCCGTATTCCGAAGAATTATGTGAATTTTTTGACGGAAAGAAAATTAATTAAATACTTTATAGTTGGAAATATGTATAATCAGAGGGACAGGGAGAAAGAAAGATATCATTATTAATGCCAGAGTAATGTACAAAACCATGCATTTATATTTCTCAATTAAATTACCTTTCGTACATTTATTTTTCACATCTCTCTGGAATTAAATTATGTGTATCATTTTCATTTATTAAATTAAAATTACGAATATAAAAAAATGCATTAAAATTTTAACATTAAAATTTAATAAAACTATTAAATTGTAATAGAAAGCACACATTTATTTCTTTCTCTCTTCGGTGCTTATTTTCCCCGAGAACGCTTCGACTTTTAATTTTCTTAGCTTGGCACGAACATTTCCGACGTTGAGCCCTTCGCACAGTTACGTGAACTAACGTTTAAAAAGGAAGAAAGGACTTTGGTGCGTGACGTAACAAACTATTCCGACCTGTCAGACACACGAGTGGCTCGATACGTGATAATATGTGGCGCATTGTCGTGGCTCTACATTTTAATGAGACACATCGGTGCCTGAGAGATCCGTCTAAAAGCCCTTTCGTAAGTAAAGAAAATGGTTTTATCGAAAAGACGAATTACGAGTTTGCTGATAACGAGGTCTTCTTGTAAAATATAACGACGACAGCGGTGCCGCAGTCCGCTCTCGTTTCTTTCCCTCTCTCCTCCTCTCTCTTTCTCTCTTCCTTTCATCTTTTTTCCCCCTCCGCGCTCCTTCTATACCTTCATTTTCCATTTTCCCACTTGCTTTCTTATTGTTTTTCTCTGCATCTCGGCTAATTACTTTTACTGTCTGCCCGTAACTGCGCAAAGTTAGCAATGGTCGGGAACTGTTCGGTAATAAGTACTTTTTAATCTCCCGCTCCCCTTCACCCTCCGCACCGCGCCTCGTTATTCTGCATAAATGTCATAGCTAGATTGTACAATTCGCTTCGTTCCTCTCGTTTTTTCGCCCCGCTTCTTTTCTTCCGCGATTTTCGAAGCTAATCGGTTAATTGCTCGCGGAAAAATTCGAAATAGCTAATACGATAAAAAAACGAAGACCATGCGAAATATATTCGCGCACGGCGGCGAAATAATCCTCAGATTTCCAAATTACCTGAGCGAGAAGATATTTCAGGATTCTTTTAATTGGCTTTACCAGCCATTATAAAATACAGTCAGTTTAATCCTTTCGATTTATTGCTTGCAGCTTTACGCAATTGACATCTTTGTAAACTGTCGTGAGAGAAATATTCTTAAGGAAATTTCGGGATTTTTAATTTAGTAGATTTTAATACATGCAATTGTTTCTTTTTTTTCCAATAATTTATAGTGGGAATTAATTGTGATAGATATTAAAGATAAATATAAAATTAATTTAAAGAATTTTATAAGAACCTAAGACAAAGAAAGAGAGCTAAAAAATTAAAAATTTGAAAGCTTCAAAAAGATTACAACATATCTAGCAATTTAATTCAAAAAACATGTTTATAAATTTTATATCTTTTTAGAAGAAGTTTTAATTACACGCACGTGTATCTCGAATCGAAAAAGATTCTGTAATGTATTTCGATTTAGTAATATTTAAAACGATTCGAAATATATTTTAAATATAATTTAAATAATTTAAATTAATTTCAAATACATAATCATTTATTTCTACTGTCGTCATGTTAACTTGGGTTTTTTTCAGATGATTTGTTTATTAATATATCACAAATACGTATGTTGTTTACATATTTACTTTTCATAATTTGCGTATATATTATATAAATAATGCCTGAATTTGATTCTATCTGCTCTATTTCATCATATTTGTCTCGTTTTTTTCGCTATTTCTTCGTCTCGTATTATTATTATTTTCGTACTTTTATATATATATTTTATGTTGAAATTTT
This sequence comes from Camponotus floridanus, assembly GCF_003227725.1. NCBI lineage: Eukaryota > Metazoa > Arthropoda > Insecta > Hymenoptera > Formicidae > Camponotus > Camponotus floridanus. Next base: position 257,696 of record NW_020229309.1, on the reverse strand, counting down.
TATAATCGATATTTTTCAAATTGATATTTCAACTTGATTGACGATAGATACGCTATCCGGATCGGAAATTGTTTTTTATAACAAATACTTTTTTATTACAATTCGAATTTATATAAATAAATGCTGAAATTTGTTCTATTGCTTATTTCATATATTTTCGTTTTTTTATTTATTTCTAAAGTTTTATATGTCATCACCGTACATTCTTATAAAATGAAAATAAATGACTTTTATCAAAAAGTTGCGAACAATTTTTAAGTAAATCGGATATGTTCTATCAAATGGTGATATTTTCAACTTTTGATTCCGACCGGAAATACGCTATCCGGATCGGAAATTGAATTTCTTTAGGGAACATATACTTTTATACAGATTCGAATGTACGTGAAAAAATTAGAAACTTTTGTATCAAACGTTTTTTCTGAAAGTGTTTCTGTCAATCTTAACATTTGAAGTTCATTATTTCATCATAGTTACTTTCAAGGTCAATTTTAAGATTGACAGAGGCACTTTCAGAAAAAACGTTTCATACAAAAGTTTCTTATTTTTTCACGTACAATTCGAATCTGTAATAAAAAATACAATATTCCTCTAAAAAAATTCAACTTCCGATCTAGATAGCGTATTTTCGATCGGAATGAAAAATTGAAAATATCACCATTTGATAGAGCGTATCCGATTTACTTAAAAATTGTTCGTGATTTTTGATAAAAGCCATTTATTTTTATTTTAAAAGTGGTGTACGGGTGATCTGGAACACCCTGTATATATATATATATATATATATATATATATATATATTTTTTTTTTTCTTTTTGCTTTCGTGAGAGCTTTTGATTATCGTTGATTTTGCTTGTAGGCATAAAAGGGGAATCTCTTTCAATTACAAATCATGCGAGTGATTACGTCCGCCCTCAATCTGTACCATGTCTTTCTCGATATGACATGAATGAAAAGAATATGATGACTTGCAATGTCGGAAGATCTTAACGACATATCGTTGACGACATATTTTTATCTGTCAATTTTATGTCAATCATAACGACGAAGTTCTGGTATTGATTTCGGATTATTTTTTAAAATTTGTTGAAACAATGGGAAGAAAATGGGCTCATTTTAAAGAGAGCATTAGATTATATCATTAATTTGAAAAATGATTAAAAAAATTTGATACATCAAAATTATATCGTTTTTTAATCTCTAATTTCGTAAAAAAATGTTTTTACATCTTACGTAAATATATTAAATTATATCATTAATTTGAAAAATGATTAAAAAAATTTGATACATCAAAAATATATCGTTTTTTAATCTCTAATTTTCTAAAAAAATGTTTTTACATCTAACATAAATATATAACATGAGAAAATGCGAAATGTAAAAATAAATAATGGCATTCAAGCTGCTTTTTAATTATGAATTTTTTAAATTATTTTTTGTTACATCTAAATCTAAATATACATTTTAAATCGGTGCTATGTACTTTCTGTATGCAAAATAATACATAAAATAAGATATATAAAATATATACTTCTTATTATACAGTATGTCGACATTTTCTGAGCTAGTGCATAATGCGGGACAACACAAATCCAGGACAAGCGTGCATAATCCGGTATTTCTAGCCACGTTATCCTCTAATGTCCGTATTAAGCATAGTATAATTGTAGAACTGCAGTCCGTAGTAATTAAGCGAGTAAGTCTTTATGCATGTGTAATACGTTATTACAAGAGTAATGAATGCTAATCAGAGATATATAATAATCTTTCAATATTCATCAGCTGTTCAATAAATAAATATTCAACAAATACGAAAGTAAATATATATTGGAGTATAATATTACGATATGAAATATTCTTCTCGAAAGATTATAATGAGAGGATAATGAAAACAAATATTATTTGAAGTTTTTAAAAAAAAAAGTATATTATTAATTAAATTATATTAATATAAATATTTATATAATAATATAATAAAATTATATTATTATTATTAATTAAATTATATTAATATAAATTAAAATTATATTATTATTATTAAAATATATTATAATTATATTATTATTATTAATTAAATTGTATTAATATAAATTAAAATTATATTAATAAAAATTATTATTAATTAAATTATATTAATATAATAACATTATATTATTATTAATTCTGCATATACCAAAGACACAATTATGTTAAAGCAAACATCGAGGCAAAATAATGACAAAGGAGAATGGCACAATTCGCGCAAGTTTCACGGGAGCGAGCTTAAGTCGCAATCCTATTTCCTGGCTCTTTTTGCTCTCGCCTCTCTTGGCGCGAAAACATGCCTTATACGCGGACAATGGGGACAAGGTGGAGCAACATCTCTTGATCAGCACGCGTGCGGATCGCTGAATACGTGTGGCCAAGCGCGATTAATTCACCAAGAATGGACGTTAGCAGCTCGAACGTATTTCCGAGTAAATCCCGGAGGGAAAACACGTGAACGAGCCTTCTTCTTTCATCGAGAAACGAAAAGGAGCTCTTCTGTTCCGTTCCATTGTGCGCGATGTCAAGTCTTTGGCTTCGATGAAGAAGTTTCCGTCCAGTTCCTGTATCAACCTACCCTCACATGAATCACGATAACTCGACTCGGCTGTGGAGTTCTCGGCAAATCACGGTGCCCGGGACGTTAATCGCGCCAGACGACCATCTGGAAGTGTTGCCGGAAATTGGTTTCTAAGTGCTTCCTCATGGTGTGTCCGCATCGAGATTTAGTGAACTTTGGCTACCTTTTGCCTTCTATCTCTCTCTTTTTCTCTCGCTTACACACGCACGTCCGTAAACACTTTGTCCGGTGTTCCTAAAATAATTCTCGCCAACGCTTTTCATTCGCGCGACTTATATCGTGGGCGGATTTCAGCTCTATTTCAGGATGATATTAATAATACGTCTGGAACTTGGGAAAATGATGATAATGCGCAACATTCTTTTATCCGAGAGTAGGTCGAAAAGTTAGAAGAGCAAACATATTATTTATATTAGAAAATGGCCGTGGATAACGCAAGTTTGAGCTGTGATCTCTGTCGATTTATGGATATTGCTTGAATTTACATTTTTACGTTAGAAGCGAAAAAGTAGGATGAATTTTATTGGGCTTTGTTACTAACTTGGAGTTGACCTTTTCTGCATTATTTTTGGATTGGGAACGCGATTGAAAAGTGCAATATAAATTTTTTTCATATTTTTTAAATAATTCTTTCGTCTCGTTCATATGATAAAAAATTGCATACTGATAAAAAATTATAGTTGAAATTATCATAATTTCACTATAATTTCTAGTATCTTAAGGCGCCAAGCATATATAATAGTGCATTTTACTAAAAAATAATATTAAATAAATTATAAATTTTAATAAATATTATAAAATAAATTATTTTAAATTCAGTTTGTCTGAAATTAAACTGATAAACAGTGATATGTCAGAAAGAAGATGCTCACATGCATACAATTCGAGAACCTGCGTGTGAGTAGCATCCTCTTTCTCGCACTACTGCTAAGAGGAAAAAAATATATTTTAGATCTTACGTGTTTAATACTAGTCCTTTATATACATTTTATACTAAATATTGAATGCGAGAAAAGTTAAGAATAGTGCGCGTAACGGCAAGCAAGAAACATGTGCCACATACAATCATTCCAAATAATAAGTTTCATGTTGTTAAATGTGCTATTCATCAGGTTCCACGTACTATTTAGATATAGCTGTTATTATAATTTGTTTCATTTATTACTACTATATTAATATCTAAACGAAAGCTAATAATATAGTAATATTTACCATTATTAATGTTACAACGACTATATGAATAGTAAAATTATATGTATCATTCCTTTTTTTCATTTTTTACTTATATGATATTTGAAATTATTATAAATTATAGTAAAAAGTTTGATTGTTTCTCGGTACCATCCGTATATAGTTTATATTATCAGTATTATAGTAAAATTTACTATAAAAATGAGTATCCTAACTATAATTTTTTTACCATTCAATTATAATCCATTTTATCGATTTTTTATAATAAAATTTACTATAAAAATGAGTATCCTAACTATAATTTTTTTACCATTCAATTATAATTCATTTTATCATCGATTTTTTATAATAAAATTTACTATAAAAATGAGTATCCTAACTATAATTTTTTTACCATTCAATTATAATCCATTTTATCATCGATTTTTTTATCAGTGTATAAAGCATAATAATATGGATTTTGTAATATTGAACGATTCTAATGTATCGAGATTGACGATACATTATTTCGAAGATGAAATGAATCAAGTTTGATCAAAATGAATCGATACTGAGGGCGAAATTCGGGATGCGGATAACCGCAAGAGGACATTAATTCAAATCACAGTGAAAGACGAGACGTGTCTCTTCCCTCTTCCAGAGATTGTTGGAGAGAGAAAGAGAGAAACTTTTCGCTAGTCGTAACTTTTAGCGAAGAATTCCCGTTAAACTCGTGTCAGGGATTGCAAAACCTACGAACGGGAGGAACGCTCGTAAAACGCTCTTCTTCGCAAGACCCGCCATCGTTCCGTCAAGATTCTTCGGCTTTCCTTTCACGGCGAACAGGTACGCTTTTACATCTCCCTGCCCGTGACACAGCCGAGAGTCCTCATTCGTACGGATATTAAATGCCGGCTTAGGCAACATTATGCGACCGTATAATGTCAGGCATTTCTCCAGTTGCTTGGAAAGACGGAGCATGTGCTTTGGGAACAACACCACGTGATATGCTCCGACATTTCACTTTATTTTCCTGTTCTCTATCCCTTCTGTGGTTTCTCTATACTTTTACCTTTATATTAAAGTATCACTTTTATTTTTATGTCATTAATTTTGTTGTAGTGCATTTTACTAAAATTGTATTATATATATATATATATATATATATATATATATATAATTTTTTTATTTTTTCATTATATTTTTAATTTTTTAATTTTTAATTTTTAATTTTTTATTTTTAATTTTTTATTTTATTTTACTTGTTCTATGCTTATATTTTAACGGTATTTTTACTATATTTATATTTTCGAATATTGTAGTCTGATTTATCAAAATGTTAAATACTTTCAGAATTTTAGAACTTTTATTCGTATAAATTATAACACTTTTATTTATTGGACGAAACCAAATAACTGAGAGCTTGTCACTATTTAAATATTTACAATGATATAATTCAATGACTTCACTTAATTTCCGATGTTGCCATTACGGAAGCATGTCTTGTTATTATCATATATGAATATATATGAAGTTTCCATGAATCTGTAACATGCTCATCTAAGCTCAACGAAATTATGCCACGGAAACTATGCTGATTGTTAGGTTATCCGAATTTAATCGTGGTTAATTAGGAGTCGAAACATGGACATATTTAGCGAAAGTTACTTTACACGTTAGCAACATTGGTCGCAGACTTGTTATATCGCTTTCCTCTTGATTATCGTTTTTCCATCGATTAATTTAGTTTAGAGATTTCTTCGCGAGATAATTCCAAATGAATCTCTTCTCGATCGGATTTCGTAATCAATTTATCCAGCAGCAGTTCTTTACTTTCGGCCTATCTCTTTGCTCATTTTCTGCTTTTTCTATTCGGATTTAAAAATGGCTTCCTTGCTATTTCAAGAATTTATTAACCTGCTAGCAGATGTAATTTCGATGAATTCTCTTAGGACGAGTTCTCTTAGGTTCATTAGATTATTTCATTGCGTACTTCCAATATAATGTTAATTAAAACCTCTTAAAATTCGCTACATTAATTTTTGTACTTGGATAGCTAATAGAACTGAGTGAAACATAATATTTTATAATGCACGTTTGAACATTTTTGTAGTATTTTTGTTGAAAATTATATTACATTGATAAAGTTAATTAATCAATATTGAAGTAACGTGACTTCGAATATGATTTTTCAATATTCATGGTAAATTTGGGGAATTATTAGAGTTGTACGAGATATCAAGATTAATCTTGATATTGTCTTGTCTTGTCTTGAATTTCAAGACAAGATCAAGAAAGATTTTTAATTAGTTATCAAGACAATACCAAGATTAAGACTGTCAAGATTATTAGTCTTGTCAAGATTATTGGTTCTTCAAAAAAACTAAAATATTTATATTTGTAAATGAAAAAAAATCACTATATACGAATTAAAAAAAATTTTATTCAATAAAAACATTTGTATTGATAAATTTAAAAACATTTAATATTAATATAATATAACATTTTTATAAATTAGAAATTAAATTCGCAAATTTTAGACATTAAAGAGCATTTCACTCAGAAATTGATGCACATTAGTGCTTTTAAAGATTTACTTTGTAATCTGGTTCTATTTTTTGACATAGTCAGAGTTTCTATTGAGAAGAGTCTTTCTACTGACACAGACGAGGCAGTTGAACTTAAAATGCCTCGAGCCATTTTTGACAATGTGGGATAAATATGATCCTGATTTTTTCACCACTCCAAAATATTTATATCTGCACATTCCCTTGGAGCCTGTAAATAATTATTAATTTCTATTTTCTATGAAACAGTAAATATTTTTTTAAATAAATAGACGGTATTTATATCGATTACATAGTAATAATTATAATTAAAATATAATACAATAGTAATAATTATTTCAAATCATATTACAAAAATTATGTTAAATATTATTTAAATAATTTTTTAATATTAAATAAAAAATTGTTAATAAAATCGAGACAAGACAATGCAAGACGAGATTTTTGCTACCAATATTCACTCAAGACCAAGACAAGATTTAAATTTTTCAAAATTTTCAATACCAATACAATATTTATACGAATATTATTTGTCTTGTCTTGGGTCTTGTGCAACCCTAGGAATTATTGAAATTTTTCTCTCAGAATCTTACAATGGAAAATCCTTAACATTTCTATAAATAAAATATCTAATTTTAATCCATATAATTATTAATGAAAACGTGTCTCGTCCAACTTTGGAGATATAATTTTCATAATGTACGCTTCTCGTATAACTTTGCCAATTATCGTACTTTTGGCTTCAGTATCTTGAAGCAGAAATAGTCTCGGACTCATTCCGGATACGACGCTGTAATTAACAGCAGCAGTCGAGGTATCGCGCGCGCAGCCCGATAATTTTGCAACCCCGACTGAGTAATCGCTAATTGCGAATTCGGGCATAATCCCGCGATCATCCCGTGATACCGTTGTACTGAGCTTAATTGATAATCTCCACCTTGGCGCGGAAAACGCGGAAAACTTTAATGTAGGCCGCGCGCGCGCCCGTTCGCGCGCATACGCTAACTTTATTATCTGAATTATTAGAGGCGCTTTTATCGTCTCATAAATCCGATGATAACGACTTCATTTAACTCGATTTCACGGCAAGCTTCTTCTTCTTGCCTCGCTGCTCTTCGGGGCCTCAATCAGGCTTCCATAATATTCATGAATAAAATGCAAGAATTAAATAAAGAATTTCTTACTGTCAGCTGTTGTATGCTGTCATTATATTTTTTATTATATTTCTCATCACGTTATATTGTAAATTACGTTATATTGCAAATTCGAAAGATGTTGCAATAGTTAGAGTCGTAAAATGTAATTTTATATATTTTAGATAATAGAGAGATATTGGTACGGTATTTTATATATTTTAGATAATAGAGAGATATTGGTACGGTATTATTCCGTGCAATGTTCTTGAACAATTAAGATTCTAATAAATCTCCTCCTATACATAGGACGGAATATATTCTAGGGATCACGACGACGCTGACCGTCGTCGCCATTAAAATAACGACGCAATTATCGTCAGCTAGTAGTTCGCACGGACATTTAACGCGGAAACGAGGAATCGCGCACGCCATTGAGTCGACAAACTGGCACGTGTCTGTTAGTTATAATGAACCGGCGGCCAATTATGCGCTCGATCATACGACGCCGCTCTTATGCATCTCCTACGGCGTCATTCATCGACGGTGAATGAATCGAGAATGCGTCAGAAAGAGAAACCCTGAATGTTACGGCTACTATTCTTGAAACTCGACCACCGGAGTGAGAATAAGATGATCGATATTCTTCGAATATAATCGACATTTCATCTGCATATTATGCTGCAGTTCTTAGAGTGGTATTATTATCCGTAGAAGTCATCAGTGTCTGTGCTAATCAAGAGTTTTGCGAGAAATGTCTTATAAAATTATTGTTAATTTTACACTGATAAAAAATTATAGTTGAAATTATATATGAATAAATTATTATATAATTTCACTATAATTATAGTATCTTAAGTAGTACTTATCATTTATAGTATCTTAAGGTGCCAAGCATATATAATAGTGCATTTTACTATAAAAAATATTAAATAAATTATGAATTTTAATAAATATTATTAAATAAATTATTTTAAATTCAGTTTGTCTGAAATTAAACTGATAAACGGTGATATGTCAGAAAGAGGATGCTCACATGCATCACGAGAACCTGCGTGTGAGTAGCATCCTCTTTCTCGCACTACTGCTAAGAGGAAAAAAATATACTTTAGATCTAACGTGTTTAATACTAGTCCTTTATATACATTTTATGCTAAATATTGAATGCGAGAAAAGTTAAGAGTAGTGCGCGTAACGGCGAGCGAAGAAATATGTGCCACATACAATCATTCCAAATAATAAGTTTGATGTTGTTAAATGTGCTATTCATCAGGTTCCACGTACTATTTAGATATAGCTGTTATTATAATTTTTTTTCATTTATTACTATTATATTAATATCTAAAGAAAGATAATAATATAGTAATATTTACTATTATTAATGTTACGACTATATGAATAGTAAAATTATATGTATCATTCCTTTCTTTCATTTCTTCCTTATATGATATTTGAAATTATTAAAAATTATAGTAAAAAGTTTCATTGTTTCTCGGTACCATGCGTATATAGTTTATATTACCAGCATTATAGTAAAATTTACTATAAAAATGAGTCCTAACTATAATTTTTTTACCATGCAATTAAATCAATTTTATCATAGATTTTTTTATCAGTGTATATCTTAATTTAAGGTTTACTATAAATTTCTGCGCGCCAAATTTTTGTTGTTAATTAAGCCAATTTAATTTGATTGTTGCTATTATGTTTCAGTACGATATTTAATATCAATGATTAATTTTCAACAGCAATTTATCGGATACAAGGAACAAAAGCACTGACGATATTAATTCTTAATCATGACTTCGATTGGTCATTACCGGTTATTTTACATAATGAGAAACACGTGAGAAAGAGAGAAGTCGCCGAAATGTTTTTTATAAAAAAGTTTGACAACACGATCAACTTACAAAAGGACACTGAAAATTTAAACAATATTTATGATAGACTAATAAAGGTTGTCTAGTCTTTCTCTGTGTGTTGATGGAGACGTTGACATGATAATCTTGACGAAGTGATTTCCTTATTTCTCACGATAGAATAGTTAACTAAATTATTGTATGTATTTAACTTGCCGCTCATTTTTTATTTCAAAATCAATGCAATTTATTTTTCTGTGTAATACTGGAAATAATTTTTTGTAGTTCACTCGAAAAGGACCAAAATCATGATCGAAACGTCGTGATTATTCACTTTAATAAAATTTGCCAGTGTGGTCGTTTGTAATTACTTCTTTTATTAATTATTCTTAATATCGTTTCTTATCGAAATACGACTATGAACTACTTGAATAGGAGAAGATTCGATAGATATATTCGGAAGATATTTAGAGACAAATTTGTTCAACGCTATTATTTCGCGCGTGGCGAGGGGATTAAAACGCGACGATCGATGATCGCAGCGTCGAGAGTCGCAGCTGTTGGTGCAACGTGGGAGAGAACGAGGAGGGTGCATCCGGTTGGATAAGTCCGGGTTTCCACAAGCGTGTCCGGAGGGGGTCCGGTCGGCAATCGTCGTTCCGCCGCTGTCAAATAAATGTCACGCGCACACACGACCGCGAACCCGACCCGACCCTCGTACCTTCGTTAGTCGACTTTCCCGACGCTATGGGTCACGATTATGTCCGGAGTTTCCCAATTGGGTCGCGAAAGCTTTCCGTGAGTATTAACGTTGCGACGCACGGGATATATAGAGTGTCCCCAAACTTGCGCCATGAAATTCCCTGATTAATGCGTACCGCAAATAATACGTTATTCTGAAACATTTAACTTAATTTTCATAACCTTTATAATAAGTTTGGGAAAGAGTTCGTGTGGCTTAATATAGCTTAATGAAATTACTTTGGAAAAAAGTAGATTCTGTTATAACGTAAGAAACTTTTGCGATTGCATTTATTACAGTATTAATGTATACTTTATGTTGAATTTAATAGGCTTTGTTTTTTGAAATTTTTCAGTACGTGAAATTAAATGCTCGATGATTGTAAGTTTTAAATTAAAATCTCTCTCTGGTTTAAATAATATCTATTTAATCTTGAATGAAGAAAAAGTTTTATCATCTTAATATTAGCTTTTAATTCAAAATAATTTAGCTTTTATTATCCTGTATATCTTGAAAATTACTTTGACATTTTTTATTAACGTATGAAGTGGTCTGCAATTCAATTAAGATATCTCGATACCCCTGTGTAATACAGGGGTTTGAATTTAGTTCACTCTGTACATAATGGTAAACGAATCGCTAAATGGATCGCGACTGTTCCCATCGCTGAGTATTTCGCCCCCGGTCAGCGGACTCGTTCCATTGCATTCCCTCCAGCGTCTCTCCTCTGGTGCACCTCGTAAATTAAGTATTCTCGGCGAAAATGCATACATGGTCGCTTTAATCGAGTGGTGTCGTCCACGTTCCTCGGGGTCGGAGATATACAAACTTCATGATTATGACAAGGGGTTGCATATTGCAGCGTAATTGCAAGTTTGTGAGCCGCAATTAAATGTTATGTATCTTACGTAGTCTATTTAATAATACTTTAGAAAACGATAAATGGGGCAAATTAATATACACACACTGAGAAAAATCGTTTGATTGCATCAACAAGACGTATATGATTGAAGACATTTTGATTAAATCAAACAAGAATTTCTAGTTATCATGATAAGACTCGATTTTTTATAATTAGAACGTTTAATAAATTTTCCTATAAGGATTTGATAAGTATTTTCTGGTTGGATCTATAAAATTTCTTGTTACATTAATTTCTTTGCTTGCCACTAGCACTCTTAACATCACTCGTATTAAATATTTGCCATGAAATGTATATAAAGAAGTATATAATATGTATATAAAGAAGTAGTATTAATATTAAATCCAAAGTATATTTTTTTTCTTATGAGCAGTGTTAGAAAGAGGACGCTAGCTCTCTGATTGTGTGTGTTTGAGCTGCATCCTCTTGTTGCATCACTATTTATCAGTTTAATTTCTAACAAACTGAATTTAAAATATAATTATATATAATAATTTATTCAATAATCTGGATTAAATTTATCCAATAATCTTGTTGAAATTCAGAATATTAAACAGATTTTTGAGATTAGATGGAAACAATTTTAGACGACTTGGTACTAGTGAGTTTAGTATCATTAACCAGAAAATGTAGTAAATTTAAGGAAGAAATTAATCAGATTCATCTGGTAATTCCTACAAGAATTCTAATTCCTCCATTTTCCAACAGACATATTGCTTGAATCTATCAGAATTCTAATTAATGCAACCAGATTTTTTCTGGTGCATTGTTTATCAATTTAATTTCTAACAAACTGAATTTAAAATAATTTATTCAATAATCTGAATTGAATTTATCCAATAATCTTGTTGAAATTTTAAATATTAAATAGACTTTCGAGATGGAAAAAATTTTAGACGACTTGGTACCAGTGAGTTTATTATTATTAACAAGAAAATTTAAGGAAGAAATTAATCAGATTCATCTGATAATTTCTACAAAAATTCTGATTCATCCATTTTCCATACAAGACATACTGGTTGAATCTACCAGAATTCTAATTAATGCAATCAGATTTTTTTCTCAGTTCATTGTTTATCAATTTAATTTCAAACAAACTGATCTTAAAATAATTTATTCAATAATCTGAATTGAATTTATCCAATAATCTTGTTAGAATTCAAAATATTAAACAGACTTTTGAAATTAGATGGAAAAAATGTTAGGCGTCTTAGTGCTGGTGAGTTTAGTATTACTAACGAAAAAATTTGGTAAATTTAACAGGAAGAAATTAATCATATTCATCTTGTAATTCTTACAAGAATTCTGGTTCGTCCATTTTCTAACAGATATATTTGTTGAGTCTAGCAGAATTCTAATGCAACCAGATTTTTTCTCAGTGCATTGTATATCAATTTAATTTCTAACAAACTGAATTTAAAATAATTTATTCAATAATTTGAATTGAATTTATCCAATAATCTTGTTGAAATTTAAAATATTAAATAGACTTTTGAAATGGAAAAAAATTTTAGACGACTTGGTACTAGTGTGTTTAGTATTATTAACCAGAAAATTTAAGGAAGAAATTAATCAGATTCATCTGATAATTCTTACAAAAATTCGTCCATTTTCCAACAGACATACTGGTTGAATCTACCAAAATTTTAATTAATGCAACCAGATTTTTTCTCAGTGCACTGTTTATCACTTTAATTTCTAATAAACTGAATTTAAAATAATTTATTTAATAATCTGAATTGAATTTATCCAATAATCTTGTTGGAATTCAAAATATTAAAGACTTTTGAAATTAGATGGAAAAAATGTTAGACGACTTGGTGCTGGTGAGTTTAGTATTACTAACGAAAAAATTTGGTAAATTTAACAGGAAGAAATTAATCATATTCATCTTGTAATTCTTACAAGAATTCTGGTTTGTCCATTTTCCAACAGATATATTTGTTGAGTCTAGCAGAATTCTAATTAATGCAACCAGATTTTTTCTCAGTGCGAGCTTACAAAACAAATTTTATCCGAGCGTTCAATAATATTTTTTATAAAAAAATTGATACAGTATAAAAAATTGACGGTAGAGAAACCAGAGAAATTTTGCAAAGGGATACGTCAAAGAGGTAAGAAGACGACGCGAGAGTATTTACGAGACGCTTACAATGCACTTGGTGGCTTACTTGGTGTAACCCGGATGAGGATTTAAGGATTCCGGTTCTCCGAGTCGGTTTAGCGACGGTCACCGCCACCGCCGCTACTCCAAGAGGCATCCGATTGCGCGCTTCGCCCGAGATTTATCCAATTTACGGCGAAGAGAGCCACCTTTGAGTAGGCGTTTAACGGTGAAACGCGGTAACAAAGCGGATCGCAAAGCGCGTTCGTCTGACCGCCGCGTGCTTTGCCGCATCAAGTTACGCAATGCGATATCGAACGTAAAAGCAGCTGGCGCGATCTTCACCGATCCCTTGTTACAGCGCTTTGTGCACCAGACACTGGCACGCCAACGGCTTTGGTAATGCTAATCAGTAATTATCGACACCGGAAATAAACGCACTATCTGCTACATATCTACGGATCCGACGATTTAGAGGCGGTACGTGCTTAATTAAAATATATCGGTTACCTTAACTAGGTCACCTTGTTTCGTGCTCCGTCATGCGAATTGAAGAGAGCGATTACGTTGTTACGTGTTTGCCAGGATTAGCTCGTATCCTTGACGTACATTTAGCTCAATGCCGCCGCGTTTCGATAGTCATCTTACATCGCAATCTTTATATTATATGCAAATAAACTTGAAAATGAGCTCTTTCGCAGTGAGATTTTCCGAAGCGTCGATTCAATTGAAACTAACATCTCTAACATTATTATTGTTTCAGAGACAATTGTCTTTTTAAAATTTATCTCTAATAATAATAATATAATATTTTTCTGATTTTAATAATATTTAATAATAATATTTTCCTGATTTTTATAATAATAATATAATAATAATATTTTTCTGATTGAAAAATATTATTATTATATTATTATTATAAAAATCAGGAAAATATTATTATTAAATATTATTGAAATCAGAAAAATATTATATTATTATTATTAGAGATAAAGGTAAAAATGTCTTTTTTACCTTTATCTCTAATAATAATAATATAATATTTTTCTGATTTTAATAATATTTAATAATAATATTTTCCTGATTTTAATAATATTTAATAATAATATTTTCCTGATTTTTATCATAATAATATAATAATAATATTTTTCTGATTGAAAAATATTATTATTATATTATTATTATAAAAATCAGAAAAATATTATATTATTATTATTAGAGAAATATTTAGTTTCTGCAGCATCAAGATACATTAAATTTGCATATTGCTTTATAATTTCGATAACACACATTATCGGGGCAATAATGAGACTCGGTGAGCAAGAGCGCGAAAAGGAGTAAATTATTACACAATAAAACGGTCGAACTATCGACTTTCGCGAGTCCAGAATGACGACGAAGGGAAAGAGAGCTCCTTTGCGAAACGACACATGAGATAGATTGCGGTCATTCGCCTACTCGGCGACTGTCGGCACACATATATCCCGTCTCTCTTCGAACGTTATCCATAGTGAAGACCTATACCCTTCGCCCATGCATGCATCGTCATGTATAGGAAGCCGCAAAACTAACAGTCTAACAAAATTGTATCGTTGAAATTTGAAAAAACAATTTTTGCGATACTCGAGAGATTGTTGCAATTAAAAGTTTTCGTTTTTTTTTACAGGCTGTACGTGAGAACGTGTAACAAATGTAATAATTTTTATTTATAACTTAATATTTGATAATTAAAAATATTTAACAATTAAAAAAATCTCCTGAATTAACATTTATTTAAACGTCTACTTCTAAACAAAATCTTGTTTTTTAAACATGGAAAATTGGACTTTCTCTGATTGATTAAAATTCAATTTTTACGACATTAAATATTTAAAAATGCTCAGATTTTAGCGAATTTTAGCTCAATGTAATAAAATTTTATTTTTAATAAATCAAAGCGAAATTCAAGTTCGACAGATATTTATAATAGATAATTATATCGAGGAATTTGACGACAATAATTTTTAACGTTGAAATTAAAGAATCGATGAGTCTCTCGAGATATTTGCGAAAGAGCTCATCTCATCCAAAATGAAGAAACCTGAAACGAAATATATTTAAAATTGAAACATCCTGTACACGTCGGTCTCAACTTCCGGTTTATCGCGGTTCATCCCTTTATCGGACGGCTGCATTTATTCGCGACCATACGTGCACCGGATTCCCCTCGTTCTTTTTCTTTCATCCTCCTTTGCTCAGACCATCCTCTTCTCTCTCCTTTTTTCTTTGTCTGCTTCCTCTTTCTTTTATCGCTCCTCAAACCGAATCACCCTGCGTCCGCCACCCTCGTCCAAGCCCGTTGCGAGACACCCATTACCGTAACGTATCTGTAACGACCTTTAAGAACGTGAACTTACCGTACAATCACCATTGTCCCGTGGACGCGAAATGTTTCTTGGCAGGAATACCGATCGTAGATTTTTGGGGTGATGTTGCTACTCACCCTCGTTGTCCTTATGGGCTAAAGCCCATATAGGTCGAGGTCCGCAAGCTCGTATCCATTCCGTCAATCTTGATCCTATCGTACCCGGGGATCTTCAGGATGCGACTGTAGAGATGCTTATTATATTATTGTGATACATTCTTCGACATCTTTCTCTCCCTCTGAAAATGTAATGTGAATTTTTATGAAAATTTAAATTTTCGTATTTCCATACAGGGTGGTCCCATTTTAAAGGACCCGCTCAAATATCTCAGAAACACTGCGTTAAATCGGAAAATGTTTCAAACAAAAGTTGTGTGGCTTCAAGGGGGCCGTAAGATGGTGGCAAAAATTGGACCTTGGATAATCATTTGAAGGTCACATGAAGATCACCGTCAATTTCTTAAATGGGACCCCCTATTTTTTATTACGTATTTTTATAGCTTATCTCGAGAGCTTTCCAAAACACTATAATAAAGTATTTTTTTATCAAGTACTTTTCGAGTTATGAGGCTTGAAATCATTTCTTAATTTTACATAAAATATTTTGTAAAATATTTATTTTTCGATTATTTTACCTTAATACTTTTATGTACAAGATAATGAGAAGAATCAATTGGTATAAAGAAAACACATAATTGTTTCGAAGAAAAAATATGTAATTTGCAATTAACAATTCCATATTTTTTCTTAAAAACAACTGTATGTATGACCCCCTGTATATCAATAATTTTACATCTCTTTACTTGATTATTTTTCATCAGCAAGAGAATTTGTAAAAATTGAACTCGTAACATTATGATAGAATATTTTATCAATATAAATAAATTTTTAACAGCTTATTTTTAAAATGTATCAATTATTCAAGATCTATATTTATTCAGCTAAAAAAATATATAAATTGATTACACGAGAGTATAATAGTGATAAGACGATTTCTTTTCTATTTTTCCTTTTTCCATATTTTATATTTTTAAACGATAAACGCATTTTGAATAATTATCTAAAAAAGGATCTCATTTTTCTTTCTTTTTTTATATATAGAGATTTTTTATATACTTATATGTAGAGATTTTTTATATACTTTTTTTTAAAATAATGTAAGTTTATCTTGTCATTTTATCGCAATAAAAATATTTCGTTTGCGGCGCACGCGACAGGGCGAGAATGACTCGATCGTTATTTTTGTAACATCACTAACAAACGAGACGAGTTCAATTTAATCCTCACGATTTTCTCGCGTTCGCGCGCGCGAGCGCCGTCGACATTAATCCCTAGTTAATTTAAGGATTCGAAATACGCCGTCGAAGTTTGAGCGAGAGTTAAAAGTCGTCAGGATTTTGGGCGAGTTTAACTGCGAGCGAAGTTTCTGGCCCGAAGAGAGAGCGGGCGTACAGATCGAATCTCATTACGGCCGAATTCTCCTTGGTGTATTGCAATCTTTCTCTTTCGTCTGCTTTTTCGTCTCGTTGTCCTCGCCATTATTCTCTCAATTTTTCCCTTCAAATTTATTTGCATAAATCGTGTTATTTGGATCACTCTCCCTCCATGTGCAATCTTGATTTATTTACTTATATGTGTGTGTATTTAAAGCTTGCTTGCTTTCCCAATAAATTACTCTTTTCGATGAAATGTTTGAAATGTGAATACGTGAGTACACTGAAAAAATCGATGATAAAATTGACTAAAATTGACTATAATGGTAAAAAAATTATAGTTAGGATACTCATTTTTATAGTAAATTTTACTATAATACTGATAATATAAACTATATACGCATGGTATCGAGAAACAATGAAACTTTTTACTATAATTTATAATAATTTCAAATATCATATAAGTAAAAAATGAAAGAAAGAAATGATACATATAATTTTACTATTCATATAGTCGTTGTAACATTAATAATGGTAAATATTACTATATTATTATTTTTCGTTTAGATATTAATATAGGAGTAATAAATGAAAAAATTCATAATAACAGCTATATCTAAATAGTACGTGGAACCTGATGAATAGCACATGTTACAACATAAAACTTATTATTTGGAATGATTGTATGTGGCACATGTTTCTTCGCTCGCCGTTACGCGCACTACTCTTAACTTTTCTCGTATTCAATATTTAGCATAAAATGTATATAAAGGACTAGTATTAAACACGTAAGATCTAAAGTATATTTTTTTCCTCTTGGCAGTAGTGCGAGAAAGAGGATGCTACTCACACGCAGGTTCTCGGATTGTATGCATTTGAGCATCCTCTTTCTGACATATCACTGTTTATCAGTTTAATTTCAGACAAACTGAATTTAAAATAATTTATTTAATAATCTGGATTCCTCGTTAGGATTCAGAATATTAAATAGATTATTTGAAATTATAGACGGAAAAAAACTTTTAAACGACTTGGTGCTGCGTATATTAAAAATCTGTAATATACGTAACATCTATTACAGATTTTCAGTTCTGATAGTGAATTTCGGAACACTACGTATATTATAACTATATAGTTACATGAAATGGATATTATGATTTTACGAATTATATTTTCATGTTATATCAACTATATTTTTTATAGTAAAATGCACTATTATATATGTTTGGCGCCTTAAGATACTATAAATTATAGTGAATTTATGATAATTTCAACCATAATTTTGTATCAGTGTACATAATTTGCGTTTATAATTGTACCAACACACTCGTCGAATGGCGCGCGAGTCTGTATTTAAAGAAATACACGACTCGGAGAATGCTATTTCAGAGTACGTATTTTTCAAAAGTTTGTCCATTTCCATTTTTTTAATTTTCTCGCATATACGTAGATAAAATAAAATCCCGAATATATTACGAGTGTTTCCTCTTCTCTTCTTTTACGCTATCCGGAAATATGCCCCTTTTTATTCATACGAATCACATTTTTTTTCGAGCTTAGAAAACAAAGTTGCATCGAACTGTAGCTAACGCTACAGCGGTAACACAGTAAATTGCACTTAGAGTACTTGAAACCCGAAACTTGTATCCATTGTATGTGTATGTGCGAAACTATTTTGTTTCTCTTCCTTTTTCTCTATTTTTCTCTCTCACTTCGTTTTGTCTGTTCACTATGGATGTCATTCGTTCGCGTCACTTTGGGATTCCCATCCAGGCATTGTCTTTCGTCACCGACGACGACGTCGCTTGTCGATCGTTCGGCGTCATCGGACGAATTCTCCAATTCGATATATTCCAATTATCGCGACGCTCGTTGTCGATCGCCTGGACTTCTTTCCGCATCTCAGCATCTCGTTTCCGCCCTTCATCAGCTCTTTTCCGGTCAACTGTCTTCCTCCACCCCGTTTCTCCTTCCGGTATAGTCTCTATCTCTCCATCTTTGTCTTTCTTTATTGCGTCGCATCGTCGTTACGGATAGGGTTGCACGAGATACCAAGATTAGTCTTGATATTGTCTTGTCTTGTCTTGAATTTCAAGACAAGATCAAGACAAGATTTTTAATTAGTCATCAAGACAATATCAAGACTAAGACTGTCAAGATTATTAGTCTTGTCAAGATTATTGGTTCTCAAAAAAAATAAAAAATTTATATTTGTAAATGAAAAAAAAAATCATTATATACGAATTTAAAAAAATTTTATTCAATAAAAACATTTATATTGATAAATTTAAAAACATTTAATATTAATACAATATAACATTTTTATAAATTAGAAATCAAACTCGCAAATTTTAGACATTAAAGAGCTTTTCACCCAGGAATTGATTCTCATTAGTGCTTTTAAAAATTTATTTTGTAATCTGGTTCTATTTTTTGACATAGTCAGAGTTTCTATTGAGAAAAGTCTTTCTACTGGCACGGACGAGGCAGTTGAACTTAAAATGTCTCGAGCCATTTTTGACAATGTGGGATAAATATGAACCTGACTTTTTGACCACTCCAAAATATTTATATCTGCACATTCCCTTGGCGCCTGTAAATAGTTATTAATTTCTGTTTTCCATGAAACAGTAAATGTTTTTTTAAGTAAATAGACGGCATTTATATCGATTACATAGTAATAATTATAATTAAAATATAATACAATAGTAATAATTATTTCAAATTATATTACAAAAATTATGTTAAATATTTAAATAATTTTTTAATATTAGATAAAAAATTGTTAATAAAATCGAGATAAGACGAGATTTTTGCTACTAATATTCACTCAAGACCAAGACAAGATTTTTCAAAATTTTCAATATCAATACAATATTTTTACGAATATTGTCTTCTCTTGAGTCTTGTGCAACCCTAGTTACAGAGATTATCACGCGAGAGCCGGAATTTCATTTCGCTCTAATTGAACGTAGCTACGCGACATTTCCGTTGCTGGATGCGCGACGGGTCTCCCATGATTCATCGAGCGTAAGCAGATAGTCGAGGGTAGGGGGGAGCGAGGAGGGGTGGTGGTTTGGAGGAAACGAGAAGAGCAAGGAACGGGGAAGAAAAGGGTCGAGCGTTGCTCGCTTCTTCGCCCGACAACCACCCGCTCTCGCTAAGTACGTAAGTACTTTTGTACCGTGTCCGCCCTGTATAACGCGTCGTATGCTGCAAGAACGACAACAACAACGCGGCTAATTCCTTAAGTAGGTATACACGGGGTAACGAGGCTTTCGCCGACGCGACGCGACGCGAGGAAATTCCGCCCGCGTTTCCGCCGCTCTTCTTCCCAATCTCTGTCCTTCCGACTGCGCGAAGCCCTTTTCGGCGTTTCGCGAACAATTACCTTCCTTCGAATTACGTCCGAATGCGAGTTGTACTCCAATTTCGCGTAAATGCGCCGCGATATTATACACGTCGCGTATACGCGCTTGAGTCACGTTCCCGATGGAAGCGCATCGCGCCCCCGCAACACAAAGACGCGTACTTGGGGGTTGGATCGCGGGTTGTACAACGGTGGGACTTGTGAGTTAAAAGCTGCCACATTGGCGCATATTCAGATCGGGCTGCGGGATTATAATAGAATCAAATCCAATGGCAACGACGAGCTATATCTGATCGAGCTAGATCTGATCGAGATCATGTATTATTTAGGTGCAATGCACCGGTAATTAAGCACAGTGTATCGCTTTTTTATTACTTTACGATAAAAATATTCCACGTTTCTCGAATCATTCAATATGCATTTTCTCCACAAGTATCGTGCTCAAAATATTTTTCAGAGTAATTTTATGTAGAAAATGTATTGACGCGCGCGCGATAGCGAAAAGAAATGGCATACAATATTATGTATAATATGTATGTCTTATGCAATTATAAAAGAGCAAAAGAGTTTTTATTATAATGCATTTTAAGGATGTTTTGTATGTACAATCCCAGCAAAAAGTAGCTGAAAATCTATATTGATGAATATATCCACTTTTGGTGTATTTTGAGTAAGAAATTGTGTGGAATATTATAATTTGATCTTACAATTAGCTACAGTGCACAAATGTATTTTTTAATAATTATTGCGTTTTTACTGAAATATTCCGAATTTTGTTAATCGAAATGATTAACTTTTGGCAGAGAATTTCGCCTTGTGACAGATATATGGCTAACTTCATTGAATTATATTTAATATCTTTTTAACCAGTTAGCACTTGTATAATATTATTTGACCAAATATTTCCTCTGTATCTAAACTTTTGCAAATTTTAAACAAATTCTGAATATTATTTCCATGTGTTTTTGTCATTTGAATCGACGTGGTTATACGTTTCCCATAAGAATACAATGTTAATGAACAAATGTTAATTCGGTGCAAATTAAAATTCTTATAACTTATGAACGCTTTTAGTGAATCGATTTAAAAATTGTACTGAAGATTCTAAACATATGTAAGGACATTCTGTACAATTTTCATTAAATTTTCAATATTTTGAAAATAAGTACAAAACATTCTTAAAATAATTTTATTCATCTTTGAAGAGATAAAAGATAAAATATTCATGTCGTATCTAACATGCCAATAAAAATTATTTATTATATTCTTTTATTATTTTCCACAATCTTTTATTATTTATTATTGCTTTTCGTAACATATAAGTATTTTTATTTGAAGTAGATTGATTTGAAAGAAGAAATGTATAATAAGATTTAATTACATTTGATCATTAATAATCTGCATTCGCATTTTTAAGGATGTTTTGTATGTACAAGCAAGAAGTTGAAAATCAATATGGACGGAATATATCCACTTTTGATGTATTTTGAGTATGGGAAATTGTGTGGAATATTACAATTTGAACTTGAGCTATTAATATATTATTTGAGCTATTAATATATTTATTTATTATTTTAGAATATTATTTCCATGTGTTTTTGTCACTTGAATCGACGTGGTTATACGTTTCCCATAAGAACACAAGTTAATTCGGTGCAAATTAAAATTTTTACAACTTGTGAACGCTTTAGTGAATCGATTTAAAAATTGTACTGAAGATTCTGAACATATGTAAGGACATTCTGTACAATTTTCATTAAATTCTCAATATTTTGAAAATAGGTACAAAATATTCTTAAAATAATTTTGTTCATCTTTGAGGAGATAAAAGATAAAATATTCATGTCATATCTAACAAGCCAATAAAAATTATTTATTATATTCTTTTATTATTTTTCACAATCTCTTATTATTTATTATTGCTTAATGCGATTATTTTCTTTAAACTTTTTTTGTCATAACATATTATTTTATCTTATTTCTGTATTTTAATTTATTAATTTTTAATATATTATTTTAATACATTATTTTATCTTATTTTTTTTATTTATTTTAATATATTACTTTATCTTATTTTTCTTACTTTATTTTATTTTATCATATTGTTTTACACCACCAAATTGTTCTCTCTAATGTTTTCCAATTTTTTAATTTTCTAAATTGTTTCTTTTTCTTTTTTTTTTAATTTCCATCGACGTAAGTAAATACGAAATTCCATCGCGAGCGCTACAAGCTTTCTATTATTGACATATCCGTCGATTTCGCTTCTTTTGTCGCTTCTCGCGATGATGGATTGGATAGCGTGTCGTGGCCAGCTGTACGCACCGGGCCAAATTCGATATCACCAGCGTATCAATATACTTTAATTACCGGGATATTCGTACGCGCGTGCCTTTGCTCGTATCTTGGATACCCTGCCAAGCTAGCGATATCGCCATCGGCCTCCCGGAGGCGGAATTTCATTTCGCTTTAATGGAACATATCGGTAACGTTCCACGACAGGTGTGTTCGCCGTTTTGGTTATGCGCATCTGCGTCACGTACGAATGTCCCGCTATTTTCGCGTGTTTGTTTGCGCGACACGCAGTTTGAAGCTCCAGCATCCCGCATCTCCGGACGAATGCGTGTCACGCATTTCTTCGTAATCGGATCGCGCGCGTCCCTCGACAACGATTTTAGCCGGTTATTAATTTCGACGAGCTTCTTAATTACATGAACGTTCGTCGCGTTTATGCGCGTGTACACATATGCATGCACACACGCGAGATGATCGATGCAGCTGCACGTCGCTGTGCCACGGTAGGTAGAAACTAGTTTTGCGGGGCAACAGTGTGTGTCGAGATCGCACATACACGTCGAGAGACATCGAGCTTTCAACGACTCTTGCGTAGTGTTTGTTCCACATCGTTAAATAAAATGTTCTAATGTCATTGCCGCACGCACACATGGCGTTTCATTTATTCGTGAAATATGTACACTGAGGGAAAAATTATCTTGAAATAAAAGAATTTTAGTTAACTTAAGAAAGCTATTTATTCGGTGGGTACTAATCACCTATTTACTTGTATTCAAAACGTCTGTTTGCTTAAGTATTTATTTACATATGTTTAAGAAAGTATACAGGGTGTCCGCCCCAAATATCTCTCTTATTTTTAATTTTAGAGAAAAATGGTTCAGACATGTTTTGTATGGTTTCGAGGGGGCCATAAGATGGTACCATTGATTTGACTTTGAAGAGTCATTTGAAGGTCACGTGAAAGTTACCTCAATTTTTTTAAATAGCACCCCTTATTTTTTATTACATATTCTTGTAGCTGACCTCGAGAGCTTTCCAAAACACTATAATAACACTAAATCGAAAGGAATTAGGCTCGTTATGTATTAAACAACAAGATAAGAAAACTGGCGACTCCGAGCCACAGCGGATGGTAATGCTTAAAAATTCTATAATAAAATATTTTCTCGTTGAGTATTTTTCGAGTTATGAGGCTTGAATAATTTCTTAATTCTACATAAATCATAAAATATCTGGTAAAATATTCATTTTTCGATTATTTTATCTTAATCCTTTTATGCACAAAATAATGTGAGAAATCAATTGGTGTAAAGAAAACACATAGTTGTTTCAAAGAAAAAATATGTAATTGTTAATTACTATCTTATGGCCCCCTTGAAACCATACAAAACATGTCTGAACCATTTTTCTCTAAAATAAAAAAATGAGAGAGATATGGGGTGGACACTTAAAATGGGACACCCTGTATATGCTTAAAAAAATACAATTTTTAATTAAATATTTTTATTTTAATTTTACAAAATATTTGTCAAAATGCATTTTTTGTTCCCAAAAAATTTAAAATTTTTTAATTTTAAAAAATAATGTATTTAATTTAATAAATTGTAGTATATATTTTGCGAAAATAATATTTAAATATAAAAAATATATAAATGAAAATAATGTACTTAATATAACATGCATATTTAATTAAAATTAAATGATTTTGCTTAAATGAAATAAACAATTCCTTCTATTTAAAATAAAAGTTTCGAGAAAACAAATTTATTTGATTTAAAAAAATTTTTCCCTCAGTGTAGCAGTAATCTTTTTTTGCTTCGCGTGCTCTGCAAGATAAATCTGTTATTACGAATAGAAATTTTCATTTATCGTTATTTACGGACAAATGCTGATGATGATTATTCACAGTTTCATTTATAATCGCGCTAAACAATGTATCCCCTGAACAGAAGGAAATGATTAATCCTCACGAGATTGAAATGCGTTGAAAATAGACGCAACATGATAATTATAATACTGCAGCTGAGGTTTAAAATAATTCCTTCGTTAAATATTTATTAACGTAAACATATATTATCGGCGTTTGAATCTTGGATCAAGAGTTAATTGATTGATTTCTTCTTTGAATTGATTTCAACGAGATAAAAGGCACGGTGCGCTTTTATGAAAATCCGTTAATCAATCTATTATCGGCTGCTTTCGAGTTTGAACATTACCGACAATTAATCGCTAAATCTGTATCAAACATATTTTCGGTTTGTCAAATACGACATAATTATGCGCTCCGACGTACCACATCGTGCTAATACAAACGATATGAATAGATAGGCGTGCGTTGGCACCTGTTTCAGATAATACAAGATAATCCACTTCAGCAGAACTAGGTGCCGCTTGGTCCTTCGGTAACACATTCCCACGCTTCCCGGTCATTCGATCATCGCAATTATATCGTTTGCAATGTTATCGCGGATTCGAATTAGGGCTGTGCTTGTCGCGGAAATGGAGCTGAATCCGTAGGATCCACAATTTTCTCTCTCTCTCTCTCTTTCTCTCCCTCTCGCGTAGGGATCTCTATCAAATCGCTCCGAATTTGTACTCACTGTGTACAAAATTGGAGAAGCGATAACATCAATTTTTGATTTTGAAGATATATTATTTGGATATTATTATTTGGAGTACAGAGATATTATTTGGAGTAGAGAGATAATGCAGCATTATTTCGTGTAATTTATTATGTATTTTAGTAATTTGGATGCTAATTATTATTAAAATATTATGGGAATGAATTTATAATACAAACAATAATGTTCGCGAAGCATGATAGATTATTCATATTCGAAAATCATTATTTTTTAAATATAAGGAAGAATGTATTTTTTTTGCTCTATACAGTTAACACACTGATAAAAAATTATAGTTGAAATTATCATAATTTCACTATAATTTATAGTATCTTAAGGCGCCAAGCATATATAATAGTGCATTTTACTATAGAAAATAATATTAAATAAATTATAAATTTTAATAAATATTATAATTTTAATAAATATTATTAAATAAATTATTTTAAATTCAGTTTGTCTGAAATTAAACTGATAAACAGTGATATGTCAGAAAGAGGATGTTCACATGCATACAATCCGAGAACTTGCGTGTGAGTAGCATCCTCTTTCTCGCACTACTGCCAAGAGGAAAAAAATATACTTTAGATCTTACGTGTTTAATACTAGTCCTTTATATACATTTTATGCTAAATATTGAATACGAGAAAAGTTAAGAGTAGTACGCGTAACGGCAAGCGAAGAAACATGTGCCACATACAATCATTCCAAATAATAAGTTTCATGTTGTTAAATGTGCTATTCATCAGGTTCCACGTACTATTTAGATATAGCTGTTATTATAATTTATTTCATTTATTACTACTATATTAATATCTTAACGAAAGATAATAATATAGTAATATTTACCATTATTAATGTTACAACGATTATATGAATAGTAAAATTATATGTATCATTCCTTTCTTTCATTTTTTACTTATATGATATTTGAAATTATTATAAATTCTAGTAAAAAGTTTGATTGTTTCTCGGTACCATGCGTATATAGTTTATATTGCTAGTATTATAGTAAAATTTACTATAAAAATGAGTATTCTATATAATCATAATTTTGTTACCATGCAATTATAGTCAGTTTTATCATCGATTTTTTTATCACTGCAGATCTGTTTCGATCTTTGGAAATAAAAAACATCGTTATTTTTAAATCGAATTCGTTATATTAAACTTAATTTTTAACAACTCGATTATTTTTTTAACGAGAATATAACAATACTGTTACGTTTAGATAATTGGTACAGGAGAAATTTGTAACTTTGCCTCGTCATAGATGTTTGTAACACGATGACGTTTCGACGAGACTTGTTTGATTTTCGATTTCAAATTGTTTCGGAGCAATTTCGCCAGAATTGTTCATTTCCATTTTGGATGCAAACCTATCCGCTTATCGAAATCACTCGTGTTTTCGTCGAAAAAAAAAACAAAAAACAACGATACACGAGCAGAGATCGCGTACACGCGATATCTTCATCGTTTCCATCGAGACGACAACACAACGAAGGATTCGTTTGGGCCAGCGACATGTACATTAATTTCCGTCGCTGGAAAATATTTCATCGGCAACGTCTAATAATTCTACTTACGAGTCGGAGAGATATTTACGACTTAAGCGCGTCGTGATTATAAAACGCCAACGGGGCGAGGGGGGAGACGAGGGAGATTTATTGCGACTGCTCGCTCTTCGCGATCTGTCTTTTCTCGCGAGCTAGATATCTCCTCATCTCTCTGTTTCTCCTCTCTAATCCAGCCTGCTTCGTCGGGAAACTCGTCGGGGCAAAAAGATCGAGGACAGTCACCGACTTGAGGCGCACAACCCTTGGATCGGGTGCGGCGAATCGGCTATTAAGTTTCGTGTCCGAAATACTCCTCGTCGGCCTTGATTCGTCGATGGTTTCGGGGCCAGATCCCGAAGCGCCGAGTGGACCCGCGGGAAATCTTGCCCGTCGTCCCGATGGTTAAACCCGTCCTGCGAAACCCGGGAGCATGATGCGGGTTCACGTCAAGATAACAAGGACGAAGTGGAGATTGCTTTATTAGCGGCAGCTTAATTCGCGACTCTCCGTCACCGTCTTTCACTCACCTTGTCTGGCTTTACAGTTATCGGAATGCAGGGGTCATGTTTATTTAGATGGCCTTTATGAATTATTCCGCCCACGTATATTAGCTCTTCGAAATGGCAAATGGCAAAAGAAAATGTGATTTCTCTTACGACGACTTTATTAATAACTTGTTAGAAAACCAATTGATATGTAATACACGCGTGTTTTACGGGTGATAAAATATTAAGAGTAAGCTTGCTTCATCTTAAATTAATTCAACTAACAATCTAATTATCAGTTACTTGTTATTTATTTATCAATTTAACGTCGAATAATTAAGAGTAATTTTGCACAAGATTTATTTATTTTTTTCATGTAAATTTTGTAGAAAATCAACTCGATCGGATAAAAGTGGATTGCTTATACGTTGAAGAAAAATAATAGAAAACATTTATTAGATTTTTTTTAAATTTCTATTTCAATATACGAGCCTAATAGAAAAGATTGATAAAATTTATCATCATATTTTAAAGTACCGTATATATATTTAACGTAGAAATAAATGGGGGCCAAAGCATCTTATCCGCAAAGGAAATATTTCTTTCCATCTTGACATTCGAGATAAAACAGTGATAAACGGCAGCCATCTCTCACAATCTGCATCAAATTAATCTACATAATGTCGATCTAAATCTCGGAATTTGCATAACATTGATATGAAGCTCATAAAAAATGCAAGTCGTATAAACTGGGAATGATGTATCTATTTCAGAATTGAGACAAAAATTCTTTTTTGTCCATTTCTTTTTCTTTTATATGTTTATGCGCTTTATATTAAAGTTATGTATGCACAGAAAAAAAGGTCATTCTTGTTTTGAAAATATATTGTTTTGAAAATATTTAGTTTTAACATGGAAATCTTGAAATGAGATTATATTGTGTTAATTTAAAAAAAATATAATTGCTTGAATAATTGCTTACTTGAATGAAACCATTTTATATAGTTCAATTAAGGAAAATATATTCTTATGATTTAAGATTTAATTTTCTTCAATGGAAAAGAAACAATGTTGGATAGAAAAAAACATTTTTAAATCAAAGATTATAATTTTCTTAAAGTATAATTAAATAATTATATATTCTTGAGGTGACAATTACAATATTTAAATAAGACTATAATATTGTTGAAATTGAAAATTATTAAATTCTTCTAAGAATGTTATAAATTGTTGCATATATACGAAACAATGTTGGATAGAAAATAACATTTTTAAATCAAAGATTATAATTTTCTTAAAGTAGAATTAAATAATTATATATTCTTGAGGTGACAATTAGAATATTAAAATAAGACTATAATATTGTTGAAATTGAAAATTATTAAATTCTTCTAAGAATGTTATAAATTGTTGCATATATACGAAACAATGTTGGATAGAAAATAACATTTTTAAATCAAAGATTATAATTTTCTTAAAGTATAATTAAATAATTATATATTCTTGAGGTGACAATTATAATATTTAAATAAGACTCTAATATTGTTGAAATTGAAAATTATTAAATTCTTCTAAGAAGATTAATTGTTGCGTATATATGAAACAATAAACACGTTAGTTTAATACTATTTCCTAATAATATTATTTCTCGTTATCCCAAATTCACATTTTTTTTTTATTGAACATAATTGCCACAAAAATTTGCAAATCTGTACGGCATTTTAGCACTACGTGTCTGATTATCTCTAAATTCAGTGCAACGTTTGAAAGACCAAGGGAGAGAGAGAAAGGGAGAAATTTCCATCGCAGTCACCTCCATGAAAAATCCTCTAATTACGCTCGCGCGCACATGATGATTAACGGCCGCTGGGTGTTTTAATTGTTCGCATTTTCTCTATCGACAGCTTTTGATTCACCGAGGTTCGGATTTGCTCTCCTCGAGCGTGACATTTCAGGGACAAATTGGCGCTCGCGCTTGCTCGCGCTAAATCGCGCACGAAGATAAAGAGTACCGGGTTCTGCCAGTCGCGCGGTAATTAATCAACGCTGTAGCCGCATCGCGTAATTGTTTATGCAACATGGCTCATTGTTAGCCGGCAACAATACTCGACAGTCGACAATAACGCACGGCTACCTGCGGCTGTTGTGCGCGGAGTGGTACACTTTATCGTTCATATTTCTGCACCCTGTCACGATTGTTTCTTTGTTTGCGAACTGCCTCCGATTATAAGTAGCATAGATGAAATTGTGTCTGGCCAGCCGTATTGCGAGTTTCTATTTGGTCTGATTAATTTCCGAAGAGATAAATGTTAAACAGGAGTTTTTGATTCTTTTGATAATTAAGAAAATTTTTAATTAGATGCTAGTTTATAAGATTCGTTAGAGAAAATTATATTATTATCTAGGGAATCTCAATATTTTCAAATTATAGTTTTGCTCACAGAGTTCCTTGTGCATATGTGTACAATATAAAATTATATATATATACATATATATATATATATATATATATATATAGAATTATTATAAATTAGAATATAAATTGATTTAAAATAATTGGAAATTGATTCTCCTTAAAAAACACTTTAAGGATGTTTTGTACCTATTTTCAAAATATTGAGAATTTAATGAAAATTGTACAGAATGTCCTTACATATGTTTAGAATCTTCGGTACAATTTTTAAATCGATTCATTAAAGCGTTCACAAGTTATAAGGATTTTAATTTGCACCGAATTAACATGTGTTCTTATGGGAAACGTATAACCACGTCGATTCAAATGACAAAAACACATGGAAATAATATTCAAAATTTGTTTAAAATTTGTAAAAGTTTAAATACAGAGGAAATATGGTCAAATAATATTATACAAGTACTAATTGGTTAAAAAGATATTAAATATAATTCAATGAAGTTAGCCATGTATCTGTCACAAGGCGAAATTCTCTGCCGAAAGTTAATCATTTCGATCAACAAAATTCGGAATATTTCAGTAAAAACGCTATAAATATTAAAAAATACATCTCTGCACTGTAGCTAAGATCAAATTTTAATATTCCACACAATTTTTCATACTCGAAATACACCAAAAGTGGATATATTCGTCAATATTGATTTTCAGCTGCTTTTTGCTGGGATTGTGCATACAAAACATCTTTAAAACGAAATGCAAATTATTAATGATCAAATGTAATTGAATCTTGCTATACATTTTTTCTTTCAAATCGATCTACTTCCAATAAAAATACTTATATGTTATGAAAAGCAATAATAAATAATAAAAGATTGTGAAAAATAATAAAAGAATATAATAAATAATTTTTATAAGCTTGTTAGATACGACATGAATATTTTATCTTTTATCTCCTCAAAGATGAATAAAATTATTTTAAAGATGTTTTGTATCTATTTTCAGAATATTGAGAATTTAATGAAAATATTAAAAAATACATCTCTGCACTGTAGCTAAGTTCAAATTTTAATATTCCACACAATTTCTCATACTCAAAAAACACCAAAAGTGGTATATTCGTTAATATTGATATTCAGCTACTTTTTGCTGGGATTGTACATAACATCCTTAAAAACTAATGAAAAGATATATGATAAGATATTCCGAGTTCTCAAAATTTTCATTTTGGAAATTTGCAAAATTAATTTATGTTATTCATATATTTTTACGCTTTTATTTTATTATTGTATATATATCTATTTTATTTTATCCTCTTATAAACGTTTATCTTTCCATGTTTGTTTCGAGAAACAACAATGCTACATAAATAAGATCCTTTTCCTGTGGTTCCAGTTTTCTACAAATTCTTTTTCCTCGGATCAGTTTTCACGCTCTGTCCGATGGAGCAGAGAAAATTCCATAAATTATAATAGATACGTCGCTAAAAACAACTCTAGACGAAATTGTCAACGTGTTTTCTTACTGAAAGGTTTCGCATTGCGTTAAATTCATATTGAAAATAAAGTCTCAAAATTGAACGACGAGCGTTATTTTCCTTTTGCCTTCCTTTTCTTTTCACTTACAGCCTCAATTCTCGAAGCCGATTACAACTATAATTTGACTGCTATAATTAAGTATTTTAATTAGTAAGATCATGTTTTTACCTTTGAAGAATTGACGAAAAAATTTAATCAAAATGTCTATTGATCGTGTGTGCCATTTTCTTTGTTGAATATCAAACTGATATTCTACATATTCAGGAAATCGGTGACGTTGTCAGAGAATTAATAAATATCGTTTGTAGTAACTTTTCGATCCTTTTCTTTCTTTTTCCTTTTCTTCTATATATTAGATATTCGTCGGATATCGCGGCCGTCTCATTTTTAATTAAGCGCGTTTGTGCTTGATAGTCTCGATTTGAACGCAAAGTTCCCCGTAATTGGACGCTCCTTTGCCCTCGTGCGAAAAATCTTCTTAGATAGTAATTAATTTTTCGCCTACACTCGCACGAAAAAACGGAAGACGATTGAACTTTCCACCGCGCGATCGATATATCTTTGATACCGTCTGCCTTCATCCTTAATTGGAAGGTTGTAGGGACGATCGCGCTGAATTATTTTCTCCGACGAAGAGTTATGACTCCGTAATTAACAATGCATCTTAAGATCCGGATGATATCGACAGGATTGGCTAAATCACTATTGCACTATTTTTGCGTAGAAAAGAACTGAGATTTCCATTTTCTTAAAATTAAAAACGTATGATTGTTTAAGGATGTTTTGTATGTACAATCCCAACAAAAAATAGCTGAAAATCAATATTGACGAATATATTCACTTTTGGTGTATTTTGAGTATGAGAAATTGTGTGGAATATTATTATTTAATTTGATCGTAGCTACAGTGCGGATATGTATTTTTTAATATTTATTGCGTTTTTACTGAAAAATTCCG
The DNA here is from genome assembly GCF_003227725.1 of Camponotus floridanus. Taxonomy (NCBI): domain Eukaryota; kingdom Metazoa; phylum Arthropoda; class Insecta; order Hymenoptera; family Formicidae; genus Camponotus; species Camponotus floridanus. The sequence continues at coordinate 225,525 of NW_020229309.1, read as the reverse complement.
AATTTTGTTAATCGAAATGATTAACTTTCGGCAGAGAATTTCGCTTTTTGATAGATACTTGGCTAACTTTATTGAATTATATTTGATATCTTTTTAACCAGTTAGTACCTGTATAATATTATTTGACCAAATATTTCCTCTGTATCTAAACTTTTGCAAATTTTAAACAAATTCTGAATATTATTTCCACGTATCTTTGTCATTTGAATCGTGGTTATACGTTTCCGAGCAATTGACGGTCGTATGCAGCGAAATTAGAAATTCCGATATAGCGGCGGCAAGAAATTTCGTCAGAATTACGACGGTAATAGCGTTTGTAATCAGGATTGTCGTGTGTCGGCGAGATATTTTTGCGCAAAGATATTCGCCGGTTATTTCCCTCGGTGACATAATATCTCGATAAATTTGATTTCGAATGCAGTTGAATGAGAGAGATTTACATTGCAAATACATACACCATCTGATGACCTTATTTCTTTAATATTTAGATCTATAAAATATATGTGAAAATTACTTTCTTATATATATTTTTGCAGGTAAAAAATTGGAAATCGAGAAGATTAAATTAATGCTGGATTGAAGATTATTATGTATAATTCTGCGTCTTGCTATTTTATATATTTCGAACATTTATTCGTCTCGATTATCCTTAAGGATGTTTTGCATGTACAATCCCAGTAAAAAGTGGCTGGAAATCAATATTGACGAATATAACCACTTTTGATGTATTTTGAGTATGGGAAATTGTGTGGAATATTATTGATTATTTAATTTGATCTTAGCTACAGTGCAGAGATGTATTTCTTAATATTTATTGTGTTTTTATTCAAATAATCCGAATTTTGTTAATCGAAATAATTAACTTTTAGCAGAGAATTTCGCCTTGTGACAGATACATGGCTAACTTTATTGAATTATATTTAATATCTTTTTAACCAGTTAGCACTTGTATAATATTATTTGATTAAATATTTTCTCTGTATCTAAATTTTCGCAAATTTTAAACAAATTCTGAATATTATTTCCATGTGTTTTTGTCATTTGAATCGACGTGGTTATACGTTTCCCATAAGAACACAAGTTTTAATTCGGTGCAAATTAAAATCCTTACAACTTGTGAACGCTTTAGTGAATCGATTTAAAAATTGTACTGAAGATTCTAAACATATGTAAAGACATTCTGTACAATTTTCATTAAATTCTCAATATTTTGAAAGTACAAAACATCCTTAAACTGATTAATATCCGCAAGGATCTATCTATTGGCTCTCATCGCGCTCGATCGCGCGTATTACGGTTGCATTTAGTCGCAAAAAAATCCCGGCTATTTATAGCAGGGAGATAAACCTTGGTGTACCTGGTACCGTACATATACGTACGTTCGCATCGGCGAATCCGTCCCGTTCCTCTAGGAACAAATAGAGCGTGGCATACGGCCTATCATCGCAACGCGCAAACAGGTCGTGTAACTGTCATACCCGTCCTCATAATCGCGATATTAAAACTCACCGACTAGTTATCGCGAAACTAGGATAATTAAAAATTTGCTCCGCGATGCATATTGCAATGTTCGTTCTTTAAAGTCGCAATGTTTTTCCTTTACTTGGAAACGGCACGCGACGCGGGTTCTAAAATTAAAATAGCAAATACGCATGATAGAAAATTGGGCTTTTCAATTATATTGTATATCTGATAAATCACTATTAACGTGATCAATCTCGAAAAAATTATTATGGAAAGAAAGAAATTTATTTCCTTTGATTCATCTGTTTGTTCCCTCTTTAAACATGTCATTAAGGAGTTAATTTATTATATAATGTGGTATAATATTGCATATAATGTGATATTAAATATAATGTGATATAATTTCTGTAGAATATTGTTTCTGTATAATTCTCTATAATAGTGTGATACGTCGTGTATATTAATTAAAATTTGGAGATTAATTTGTGAGAAACCAAAACATTAGACTTTGTAAAATAACTAAGAGATTATAAAGATTCTCTGCATACAAGATTTTGGAATATTTTATTATATTTAATTTTTTTTAGGTACGATGAAAATGTGTTGGACACTAAAATGCATTAAATCGAACATTACGGAATTATCAAGCGCATAGAATAAAAAACCAAAAAATTCAGTGGACGAACTGACAACTTTAAGTACTTTGATGAATTAATTCTATCAGTTCGTCGATTGCATTTTATCTCATCCCGCCGTTTTAGTTTAATCATCCGTCTCCACTCGAAAGTTAGAACGGAATAATTTCGGGACATTCTATATTTTAGAAGTTCAAAAATGAAGGTATATAAAATTATGAAACGATAGATTCCTCTTTTTCAAACTTAAAAAAAGCTGTTTTTAATGACATTTATTACGCGTGCGAGACAATTAAATTATTCAAGAATAAACCAAAAAATGGATCTCGTGCCGAGAAAAAAATACATCGATATAAAAATAAAATAATTGTATCTCATGAAAAATATATCCATTTACTTCTCTATATAAAGATTACTTATAACACTTATATTTATAGCTTTATTTTACATTTATGTATAAATACGCTAATCTTAATCCCGAAAATTAAGATAAATCAATTATGATAAACCAATTTATATATAACGTATGAATTTCGCGAGGCATATGATACATTTTACGATATATACGATTGTGTGAAAACAAATATAAAATATATTAATAATAAGTATAAATAAATAATAATATAATAAATATAATAAATATAAATATTAATATAATAATAAATATTAATATTAATAAATATAAAATATGAAATATATTAATAATTGATTTAGTAATTTTCGAAAAATTTTCGACATTTCACATATTCCGCGATGAAAAAGCAATATTGAATATATAATTAGTAAAACATAATTTGTAATATATTTATTATTGCACAAAGTGCCATTTGCAAAACAGATTGAACATACATATTACAGAAGTAATTATATCTCGCGAGACACATTTGGCTGTATTAAATATAATGATATCATTATATGTGTTTCACACTGCCTTGATACTATGTATTTTTGTTTAATTCCAAAAATATACTTTTAGATTCAAATTATACGCTCTCCATGACCTTATAACCTATAGAGAAATGCAAATTTCATTATAATAGATATATATGCAAATTTCATTATGCATATATATAAATAGATTAAAATTATGATATCTTGAAATAAATTTATTTTGACTTTCATGTAAGATAAAGATTTCAATAATTATTTTAATTTTTAATCAAGTAGAACAAAGATTCTACAAAGTTCCAGATACTAAAATTTCCGAGTGATTTATTTAAAAATAAATTCTATAATAGCTTTTATAATACAGATTATTGTTTAATATATTTTAATATATTTGTTCTTGTGTGCGTCTAAATTTTTTTCTCTATTATATATTAGTAAATGATTACATTAAATAGTAAAATGAGTATATTATTTAATACTCATTTAGTACTCATTTTACTATTTAATGTAATCATTTTTGTTATTTTAATTTAATATATTTATTTATTTATATATAATATATTTTTGTTATTTCAATTTAATACATTTTGATATATTTATTTTGTTGTTATTTTAATTTAATCTTTCATATTTTTATTTAGCGATCAACATTTTTTAACCATTAAAAATATTATGATGATATCATTGTGACTGTTCCATTCAACTGATGACCTTTGCAAGAAGATTATTATATTTTATTCATATTTCTCCATATATGTTTTTCTTATAAACTAAGAACACTATGAAGAAACTTTTCTTTTCTCTATTCCGGTTCTGCTCTATTCTGGTTGTAATAGTGCAGCGACTATCGGTAAGCCTCGGTAAATTTCTATCGATCGATTCGCATCAAATGGTTCGTGTAGAGTCTCGTCCGCGGTTTGTCCTGAATCCCTGAACATTGGGTTCTCCTCTGTCAACCGGATTGGGATTCGAGTCGGCCAGTGTGGGTTTGATGAACTCATACTTCTAACCGCGGAACCGCGAATCCTCGAGATCTAATGAAGGAAGAACGTAATGGAACGATGAAGTTGGCATTGCACGTGTACTTTCGTGCCTTCTATTAATCGTAGTCCTTTGAAAATCCCTCTTTTAAGTTTTTTTATGCATATATGTCTGCTTTCACTTAACTGTAGCTTAATTATTTTTTATCTTTATATCAGAAATGATAAAAAATAAAGAAGCACAATTGTATTAAAATGCAAATTCACGATAATGGCATTTATTAGATAATCCAAACATGGAATAATATAATAATTAATTTAGAAGGATAGTGTGTGTGCTTTTCTATAAGTTCTCAGAGAATTATTTTTGATAATTAAAGTGAATATATTTTATATTAATAAAGTTTTATTTAATTTTTTGTAGATACAATATATACATATATTTATTATAAATATTTATTTTATCAATTATTTCTATTAATATAAATATTAATTATAAAAACTATATTTTATCTAATTTTATAAATATATATGAGATAAAAATAAATAATTTTTAATAATTAAATTTGAATAAATTTGAATAATTTTAATTTTGAATAAACTGCTGGCTAAACAGAGATTAAAATTCGTTTTCGCGAATTTAGGAATTAAACCTCGCGAATTCGGATATTTTTCGATACTATCAGCCGCTAACAAAATTGTTACCTCGAATCCTAGGGTTGATCACGGCTTGAAGGATATCCAATAATCGATAAAACGATTTTGCGCTCGTTCCGCGCATTTTCGCGACCACGATCGCTTTCTATTAAGATAAATATTAATTATAAAAACTACATTTTATCTAATTTTATAAATATATATGAGATAAAAATAAATAATTTTTAATAATTAAATTTGAATAAATTTGAATAATTTTAATTTTGAATAAACTGCTGGCTAAACAGAGATAAAATTCGTTTTCGCGAATTTAGGAATTAAACCTCGCGAATTCGGATATTTCTCGATATTATCAGCCGCTAACAAAATTGTTACCTCGAATCTTAGAATTGAGCACGGCTTGAAGAATATCCAATAATCGATAAAACGATTTTGCGCTCGTTCCGCGCATTTTCGCGACCACGATCGCTTTCTATTAAGATAAATATTAATTATAAAAACTACATTTTATCTAATTTTATAAATATATATGAGATAAAAATAAATAATTTTTAATAATTAAATTTGAATAAATTTGAATAATTTTAATTTTGAATAAACTGCTGGCTAAACAGAGATAAAAATTCGTTTTCGCGAATAGGAATTAAACCTCGCGAATTCGGATATTTCTCGATATTATCAGCCGCTAACAAAATTGTTACCTCGAATCTTAGAATTGAGCACGGCTTGAAGAATATCCAATAATCGATAAAACGATTTTGCGCTCGTTCCGCGCATTTTTGCGACCACGATCGTTTTCCGCGATTTACAATCTGTTCCGCGCGATGATTCCGCTCGTGCAAGGACGAGAAAGGGCGCCTTAAAGATGGCACGTTACACAGTCGTTGCTTCGAACTTACGAGCGTTATAACTCGTTTATTCTCGACGATTCCGAGTGCTTTGCGACGATATAAATTAATGCAGCGATCCGAGAACGCATTTGTATGATTTGTTAGATTACGACGCGGTTCCGCCCGTTCGCATATTTTTAGGCGAATCGTTGTCTTTTCATGCGTGTCCCGTGCCGAACAGAGGGAAAATGGATCGTTCTTATTTATCGAAACAGTCGATAAAAGTTGCTCTCGTGTGCGAAATGAAAAGGAAGAGCGAAATGATTCTCGAGCCGTCACTAGTCGTACAACGTTATTCAGCATACGTTTCCTTTTAAAAAGAATTGTGTAACTTGTATACTTGACATGAAAGAAACTTGAACGTGTAACGTTAACTCTCGAAAAGTTTCGTATCTACGAGAAGTTGCACGTATTTTTTATCGTTACTTTTGCTTCAACTTTTATTTCCAACACACTCGAATCGACGATGACTTTCTGAGAAAGTCATATAAACGTAGTTGTTTCGGCGACAAAGCTCTACATTTCGTAATATCCGGTTCATCTTATTCATTAGGATAATAAGAGGATTAGTGTCGTAATTTAATCGTGCGCTAATTTGTCGTACCTCTCTCCTCGTACTCTCAACTAGCTTAAAGCGAATTTAGATTCATCTTCAGAATTATTCTTGAAACGAATTATTCAAAATTCAAAAGAGAAGCATAAGTGAAAAGGTGTTTTTCGCAATTGCAATTGTTCTGCACAAAGATTCCTACGAGGTTTAAAGATTATCTGCACTTAGAAAAAATTATAGTTGAAATTATCATAATTTCACTGTAATTTATAGGATCTTAAGGCGCCAAGCATATATAATAGTGCATTTTACTAAAAAATAATATTAAATAAATTATAAATTTTAATAAATATTATAATTTTAATAAATATTATTAAATAAATTATTTTAAATTCCGTTTGTCTGAAATTAAACTGATAAACAGTGATATGTCAGAAAGAAGATCTCATGCATACAATCCGAGAACCTGCGTGTGAGTAGCATCCTCTTTCTCGCACTATTGCTAAGAGGAAAAAAATATACTTTAGATCTTACGTATTTAATACTAGTCCTTTATATACATTTTATTCTAAATATTGAATACGAGAAAAGTTAAGAGTAGTGTGCGTAACGGCAAGCGAAGAAACATGTGCCACATACAATCATTCCAAATAATAAGTTTGATGTTGTTAAATGTGCTATTCATCAGGTTCCACGTACTATTTAGATATAGCTGTTATTATAATTTTTTTCATTTATTATTCCTATATTAATATCTAAACGAAAGATAATAATATAGTAATATTTACCATTATTAATGTTACAATGACTATATGATTAGTAAAATTATATGTATCATTCCTTTCTTTCATTTTTTACTTATATGATATTTGAAATTATTAAAAATTATAGTAAAAAGTATATATTTGAAATTATTAAAAATTATAGTAAAAAGTTTCTCGGTATCATGCGTATATAGTTTATATTACCAGCATTATAGTAAAATTTACTATAAAAATGAGTATCCTATATAACTATAATTTTTTTATCATGCAATTATAGTCAATTTTATCATCGATTTTGTTATCAGTGTGAAATATATGAATAATTTTTTGTGTCAATTTTTGCAGAGAAACGATAGATTATTTTATCATTAAGAATAACGTATCGGTTTCGTATGATTGATTCGAGACATGCCGCATTGAGGATGAAAATCGTGTATATATCGAGGTTCAACCCACGCTCATCTTCGATACTTCTGTCAGCTGACATTGTTTTACGGCTCGTTGTTCCGCATGCCCCGGGAAAATTGTTCAGTCGCGCTCGATTTGCCACGATTTGTGGCAGCAAAGAATCCGATATATGATTTCTGAGAAAGAACGAGACTGCTCAAGACAGGAAGACCAAATAAGGACAGCAGGCACGGAGCGGGAAAGATTCATATAGCAATCGAGTATGTTTGCTCAGACCCGTAACCGCGATATCAAATTTGAAGAATTTTTATTTTCTAAGAAAATTGTGGGAAGCTGCGATCTTTTCTCTCTTGGCGGAAGTTTAATTAAAACTCGCCGGTTATTGAACTTAATCTTCAATATTGAATATTTTTATAAGAAAATTTCAAGTTTATTTTTTCAAGAGAGATAATATTTTATCTCTATTTTTGTAACATTTCCGAAGTTGAAATTTGTCCAAACTTTTTGATAAAAAAAACTTATAGAGGTAGAATATTTTTAATTAATCCAATATTTTTTTTTTATTCGTGAATATATCATTATAATATTTTAATTTGAAACTAAATTTTTGATCGAGAATAAAAAATAAATAATTAGCTTGTTAATCTAAAATAGAGAAAAAAATGAATGACTTTAATTACATCAATCTTCATCATTCTTTGCACAATCTTTCTTTAAAAAAAAAAAAAATTAAAAAAAATGGTTCCACGGGTGCACTCGTTGAATATTCTAGTGTCTAGTACATGCATTATAAAATGCATCGAAGCATAGTGGAAAAGACACGTGTCAGCACGTGTCTGCTCGAAATTTTTGCTAGCAAAAATTTCGTTCGTTTGTTATCGGAACATATATTTATACTTAAGATCCACATCGATTGCCTAGTTTCTCTTTCGTTCGGCGGAAATTGATTTTCGATTGCGTATTCTGGCGATGACACGTACCGCGAGCACCGCTCGTTCGCTGTCCCGGGGGTATCTCCAAGGAAATTGTCTGTCCGTTCTTGGCCCTCGGGCTTACTCCGTTTTGACCCTTTCGCGTCGCGTGTAGTTTTATACTATATTGTTTGCCGAAGAAGAATACGTCGTTCGATTTTCCGATGTAATAAGACCCTCGTCGAGGATTTTCCGATCGCAAAATAATGTCTCGGCTCGAAATTTTCGACATTCAGAATCATCGATATCATCGAATTTAGCATTTTTGCTAATTACAGAAACGAATTTGTTTTTACGAGGTTCCAGTAAGACGTAACAATTACATGGACCATTTGGTATATTGTTAAAGTACGGTGTTGTCAAAACATTTTCTTCCAACAAATCGCGATTGCTTTTATTTTATTAACTAGATATTGATTGGTTTAATTAGAATTTTCTATTTATTCTCGTAAAACATTATGAATTATTTATTAGCCTAATTAGTAACGTTTTCCCGCTGTGTTTTTCGCATACATGATATATTAATAAATTACAGAGAAATATTATATTATACATTCTATGTATATTATAATAATCGTTAATATATTTATATCATATATTTATGTATTTATATTACTAATTTATTTATGCATTACATTGTATTAATAATAATATTATTAATATAATAATGCATTATGCTATTATTCAATTACTTATCGTGAACAATGCCGACATTAAGAAGGATTGAACGAAGATCTGCAAAAATGTCGGTGATAATTGAATAAATATTGATTGTTCGAATATTGAACGAGTAAACATATCGATAGAGTTGAATTTAAATGTACCAGGCTCACTTGCGGTTATCATCGAGGCAGGAAATTTGCATGTCAAGCTGCAATTCCAATTTCTCTACCGCGGCCGTAATTCTGTCCCGTCTCTGGTCGGAGAAATTAAACATTGCGGGACAAAAAATCGAATCCGGCGCATTTGTGTGCGCTGTAAAATCTCCAGGCAATCGGCTCTGCCGATCTACAGAGTGTCCTGTTGCGCGCATGTTCTACTTTATATACACTCTCAGCGAATATAAATTTAACTCTCAATGAAACTTTAGCTGCACGCAAAGTTTTTCTCCATTCTACATAAAATTTTCTACATAAAATTTTCTACATAAAATATGTCAATATCCAAATCTTAATTTCAATTATTCAAGTTTATGTCGAATCAAATGAAGGGGAAAAAAATAATAAAAATTAAAAAATAAAAATAAATTAATAATAAAAAATAAAAATTTCATCTATTATTTTTATTTTTATTTTCTTCCCCTCCTCTCTGTCTCTCTTCTTCTTTCCGTCACATACACACACTTAAAATTTTAATGATTGCCTTTTATTAAATAAATTTTAATAATATTATATTTTATTAATATTGATTAATATTTTATTAAGTAATAATATAATATAATTTTATTAAATAATATTTATTAATATTTTATTAAATAATTTTGATAATATTGGTATTATAATTATGAATTTTTTTTATTAAATAATTATCGATTTCTCGATATTAAAAGCATCACTTTTTATTTTACAGCAAACTCGTACGACACCCTGTATAAAAACTTGAGCTCGTTAGTCGTTCACGTGAATTTTTCTATGTTGCGGTCTCGCAAGATGTTAAAACCACGAACCCTGCCTTTCGTTTATGTCTTTCGTTATTCAGGCTGCGGAAAAAATAAAGAAAAAAAAAGAGAATAATCAGCGAGAGAGAGAGAGAGAGAGAGAGAGAGAGAGAGAGAGAGAGAGAGAGAGAGAGAGAGGGAGAAAAAAAAGCTGCGGAGTGAGATGCACAATTAGAATCGCAGTGTTTTTCCGGTCATTAGTCGTCCCTTTACGTAGGTTCTTCTTGGGTTTTCGCGTGATAAGAAAGCGGAGAATCCACGGGACAAGAAAGACGAATCGTTAGGGTGACGTCTGCGTGGCAGAACTGTAAAAGAATCGCACGGTAGTCGGAACACTGACATGAACGTGATGCATCTCTTGTTGTTCTGCTCGCTTGCGAATCGTGCATTACAATCGTCTTCGTGTCTCGACGATTTAACGCGAAGTAAGAAATATGAGGGGCCATTCAAAAAAAAAAGAAAAAGAAAAAAAGGGAAAAATACATCTGAGATGGAGAAACGAGGCTGAAGAGAAAAAGAGAGAGCCACCGATGGAAAAGGCATATGTATGAAAAATAATAAATGTCAAAGAAACGTGTCACATTATAAAAATATAAAATGTATATCGCATTGTGGGGCTAATCTTATCTCTCTTTACAATATTACAGCTATTTTTATTTGTAGAATAATTCATGATTATTACACAAGTACGTTTGCGTGTGAAGAATTAATCTTTGTCATATCTTTAAACCGGTATGTTTCAAGTCGATTTATGTATCAGATAAATCTATACTTCTGACACGTGTTACTTAATGTAAACGTGTTACTTAATGTAAACAAAAGTAGCTGATTATATAATGCAGAATATAATAAAAATTTATCTATATCTATTATCCAATGATACTATTAAATATATAATAAATAATACTAAATATATAAAATAATATAAAAAATAATATTAAATAATATTAAATATATAATATAAATAATAAATATAAATAATATAAATAATAATGAATATAAATAATAATAAATATATAATAAATAAATACTATTAAATACTATTAATATATTATTTGCATTATTATTGATTAATTTTAATCAAGAATATGATTAATTTTTATCTTTCAATTTTCATTCTAAAACGAGGCTAAAAAAATCAGTTATTAATATTATTAAAATAAAAATTAAGGATGTATTGGACGGACCGGCTGTCTCAAAAGTTAATCCAAAGTATCAAAAAATTAAAGTTGGCAGAATACGAATTCTAATTGATCAAAAATTTTTTAAAAATCACGAAATCATACTTCAAAGTTCTTTAATATAAATAGGTCTTAATTTCCAAGAAAATGTTGTCACATTTTATCATCAATATTGCGTCAAACCGATAATCACAGTTATTTTTTAATAATAATTTCAAAACGAGCAAGTAAATCGTTTTAAAACTTTGCGGGAACATTTTTACATGTATGAAGAATATAATATTACAAAATGAAATCTTTATCATTGTTTTTTTATAGTTTGTAAATAATTTATTACCTGTCCCTTGAACGTTTACATAAGATCCCATGTTAAAATCGCAAAATTCAAAAATTAATAACTTTTAAAGGAGCAAGTAAAAAAATTGGAAATAATTCATGACGATTTAGAATGTTATTAAGAATGTTAAATTAAAAATTCACGGCGATCTCATTGATTGTAATATATCTCCAATACATCCTTCATCGATGTCAGAGAGACAGTCCTTAGAACATACGATATAATTGGCTCGATAAAATAAATAGTAGCAAAACAAATAAGTGAGATAAATATTTTCAGACGCAATGGCTCGTGTAATATCTTGAGACTAAGAGAAATTACATAGAACGGTGTCTCGTTGAACAATAACTTCCCTCTGGAGGAAAACGGGATTCTATTCGCGTCGAAGCCGCCGATATCTCCTCCGATTTCGCCGATCCCGCCGACGACGGGTATAACGCGTGAAACAGCTGAGCATTACCGAAAGTAGCGCGGAATCTCGCGCATAGAAGCTCGAATTCTCGAACCGCAATTTCCTTCCTTTCTTCTGTCCCCTTGCTGCACGCTCCTTCCGCTCTCTTTCCCCCGTCCTCTTGGAAAAGACGCGCGGCGCCGTCTCATCTCCGTTTCGCCGTTAAACGTTCCCTTCCGCCGTTTGAACGAACAAACGAACGCTCTTATCCGATCTCTCCCGCCTTTCGCGCTTTGAGTTCCGTCGATCCGGAACGACGGTCGGCTTATTTGCCGACGAACAAGGAGGATCGGGAAGGGAGGGACACCGGGATCCGTAGTGTTATCCTTCGCTTTTCGGGGGCACGGACACTATCCGTATTTTGAATTTTCCATTTATTGCACGGCGTTACACTTCTATCTTCTCGTTTACCGCGCATTACGCTAAGAATCTCTCTCCTATTTGTTGCGCATTTGTGCTCCGCTCTCGTGCACCATTGTCGGCGCTTGTCTTGTTTCGGTATCTCTGATCTTTTCATTGGTACAGTTCTCAAGATTCTTTCTAGAAAATGTAGTTGGATTCTTTTTCCCTTTTTATGTATGAAAGTGAAAAAGTGGAGAAAGTAAAGTGATCGGATCATGCCGGGATCAAAGTGTAATCTATGCGTGCACTGAGAAAAAAATCTGGTTGCATTAATTAGAATTCTGGTAGATTCCACCAATATGTCTGTTGGAAAATGGACGAACCAGAATTTTTGTAGGAACAGGTGAATCTGATTGATTTCTTCCTGTTAAATTTACCAATTTTTTTCATTAATAATACTAAACTCACCAGCATCAAGTCGTCTAAAATTTTGTCCATCTAAACTCAAAAGTCTGTTTAATATTCTGAATTCCAACAAGATTCTTGGATAAATTCAATCCAGGTTATTGAATAAATTATTTTAAATTCAGTTTGTTAGAAATTAAACTGATAAATAGTGCACTGAGAAAAAAATCTAGTTGCATTAATTAGAATTCTGGTAGATTCAACCAGTATATTTATTAGAAAATGGACGAACCAGAATTCTTGTAGGAATTAACAGGTGAATCTGATTAATTTCTTCCTCTTAAATTTACCAAATTTTCTCGTTAATAATACTAAATTCACCAGCACCAAGTCTTCTAAAATTTCTTCCATCTAATCTCAAAAGTCTGTTTAATATTTTGAATTCCAACAAGATTATTGGATAAATTCAATGCAGATTATTGAATAAATTATTTTTAAATTCAGTTTGTTAGAAATTAAACTGATAAACAGTGATGCAAGAAGAGGATGCAGTTCAAACACACATAATCGGAGAGCCAGCGTCCTCTTTCTGGCACTACTACTCGTAAGAGAAAAAAAAAATATAAAAAAATATTTTACTGAGAAAAAAATCTGATTGCATTAATTAGATTCAACCAATCTGTTGGAAAATGGACGAACCAGAATTCTTGTAGGAATTACCAGACGAATCTGATTAATTTCTCCCTGGTAAATTTATCAAATTTTCTGGTTAATAATACTAAACTCACTAGCATCAAGTCATCTAAAATTTTTTCCATCTAATCTCAAAAGTCTATTTAATATTCTGAATTCCAACAAGATTATTGGATAAATTCAATGCAGATTATTGAATAAATTATTTTAAATTCAGTTTGTTAGAAATTAAACTGATAAACAGTGCACTGAGAAAAAAATCGGGTTGCATTAATTAGAATTCTGGTAGATTCAACCAGTATGTCTGTTGGAAAATGGACGAATCAGAATTCTTGTAGGAATTACCAGACGAATCTGATTAATTTCTCTCTGTTAAATTTATCAAATTTTCTGGTTAATAATACTAAACTCACCAGCACAAAATCATCTAACATTTCTTCCATCTAATTTCAAAAATCTGTTTAATGTTCTGAATTCCAACACGATTATTGGATAAATTCAATGCAGATTATTGAATAAATTATTTTAAATTCAGTTTGTTAGAAATTAAACTGATAAACAGTGATGCAAGAAGAGGATGCAGCTCAAACACACACAATCAGAAAGCTAGCGTCCTCTTTTTGGCACTACTGCTCGTAAAAGAAAAAAATATATTTTGGATTTAATGTTAATACTAGTTCTTTATACACATTTCATGGCAAATATTGAATATGAGTTAAGAGTGGCTCGCCGCCTAGTGGCAAGAAAAGAAATTAATGTAATAAGAAATTTTATAGATCCAACTAGAAAATACTAACCAAATCCTTATAGTAAAATCTATTAAACGTTCTAGTTATAAAAAATCGAGTCTTATTATGATAACTAGAAATTCTTGTTTGATTTAACCAAAATGCTTTCAATCATGTACGTCTTGTTTGTACAATTAAACGATTTTTCTTGGTGTGTGTATACGTTTTTGATCGCTTGAAAAAATTTTATATTAAATTTATTTTTTTAGAGTATCTTCATATCACGCATTTCTTTATTTTGACTCTCTAATATGGGGAATTCACTCATAAACTTTAAAATATAAACACGAGAAATTAATTGCGGTTATTGTAGACTGTAAAATTCAAAATGGACGATATAAATGTCATACAAATTTTTTTATACTTTTCCATATTTTTTCATTTTATACATTTTCGTGCATTTTCCACATAACGTGTAGATGAATTTTTTAGTACACGCTTCTCTCTTTTACTCGCTCAATAGTTTTATTCTCTTCTCACTTACACGTATTGTATATAATATATTTTTTTGTTTTGTGTATGGATTTTTTTTACTCGAAAATGTTTTTTTTTTTTTTGCAACTTGCATATTATTTTATACATCTATTATTGATGGGGGATCTTTCGTTTTATGTATTTATTATTTATTGTGTAGGTCAAACGCGGAAACATCGAATAATTCCTTGCAAAATATAATAATCCAATCCCTTTCAAAAATAAATATCCAATTTTTGTGTCTCTTCTCGATTTTTTTTATTACGTTTATTTACAATTTCAGTTACAAATTCATCGATGACAAATTGTAAACGAAGTTGACAATAGGAAGAATTCGTAATCATATAATAACTTATAATCATTGAAAAATATGTAACGCTACAAATAATACATAAAACGATGCTTTGTTGTTTTCTTTCTTTAAACGAAAGACTAAACTCCACTAATATTTTTTATATATAATGCAGACTCACACTATTAGCTGACGTCACACCTAGCTTTTCACCGCGCTTTAAATGCGGCAGAAAGGTGGCCGCTTTTGCGATCCCGTTACATTTGCGTGCGTTACAGCGATCCTGTTAACGCGAGGCCACTATTTCTGAGTCGTGGTATGTTCTGGTCGGAGAATTTAATTTTTTACGTTGCGCACCATAATGTCATTCCCTTAGCAGGTCTCGGTAAAAATGCATTAACCCATTACCGAGTGGCACCGTGCGTGTGTCATACAACAGGATGAAATTTTCATCGCTCGTGATATGGTATTGTAGCCACCGATACCGCCGATGTACCGAACAAGACAGACAATACGCCGCTAGCGTAACCATTATTGGCCAATTAATTGTGCAATGTCAATAATGTAACGCCTATGTTTAATTATAAACACAGAGAGAGAGAGAGAGAGAGAGTGATCGATTTAATTATGTAACATCGTCGCATCCGGCGGAAATGGCGTTGACCAATCGAGACTAATGCGTTGGAAATTGAGTTCAATCAACGCGCCGGGAGAAATTTGGCAACGAACTAGTCTATATATCTAGATACAATGCGATGGTTATAACATCTTCTGGAAACCGCGACAGGTTTTATGGTTACGATAATCGATTGTTTGCGTTTTCGAGATTCCCGTTGTGCGTTCCGTTTTTATCAACGAAAATTCTGATTAATTTCTCCCTTTCCGTAAGATTCGCGACTAATAAATCGCGCGAAAATTATGTTACAATATGAAACGAACGAAAAATTAATTGAAAATTACATTAATAAAATATAATTTTATTTTTAGTTTATTATTTTTAAGTAAATTAAAATTTTCACATTACTCGATATCATTTAAGGATGTTTTGTATCTATTTGCAAAATATTGAGAATTTAATGAAAATTGTACAGAATGTCCTTACATATGTTTAGAATCTTCAGTACAACTTTTAAATCGATTCACTAAAAGCGTTCATAAGTTATAAGGATTTTAATTTGCACCGAATTAACATGTGTTCTTATGGGAAACGTATAACCACGTCGATTCAAGTGACAAAAACACAAGGAAATAATATTCAGAATTTGTTTAAAATTTGCAAAAGTTTAGATACAGAGGAAATATTTAGTCAAATAATATTATACAAGTGCTAATTGGTTAAAAAGATATTAAATATAATTCAATGAAGTTAGTCTATCTATGTATCTGTCACAAGGCGAAATTCTCTGCCAAAAGTTAATCATTTCGATTAACAAAATTCGGAATATTTCAATAAAAACGCAATAAATATTAAAAAATACATCTCTGCACTGTAGTTAAATCAAATTGTAATGTTTCACACAATTTCTTACTCAAAATACACAAAAAGTGGATATATTCGTCAATATAGATTTTCAGCTACTTTTTGCTGGGCTTGTACATACAAAACATCCTTGAAACGAAATGCAGATTATTAATGATCAAATGTAATTAAATCTTGTTATACATTTCTTCTTTCATATCGATCTACTTCAAATAAAAATACTTATATGTTACGAAAAGCAATAATAAATAATAAAAGATTGTGGAAAATAATAAAAGAATATAATAAATAATTTTTATTGGCATGTTAGATGCGACATGAATATTTTATCTTTTATCTCTTCAAAGATGAATAAAATTATTTTAAGAATGTTTTGCACTTATTTTCAGAATATTGAAAATTTAATGAAAATTGTATAGAATGTTCTTACATATGTTTAGAATCTTCAGTACAATTTTTAAATCGATTCACTAAAGCGTTCATAAGTTATAAGGATTTTAATTTGCACCGAATTAACATGTGTTCTTATGGGAAACGTATAACCACGTCGATTCAAATGACAAAAACACATGGAAATAATATTCAGAATTTGTTTAAAATTTGCAAAAGTTTAGATACAGAGGAAATATTTGGTCAAATAATATTATACAAGTGCTAACTGGTTAAAAAGATATTAAATATAATTCAATGAAGTTAGTCATGTATCTGTCACAAGGCGAAATTCTCTGCCAAAAGTTAATCATTTCGATTAACAAAATTCGGAATATTTCAGTAAAAACGCAATAATTATTAAAAAATACATTTGTGCACTGTAGCTAATTGTAAGATCAAATTATAATATTCCACACAATTTCTTACTCAAAATACACCAAAAGTGGATATATTCATCAATATAGATTTTCAGCTACTTTTTGCTGGTATTGTACATAGAAAACATCTTTAAATTGTTTTGGTCGATTTTTTTTCTCTTCTCGTTTTTTTAACGTCCACACTTTCGTGTAATACTGGAGCTGTCGCGTGGCAGGAATAATTTCGGACAATCGTTTCCCCTTTTGCTATGCCAGGCCCTATAGTCAATGTTCAATTACTCCGACGATAATGATATTATGTTTCTCCGCTTTGACGCGTTTTACGCCCTGGCTTCGACCTAGTGTTTGACACGCCATTGAATCCTTGCCATAGTGATTTCTCCATTATCTTCACGCTATCGAATTCGGATGGAACGTCATCTGGATATTTTCTATTATATTTAAAACAATGCAAAATAATTAAAATTTTTAACACACAATATTTGTTTTATTGATTATTTAAACTTTGATTATTTAATTTTGAAGTTTTGATCGCATAAGAAAATAAAGAGATAATTTATCGATAATTTATGATGGTTTCCGATTATTTTTTCGATTAAAAGAAAGTTATTTTTAAATGGAGGTTTTTTTCGAAAATTACTTAATTCTCTCGTTTTGCGGGTGTTCTATAGAAAAGAAAAGAGATTCGCGCGTGTTGCACATAAAGCAATGCACACGGAGCGATTGCGCCAATAAACAGGCGGAGATATAAAATCGAGGATGCAACGGAAGAAGGGTATGTTTCATTCAGTATGTTCTTTATTCGCGATAAGCGATATTTGTTTTTCGAGCGGCCACATTTTGCCGATCACAATATCGTATCTTTTATTTTATACGTAACCCTCTTCTTTCCATTCATTAAAATTATGTAGACTGGTTTTTAATAAGATCCTGTATTCCACAAATATGGGATTGTTTACATAAAAAAATCACAAAATTACAAATGCTTACATTTTTATTTGATTCTACAAAAACTGCATCTGAGTTTCCGACATGCATGCATGTACATCATTATTTTATTTATTTCATGCTCCATTTTTCTTTTATCCTCTCAGTTTCACTCGTTCTCACAGTTTCTCTCGTTGATTTTTCGATATATTTCTTTTAACGCTGAATGTCAAGCTGTCAATACTGAGCTCATCACCAAGTCAAATTTGCATGCGCAATTTCTATAAAATTGGCAATCAACATCGAGAAATGACATGAACGCCTCTCTTTTTCTGCGATACATTTGGATTTCATTTTTTAACAATGAATCTGTCTTTTTTCGTCTCTGTATAATTATTTTTTTCTCTACTATACCTATAGGTATAACTCCTGTTATATAACCTGTTGTATAAATTAACATTAATCATAAATGTCAGCGCGTTTAGAAATCCGACTGAATCTTAAATACATCTCGTGTACAATTTTAGCTATTTAGTTTAGTATCGCGTTGCCGAACGTTTAAACTACTATCTTTAAATATATAAAAATATCTAAAAAATCGATGCTAAATATATGATTGATAGTGTTGAGGAAGATATAATTAACTTAAAACAGTGTTGCTCGATTTTATTCGAAAATATTTCAGAATAATTGCATATTAGATTTTACACACTTCAACAACAATCTTCAAGACAAGCAAAAAGTAGCTAAAAATCAATAGTGTATTTTAAGTAAGAAATTGTGGAATATTACAATTTGACCTCAACTACAGTGCAGAGATGTATTTTTTAATATTTATTGCGTTTTTATTGAAATATTCCGAATTTTATTAATCGAAATGATTAACTTTTGGCAGAGAATTTCGCGTTTTGATAGATACCTGGCTAACTTTATTGAATTATATTTGATATCTTTTTAACCAGTTAGTACTTGTATAATATTATTTGACCAAATATTTCCTCTGTATCTAAACTTTTGCAAATTTTAAACAAATTTTGAATATTATTTCCATGTGTTTTTGTCATTTGAATCGATGTGGTCATTTGAATCGACGTTTCCCATAAGAACACATGTTAATTCGGTGCAAATTAAAATTCTTATAACTTGTGAACGCTTTAGTTCGAAGATAGAATCGATTTAAAAATTGTACTGAAGATTCTAAATGTATGTAAGGACGTTTGTACAATTCTCATTAAATTCTCAATATTTTGAAAATAGGTACAAAATATCCTTAAAATAATTTTATTTATCTTTAAGGAGATAAAAGATAAAATATTCATGTCGTATCTAACATGCCAATAAAAATTATTTATTATATTCTTTTATTATTTTCCACAATCTTTTATTATTTATTATTAATCCTTTTCGTAACATATAAGTATTTTTATTTGAAGTAGATCGATTTGAAAGAAGAAATGTATAACAAGATTTAATTACATTTGATCATTAATAATCTGCATTTCGTTTCAAGGATGTTTTGTATGTACAATCCCAGCAAAAAGTAGCTGAAAATCAATTTTAACGAATATATCTACTTTTGATGTATTTTGAGTATGAGAAATTGTGTGGAATATTACAATTTGATTTAGCTACGGTGCAGAGATGTATTTTTTAATATTTATTGCGTTTTCATTGAAATATTTCGAATTTTGTTAATCGAAATGATTAACTTTTGGCAGAGAATTTCGCCTTGTGACAGATACATGACTAACTTCATTGAATTATATTTAATATCTTTTTAACCAGTTAGCACTTGTATAATATTATTTGATCAAATATTTCCCCTGTATCTAAACTTTTGTAAATTTTAAACAAATTCTGAATATTATTTCCATATGTTTTTGTCATTTGAATCGACGTGGTTATACGTTTCCCATAAGAATACATGTTAATTCGGTGCAAATTAAAATCCTTATAACTTGTGAACGCTTTAGTGAATCGATTTAAAAATTGTCCTGAAGATTCTAAACATATGTAAGGACATTCTGTACAATTTTCATTAAATTCTCAATATTTTGGAAATAGGTACAAAACATTCTTAAGGAACTAAGGGACCTATATACGAGTCTATCCGCACTTATTACAGCGCCAACTTATACACGGTAGCGTTAAATGGGGGATCCTGGCTACAATATCTGCAGTACGTGATTGGCATTATGAGACCTGCTGCGTGATTCCGCGATCAAGGATTTCACGACGGACGGATGTATCCATGTATTTGCGACGAATAAACGATAGAAGCGAGCTGAAGTGAACGGGCCGCTGCACGCGGCGCGAATGCGGCCGCGATGCAATTTACGCGATATTCCATCGTAGCATTGATTCCTACGTGTCTTTCTGTACGCGTGTGTGTGCATTGTGCATGCGAACTTTTCGCGCGTATCGCGAATGCCTCTCGATTTCTCTGCTGTTGAAGTGGAAAACATTGTTTTTTTAGGGAAATATTTGTTTCTCATTGGACGAGAATAGAGAGATTGCGGATATCCCTCAACTGTCGAATGGATTAGAATTGTTTTTATTATTAAAACATAAAAAAGGATAATTTAGCTGAATGACATAAGCACATTCTTGTAATAGTTTAACTTAAATTAGAGTCATTATGTTCATGAATAATATTTATTATATTTCTTTATTATTTTTTTTATATATTACATAATTATTTTCTGTTACCTTGAAGGTTCTTCAATTTTAATCTAAAAATACATTAATTTTATTACCAAAGCATACACATTATTCGCATTTAACGGCAATTTAATATCCTTCTGCAAAATTATTGATATTTTTTCTTAAACATCAATTAACAAGTTCTAAATAGAGCACGAGATACCAAGATTAGTCTTGATATTGTCTTGTCTTGTCTTGAATTTCAAGATAAGATCAAGACAAGATTTTTAATTAGTTATCAAGACAATACCAAGACTAAGACTGTCAAGATTATTAGTCTTGTCAAGATTATTGGTTCTCAAAAAAACTAAAATATTTATATTTGTAAATGAAAAAAAAAATCACTATATATGAATTTAAAAAAATTTTATTCAATAAAAACATTTATATTAATAAATTTAAAAACATTTAATATTAATACAATATAACATTTTTATAAATTAGAAATCAAATTCGCAAATTTTAAACATTAAAGAGCATTTCATCCAGAAATTGATGCCCATTAGTGCTTTTAAAGATTTACTGTGTAATCTGGTTCTATTTTTTGACATAGTCAGAGTTCTATTGAGAAGTCTTTCTACTGGCATGGACGAGGCAATTGAACTTAAAATGTCTCGAGCCATTTTTGACAATGTGGGATAAATATGAACCTGATTTTTTTGAACCACTCCAAAATATTTATATTTGCACATTCCCTTGGAGCCTCTAAATAGTTATTAATTTCTGTTTTCCATGAAACAGTAAATGTTTTTTATGTAAATAAATGGTATTTATATCGATTATAGTAATAATTAAAATTAAAATATAATACAACAGTAATAATTATTTTAAATTATACTACAAAAATTAAATATTATTTAAATAATTTTTTAATATTAGATAAAACATTGTTAATAAAATCGAGACGAGACAATACAAGACGAGATTTGTGCTACCAATATTTACTCAAGGCCAAGACAAGATTTAAATTTTTCAAAATTTTCAGTATCAATACAATATTTTTACGAATACTGTCTTGTCTTGGGTCTTGCGCAACCCTAGTTCTAAATATGTTTTAATATTCCATAATATACGTGTAAATAAAGGACGCTTTCGAAATACGCTGAAAACTACAAATTGACCTTTTCGACTCTCCTACCTATTTCGCGTCTAATCTTAACTTGATCGCGCGCGATGACAACTTGCAAGGCCACGTACTCGCCAGGAATATCCGCGTATGTCGCGTATACGGCCGGCGATAACCTGCAGGTCACCATAAGACATTCTTCAAGCGATTTGATTTAGTGGCCCTCTCAAACTACCCTATCCCGCCGTTATCTAACGCTGTTCGGGAACCCCCTCGGACACCCCCCTTGCCGCGCGCGTTTGCCTCTCTGCTGCAATACACGTCCGTACCTGCAGTTTACTACCACGCGAAACGAACCGGAAGTTTGGCGGAAGTACACGCGCGGGGCAGCCTAAAGGCTCGTACAGACTATACAAACTCAACGCGATGCGCACGAGTGGAGAATAAGTTCGGGTTGCTGCGTGAACGTGCTATCGAGGGCCACAGCATAGAATGTACTTTAGAACCTTTATCTTCTCTCTCCTTTTGAACGCTGATCAAATTTTGTTATTTGACTAACGGTTGGCCAAACCGTTGCAAAGAGAATTCGTTAACAGCTGGCGATAAACAGTTTCGGCAGTGATGTTTGCTTTAGTTTAAATGTGATCGTTTAAAGATTCTTAATAACGGAGAGGAAGAGATATTAATTTTATATAATATAAAAAAAATATAATTTATTATATATGATATAATAATGTATAAGTAATAAAACATAATATAATTTTATAATATTATTTTATTTTTTTTACATATATGTGCATTAAAAAAAAGTTACATGTTGTCCTTCTCTTTCTAAATTTCACTATTGCGAGAAAAAAATTCAGCAATTGTGAAATGAAAGTTAAGTAATGTTGGAGAATTATAGATTAACTTATAGATTAGTTTAACATTTTTACTTTTACAATCGGGCACATGCACGTTAAAACAACGAGTTTAGTGTGCACGCGCCTTAACGCAAGCTTATTGCAGACTCGGGATGATAAATCACCTGTACTATCTTCTTCTTTGGATCTTATGACTTTATGTCATGACATACTGAATCCCGCGAAAATGGCTCGAGAAATAAAATGGATTTAAGTACGTCATCAAAGTACGCTCTGCTCCTTGGAAAAAATCATCCTGATGTTACAATTAAGTTCACTGTAGTCAATATTTACCGTTAGATTTCTCCATCAATTCATGAAATCTTTATACAAGTTGATGATGCTGAAAATGACACAAGTCAGAAGATAAAGGGATTCCTCACATGTTCTCATTTTTAACATTTATCATAAATTTTAAACGACAGATTTTTCGAGATATATGCACTGTGAGAAAAATCGTTTGATTGTACCAACAAGACGTATATGATTGAAGGTATTTTGGTTAAATCAAACAAGAATTTTTAATTATCATGATAAGACTCCATTTTTTATAACTAGAACGTTTAATAGATTTTACTATAAAGATTTGGTTAATATTTTCTGATTGGATCTATAAAATTTCTTGTTATATTAATTTCTTTGCTTGCCACTCTTAACTTAACTCGTATTCAATATTTATCATGAAATGTATATAAAGAAGTAGTATTAACCTTAAATCCAAAGTATATTTTTTTTCTCTTACGAGCAGTAGTGCCAGAAAGAGGACGCTAGCTCTCTGATTGTGTGTGTTTGAGCTGCATCCTCTTCTTGCATCACTGTTTATCGGTTTAATTTCTAACAAACTGAATTTAAAATAATTTATTCAATAATCTGAATTGAATTTAGCCAACAATCTTGTTGGAATTCAGAATATTAAACAGACTTTTGAGATTAGATGGAAAAAATTTTAGACGACTTGGTGCTCGTGAGTTTAGTATTATTAACCAGAAAATTTGGTAAATTTAACAGGAAGAATTTAATCAGATTCATCTGGTAATTCCTACAAGAATTCTGGCTCGTCCATTTTCTAACAAACATACTGGTTGAATTTATCAGAATTCTAATTAATGCAACCAGATTTTTTTCTCAGTGCACTGTTTATCAGTTTAATTTCTAACAAACTGAATTTAAAATAATTTATTCAATAATCTGAATTGAATTTATCCAGTAATCTTGTTGGAATTCAGAATATTAAACAGACTTTTGAGATTAGATGGAAAAAATTTTAGACGACTTTGTGCTAGTGAGTTTAGTATTATTAACCAGAAAATTTGATAAATTTAACAGGAAGAATTTAATCAGATTCATCTGGTAATTCCTACAAGAATTCTGGCTCGTCCATTTTCTAACAAACATACTGGTTGAATCTATCAGAATTCTAATTAATGCAATCAGATTTTTTTCTCAGTGCACTGTTTATCAGTTTAATTTCTAACAAACTGAATTTAAAATAATTTATTCAATAACCTGGATTGAATTTATCCAAGAATCTTGTTGGAATTTAGAATATTAAACAGACTTTTGAGATTAGATGGGCAAAATTTTAGACGACTTAGTGCTAGTGAATTTAGTATTATTAACCAGAAAATTTGGTAAAATTAACAGGAAGAAATTAATCAGATTCATCTGGTAATTCCTACAAGAATTTTGATTCGTCCATTTTCCAACAGACATACTGGTTGAATCTAACAGAATTCTAATTGATACAACCAGATTTTTTTCTCATTGTGCATCAATTTTTTCTCGAGATTTTCTCCCTAAGATGATAAAAAAATATCGGAGCAGTAAACTATACAATTATGTCAAGATCTATTATCGTACATCAAACGAATCGTGACTGCTTTATAAATCATATTACTCGACGGGAATTTTTCATTACACGCCAATTTCTTTTGACAGCTATTACGCATTCCACTTTAAGATATTTTGTAATTTTCTTCCAAATTACAATCCTATTAAAAAGCGAGAGATACACATTTCAAATTAAATAAAACCTTTTATTTTATGGTTACAATCGATGTGTGTTTTCAGGCAACGTTCTACCGCAATTTTCTCGCAGATTGCACCGTACGTTGTACACAGGATGCTTTGTTCTGACATTTCTCCGTTCAGGCCTGTAACAGGCTCCGCTCGCGCGCTCAGCTGGCATATCTGTTTCGCCGTTTGCTTCTGAGGGCGAGTCCCAGAGTATTAATAAATTGTGCCGTATTGTGCTCTGCTTCTATGCGGATTCCCACCTCCGTGTGCATCGCCTTCACCTGCATTGCCATCACCACTGCGCTCTCATCTATTTTCTTGTCTTTTTATCCGCCCTCCTCGCATGCAGGAGCTACCGCGACGAGTATCTCCCATCGGGATTATCTCGAGTGGCAGCGCATCGAAGCGCGAGCGAAAACGCGATGGTGCTATAGCTTCCCGAAAAGCTAAGCTTCTAGATGGATTTAGAGGGATTTCCGGGAAGTGCGCCAAGGTCGACGTGGCTCGAGGATTTCGCAAGCGTCGTACGAGTGATGCACAGCCGAAGAAACGTAGGTAATTGTCGGGAGAATTTCGCCAGAATTTCTTTTAGCGTCGACCGATTTTTACCCCCTGTAAGAATATTTTGCGGAGTTAACCGAGATTTTGGGATCGAGATTAAAATGCTCCAACTCCGTATTCGATGTATGATCGAGAATTATTAGGGTTGCACAAGACCCAAGACAAGACAATATTCGTATAAATATTGTATTGGTATTGAAAATTTTCAAAAATTTAAATCTTGTCTTCACGAGTGAATATTGCTAGCAAAAATCTCGTCTTGTATTGTCTTGTCTCGATTTTATTAACAATTTTTTATCTAATATTAAAAAATTATTTAAATAATATTTAACATAATTTTTGTAATATAATTTGAAATAATTATTACTATTGTATTATATTTTAATTATAATTATTACTATGTAATCGATATAAATGCCGTCTATTTACATAAAAAAACATTTACTGTTTCATGGAAAACAGAAATTAATAACTATTTACAGGCTCCAAGAGAATGTGCAGATATAAATATTTTGGAGTGGTTCAAAAAAATCAGGTTCATATTTATCCCACATTGTCAAAAATGGCTCGAGACATTTTAAGTTCAATTGCCTCGTCCGTGCCAGTAGAAAGACTTTTCTCAATAGGAACTCTGACTATGTCAAAAAATAGAACCAAATTACAAAGTAAATCTTTAAAAGCACTAATGTGCATCAATTCCTGGGTGAAATGCTCTTTAATGTCTAAAATTTGCGAATTTGATTTCTAATTTATAAAAATGTTATATTGTATTAATATTAAATGTTTTTAAATTTATTAATATAGTAAATGTTTTTATTGAATAAAATTTTTTTAAATTCGTATATAGTGATATATTTCTTTCATTTACAAATATAAATATTTTAGTTTTTTTGAGAACCAATAATCTTGACAAGACTAATAATCTTGACAGTCTTAGTCTTGGTATTGTCTTGATAACTAATTAAAAATCTTGTCTTGATCTTGTCTTGAAATTCAAGACAAGACGAGACAAGACAATATCAAGACTAATCTTGGTATCTCGTGCAACCCTAAGAATTGTATCGTCGGAATTTTAATCTTCTTGATGTATTATTATTGTATGTGTCATATTCTTTGTCAATTTTATAAGATTTTTAATTGACATCCTCTCCAGTTGTTCGAGCTGAGTTACTTCGAATTGAGCGAATTTGTTGATAGAACGCTATAAAGATAGTTTGAAAATTCGAGTAGAAGTTTCTTACGCTAATCGTGCCGAATCAGCCCGTATTCGCCGACGTCTTCGTCGCTTTATTTTATACCGCCCTCCGGCTTAAAGCTAGAAGTAAGGCGTTAATGGAGCGGATGACATAGAGTCGGAGAAGCAGGTCGGGGGAGGCTATCACTCATGCAACCGGTAACAAACGCATGGGAAAACTCTATTCTGGAGAGTTTGCGAGTATCTACGTTAGAGGGAAAGATCGCGTCAAAGTTGGGTGCTTTGTCATTTTTAGTAGCGACGACGTGACCTCGCATTTATGTCGTCATCCTCATGAAGAAGAGAACTCGCAGGTACTCGATTGTCAATAATAGAAAGATAGCCTGCCGGTTCGATTTTTGAAATTGTTAAGATTCTCACGTATGACTTTATTCGAAATTTTGAATATACGAGGGATGATTATGTAGAATTATTTACTAGATTCTCTTTGACGAATATTTGTTGGATTTAAAATAAAATTGGTTTAAATTTCTTAGGATTAAATTTGATTTAATTTAAATTTAATTTAAATTTTGATTTAATTTTATTAAATTTATTAAATTTAAATTTTTCAAAATAATTTAGATTTACATTTATTTTAATTAGGATGTTTCATTAACTCAATTTTAATATTAATTTAAATGTCTCAATCTTAAGAATACTTTTCACATACTTTTAAAAAATATCATACTATTATTAAATTCCACAATTTTTCCATATTTATAATATATATTTTTTTATTAGTTTTTAAGAGAAATATTTATTTTTATAATTTTTATAATTTACCTACTTTTATTATTTTTCGTTATAAATTATTCTATTGTGCATATTTATAATACAAGTCACAACAAGCTTATGAATTTTCAAGATATAGAGACGTATCTTGTATAGAATACACATCATCAAGTTTAATATCGTTGGCAGCGCCTCGTTTCCACGCCAGAAATAATCGCACACACGGGAATATTATCAAAATTCCCTATAGTCTCGAGCAAGAATTTCGGCGGGCGCCGTTTGGCCACGAATAGTAGAAGCTCTCGAGCGAGTCCTTGACTGTCCCTTGTGAAATTTGCGTCATGGAGTTCACGGCACGAGCGTGTCGTGCACAAGTTGAACATAAAATTGTGGAATACGAAAATATGCGAATGGAACTTCATCGGCATTGTCGTTGCCAACGTCGGCCGTTAGTAAAACTGTCGAGGCATGTCCCACTATTTTCGTGGAATATCATCGAGAGATAGCGATAGCCTCGCTTTTCCTTTTTGCATCCCTTTTCTGTACACAATGTAGCCTGAAACTGACATCTTTATATGAACAAAGCTTCCTAAGCAGCTTTGAATTGATTCACCAACAAAAATAGTAATAAATTTTTGAAATTATTCGATTAGAAATTAATTGTCCCGAATTTAAGGATGTTCTCTACCTATTTTCAGAATATTGAGAATTTAATAAAAATTGTACAGAATATTCTTACATATGTTTAGAATCTTCAGTACAATTTTTAAATCGATTCACTAAAGCGTTCACAAGTTATAAGGATTTTAATTTGCATCGAATTAACATGTGTTCTTATGGGAAACGTAACCATGCCGATTCAAATGACAAAAACACATGGAAATAATATTCAGAATTTGTTTAAAATTTACAAAAGTTTAGATACAGAGGAAATATTTGGTCAAATAATATTATACAAGTACTAATTGGTTAAAAAGATATTAAATATAATTCAATGAAGTTAGCCATGTATCTGTCACAAGGCGAAATTCTCTGCCAAAAATTAATCATTTCGATTAACAAAATTCGGAATATTTCAATAAAAACACAATAAATATTAAAAAATACATATCTGCACTGTAGCTAAATCAAATTGTAATATTCCACACAGTTTCTCATACTCAAAATACATCAAAAGTGGATATATTCGTCAAAATTGATTTTCAGCTACTTTTTGCTGGGATTGTACATACAAAAAAACATTCTTAAAACGAAATGCAGATTATTAATGATCAAATGTAATTAAATCTTGTTATACATTTCTTCTTTCAAATCGATCTACTTCAAATAAAAATACTTATATGTTACGAAAAGCAATAATAAATAATAAAAGATTGTGGAAAGTAATAAAAGAATATAATGAATAATTGTTATAGGCTTGTTAGATACGACATGAATATATTATCTTTTATCTCCATAAATAAAATTATTTTAAGGATGTTTTGTACCTTTTCAAAATATTGAGAATTTAATGAAAATTGTATAGAATGCCCTTACATATGTTTAGAATCTTCAGTACAATTTTTAAATCGATTCATTAAAGCGTTCACAAGTTATAAGGATTTTATTTTGCTCCGAATTATGTGTTCTTATAGGAAATGTTATAGCCACGTCGATTCAAATGACAAAAACACATGGAAATAATATTCAGAATTTATTTAAAATTTGCAAAAGTTTAGATACAGAGGAAATATTTGGTCAAATAGCATTATACAAGTACCAACTGGTTAAAAAGATATTAAATATAATTCAATGTAGTTAGCCATGTATCTATCACAAGGCGAAATTCTCTGCCAAAAGTTAATCATTTCGATTGACAAAATTCGGAATATTTCAATAAAAACGCAATAAATATTAAAAAACACATCTCTGCACTGTAGCTAAGATCAAATTATAATATTCCACACAATTTCTTACTCAAAATACACCAAAAGTGGATATATTCGTCAATATTGATTTTCAGCTATTTTTTGCTTGTATATACAAAACATCCTTAAATGAAATAGAATTTTAATTTTTATTTTCAGATAAATTTTAGTTTAATAATATTTTATTATGTACGTGATTGGAGATTCGAATATAAGAAAGATATTTATAATAATTTGAAAGTTGAAAGGTTTTCTTAATTAATTAAATTTTGGATTTGAATTAATTCCACACACACACACACACACACACACACACACACACACACACACACACATATGTGTATATATATATATATATATATATATATATATATATATATATATAAAGATGTTTTATTCAAACATTGAATTTCAGAATATTTGACATGATTGATGAATTTTAAAGAAAAATATTCAATCAAATTTTCGCTTCGGAAAAGTTATTTATTTACGATTTATTTTGAATCATTTATTACTTTTTATTTTATGATTTTATTGCAGGGATACAAGTTTACAGGTTGAAATGAAATAAACTCGCACATGGATATACACTGTTGCTTCTAAAGAGATAAAAATGGCAAAAGTAGAAGAACTAGGGCAAGTAATTCTCTTTCACACGAAAGATAACTCGAGATTGAGAGGAGCAAGTGATGCACTTTGCCACTCTTCGGCTACTTAGATTTTCGAGAAGTCCGGAGGAGCATCGAGATAGGTGTCTCAAACTCGCCGCGAAAATTTCCGGATAAAACTCGATGGCGAAATAAAGCGTGCGCTTCCTCTTTTTTTTTCCCTTGCGAGTTGCGCCGGAGTTCTTCGGGGGTTGCTCTTCAATTTTCGAGCCGCGGCTCCGGAGGTAGGTGCACCGCGGAAGAATTTCAAGTAGGCGACACGTGTAAAGCATCGGCGGCGCAAAAACAGCTTCAGAAAGTGATTCTACTTCGCGGCGCGATGCAGTTTTGCTTGATTTTCGTTTCCGCTAGGAAAATCCCGCCGGCGGAAGTTGCGCCGTTTCGGGAACCGGGTTCCTCCACGACTTCTTCTCCAAGTGTCGGAGAATATCCAAGTAATGCGCCAGTAAATCACAGACACGTGCCGATATGTGCCGTTTTTTGCATAATGCACTTTTAGATACGAGTTTTTTTTAATGTTGAAAAAATCCTAATAGAGAGAAAGGGAAGCAATATTGGATATTGATTAGTCTTTATTTACTTCTTTTTTCAATTTTGCACTTTAATTTAACAAACAAATTTTTGTTTTCCTTGAAAAATATATTCAAAATAATACATCCCACACACACGATATATACAGGGTGTCCCAAAAGTCCCGGACCGGTCGAATATTTCATAAACTATGCACTTTAGAAAGAAATATTTCAGACAAAAGTTGTATGCCTTGAAGGGGGCCATCAGATAGTGGCAAGATAATCGAAAAATGAATATTTTACTAGATATTTTACGGTTTATGCAAAATTAAGATATGATTTCAAGCCTCATAATTCGAAAAGTACTCAATAAAGAATACTTTATTATAGTGTTTTGGAAAGCTCTCGAGATAAGCTACACGAATATGTAATAAAAAATAGGGGGTTCCATTTAAAAAATAGGGGGTTCCATTTAAAAAATTGACAGTGATCTTCACATAACTTTCAAATGACTCTCCCATGTCAAATCATTGCCACTATCTGATGGTCCCCTTCAAGCCATACAACTTTTGTCTGAAACATTTCTTTCTAAAGTGCATAGTTTATGAAATATTCGACCGGTCTGGGATTTTTGGGACACCTTGTATATATAAATTTAGACATACAAGCAATTTATATAAAAATGTGTATGCATTACTAAATATATATATATATAAGAAGAAGAGAGATAGCTTTTTAATTTTGTGTAGGAAATAATAATATATCCCCAGTGGACGAAAATAATATTAAAATTTGACTTAATTGATACCTGATATTCCTTGATTTCACTCTAAAACTAATTTTGAAGAATATATATATATATATATATATATATATATATATATATATATAAGAAGAAGAGAGATAGTTTTTTAATTTTGTGTAGGAAATAATAATATACCCCCAGTGGACGAAAATAATATTAAAATTTGACTTAATTGATACCTGATATTCCTTGATTTCACTCTAAAGCTAATTTTGGAGAAATATCAGTTGATTTAATTAAGGCTCACGATGTCCAAATATCAGATCACCGATCCAAAAATCAGATCAGTGGAATAGTTTATTAGTTATTCTCGATATGTATGTATACAGCGTTATTGGAGCGTGGCTTTTGCTGCGCCTAGAATTATCGACAATCATTTTCATCGACCGCCAAACTGAAACGCTACTCTATTCGTGTGGTGCGTACATATAGACATAATTATAACCGTCCAGCGTCCAATAAGCTGCCAATTATCTCTCTGGATCGCGTTAAACTTCCAAAATGGTAGTCAATATCGCGTGCACGTCGTTCGTTAATGTTGATTTTGGATTTAGCAACTTCCTGGCCGTTAAATCCAAAAACAAAAGGCTTTAATGTTAAACCTATCGGTAACCAGTAACTGGCAAAAATCGGCTTAATCGACGCCGTTGAGTTCTTGGCATGTTCATTGTTCTTCTTAACGGTCTAATGGAAACCGAATTCATATTTAATACTATTAAACTTGATAAGATCGTACATATTCGGCCAAAACTTTATAATAGTAAATAATATTTTATATTGACAATAATCTAATAATATGCAAATGTAATATTATTTATATATAAATTATGATGCATAATTTTTAATGAATATGCAATGAAAAAAAAATCTGGTTGCATTAATTAGAATTCTCGTAGATTCAACCAGTATGTCTGTTGGAAAATGAACGAACCAGAATTCTTGTAAGAATTACCAGATGAATCTGATTAATTTCTTCCTGTTAAATTTACCAAATTTTCTCGTTAAAAATATTAAACTCATCAGCACCAAGTCGTCTACAATTTTTTCCATCTAATTTCAAAAGTCTGTTTAATATTCTGAATTCCAACAAGATTCTTGGATAAATTCAATCCAGATTATTGAATAAATTATTTTAAATTCAGTTTGTTAGAAATTAAACTGATAAACAGTGCACTGAGAAAAAAATCTAGTTGCATTAATTAAAATTCTGGTAAATTCGACCACTATCTCTGTTGGAAAATGGATAATCCAAAATTCTTGTAGAAATTATTAGCAGATGAAATGATTAGCATCTGATTAATTTCTTCCTGTTAAATTTATCAAATTTTCTCATTGAAAATATTAAACTCTTCAGCACCAAGTCATTAAAAATTTTTTCTAATTTCAAAAGTCTGTTTAATATTCTGAATTCCAACAAGATTATTGGATAAATTCAATCAATTAAATTTTCTGGTTAATAATACTAAACTTGCGAGCACCAAGTCGTCTAAAATTTTTTCCATCTAATCTCAAAAGTCTGTTTAATATTCTGAATTCCAACAAGACTCTTGGATAAATTCAATCCAGATTATTTTAAATTCAGTTTATTAGAAATTAAATTGATAAACAATTGAAAAAAAATTAGGTTGCAGAATTCTGGTAAATTCAACCACTATGTCTGTTAGAAAATGGACGAACTAGAATTCTTGTAGGAATTACCAGATGAATATGATTAATTTCTTCCTGTTAAATTTATCAAATTTTCTCAAAATATTAAACTCATCAGCAACAAGTCGTTTAAAATTTTTTCTAATTTCAAAAGTCTGTTTAATATTCTGAATTCCAACAAAATTATTGGATAAATTCAATCAATTAAATTTTCTGGTTAATAATACTAAACACGCGAGCACCAAGTCGTCTAAAATTTTTTCCATTTAATCTCAAAAGTCTGTTTAATATTCTGAATTCTAACAAGATTATTGGATAAATTCAATTCAGATTATTGAATAAATTATTTTAAATTCAGTTTGTTAGAAATTAAACTGATAAACAGTGATGCAAGAAGATGCAGCTCAAACACACACAATCAAACGATTTACAATTAAACGATTTTTCTCACTGTGGAACTTATGTCAATTTAATATATTATCGCTTTATGTTGATCGTCATTAAAATTCAAGAGAAATTTGTTGAAAGATTAAAAAATCATTTTTGCACGCTAAAGATAATTATTACGTCGTCTGTAATGCGTGAACACGTCAGCGAACATTTATCGTCTGCGAAAAACATGGCGATGAATGTCAACGGGTTCCAGCAAGTTTCGCCGTATAATTTAGAAATGGCACTTTGGGGAAGTTACTGTCGAACTTCAATCGAACCGATATCGAGTCACAAGACCATCGAAAGGCAATCCAAGAGTCGCGAGAGGGAAACTTGCGAGTTTCCTTCCACCATCTTATGTTTATGTTCGAGCGACTGCTGCACATCCTCTCAAACCGCACTTGAATCGGAGATAATAAGGATGCTTTATTTTTTCATTTCAGATCGGTGCTCTGAAGAATTATTATCTCTTCTCTCACAAGCGACTGCACAAGAGGTCTATCACTGTGAGTGAACCGCATCATAAGGCACTCAGGAATGAAACACGGGTAAGTCGACACACAAGCACATTCTTGTACTCTGTTAATTTAAAACCTGCTTATTATCAAACTTGTAAAACGCAGTTGACATGAGAATTACGGTACATTTATCTCGGAATCTGTGAAATATATTAAAACCTCTCTTAGATATCGAATAATTAATTTTAGATATTGAATAATTAATTTTAGATATCGAATAAAAAAGATCCTTTCTTGAAAATATTAATTCAATTGCTTTAACTGTTTCACTTGCGTTTAATCTCACTACACTGAGGGAAAAATTTTTTTAAATCCAATAAATTTGTTTTCTTGAAACTTTTGCTTTAAATGGAAGGAATTGTTTATTTCATTTAAGCAAAAGCCTTTAATTTTAATTAAATATGCATGTTATATTAAGTACATTATTTTCATTTATATATTTTTTATATTTAAATACTATTTTCGTAAAATATATACTATAATTTATTAAATTAAATATATTATTTTTTAAAATTAAAAAAATTTAAAATTCTTGGGAATAAAAAATGCATTTTAATAAATATTTTGTAAAATTAAAATATAAAGATATTTAATTAAAAGTTATATTCTTTTAATATATATTTTTTTAGACATATGTAAATAAATACTTAACTTAAGCAAACAGACGTTTTGAATACAAGTAAATACGTGATTAGTTACCCACCGAATAAATAGCTTTCTTGAGTTAACTAAAATTTTTTTATTTCAAGATAATTTTTTCCTCAGTGTACAAAAATAGTCGTTTCATTTTTGGAAGGACATTGGCGAAAGTTGATGGAATTGACGTTGGGAAGGACGAGTTCTGCGCTGGGATATTTTGAGAAAAAGCTATGCAATATGCGTTGTTTAAATAGTCCTGTCATAAAAGTATCGTTTTTTTTTCTCGGTATGTCCCTTGTGCTTTCAAAAAGTTATTTTCCAGTTTACATGCAGTTTTCTATCGCTGAATATTCTGTGTCGCCGCGATAGAATATTCAGCGGTACACCTCACAAAAGATTGCAAAATGTTTCTTCCTTTTTTGATTGACTATAAATGTATTCTTTGTTTGGCTCTGATCTAAATTTTACCGTTGTGACAAACGTTGAATTTCAGTGTGCTGTGAAAACATCCAGAAACGGAAAATTGTTTTATAATTCAGTAAAAGAGAGAAGCAGAATATTCCGCTTTACAACAATATATTTTAACTTAATAATTCCTGTGTCCGCGTGTGCGTATATATTCCCACGTAAGCACACGCAAAGAAGCCAGTATATGCGATTAGCTTACAAATTATTATATTATTCGCGAGAATAAAAAACTATAAAATCTATTAAAATCTATTAAAAAAATATATATTATTAAATCATAAAGTGCGTCATGAAATTTTCTAGCGAACCAGTGAATTTTTCAAACTTTTCGCTATAATTTTAATCTTAGTATTCGTGCGGGAAATACCTGGTGGCCGCTTTAAGTGCACTCTCGGAGAAGCCTCGTCCTTGCTCTCACGAGAACGTGGCAAAATATCTCACTGTTTCGAGAGACAATATTGTCGTCGCCGCGTTTTCCGCCATTGTCCTCGTCTCGATAAGCTTCTCCTCCAACGTGGAGGAAAATTGCGGAGCGGAAGAAGGGCAGGCGAAACGGTCAGAAAAATATCGCGAAAAAAAAGGGAGATATAGAGTGTCCCAAAAGTCCCGGACCGGTCGAATATTTCATAAACTATGCACTTTAGAAAGAAATGTTTCAGACAAAAGTTGTATGGCTTGAAGGGGGCTATCAGGTAGTGGCAATGATTTGACATGGGAGAGTCATTTGAAAGTCACGTGAAGATCACCGTCAATTTCTTAAATGGAACCCCCTATTTTTTATTACGTATTCGTGTAGCTTATTTCGAGAGCTTTCCAAAACACTATAATTAAATATTTCTTCATTGAGTACTTTTCGAATTATGAGGCTTGAAATCATTTCTTAATTTTACATAAACCGTAAAATATCTTGTAAAATATTCATTTTTTGATTATTTTACCTTAATTTATTTATGTACTATATTTTACGTACAAAATAATGAGAGGAATCAATTGGTGTAAAGAAAACACATAGTTGTTTTTAAAAAAAATATGTAATTGTTCATTACAAATTACATATTTTTTTCTTAAAAACAACTATGTTTTTTCTTTAGACCAATTGATTCCTCTCATTATTTTGTACATAAAAGTATTTACTTAAGATAATCGAAAAATGAATATTTTACTATTTTATGGTTTATGCAAAATTAAGAAATGATTTCAAGCCTCATAACTCGAAAAGTACTCAATGAAGAAATACTTTATTATAGTGTTTTGGAAAGCTCTCGAGATAAGCTACACGAATATGTAATAAAAAATAGAGGGTTCCATTTAAGAAATTGGCGATGATCTTCACGTGACTTTCAAATGACTCTCCCATGTCAAATCATTACCACTATCTGATGGTCCCCTTCAAGCCATACAACTTTTGTTCGAAACATTTCTTTCTAAAGTGCATAGTTTATGAAATATTCGACCGGTCCGGGATTTTTGGGACACTCTGTATAGAGAGAAAGTAATGCAGTTCTTCACATGCAGCCAGTGGAATGGCATTAATCATGAACTAGGCGCGGAGAGTACGTGATCGCGAGGAAAATGCCATTTGCACGGGGCGGATGTGCGGAGGTAACTTCCGCGCGAGAGATACATTTTTTTCTGAACGCTCGTTGCGCTCGGAGATCGTCGCTCGAGATTTATTGCTGGCGATGCCGCAGATACGTGACCGGGAAATCTCTCTCGTTTTCTCCCAACGATCATGACTGGCTGCTTATTAATTGTGCAGCACGCTTAATTAACTGCTTAATTGTTCGTTAAAAAAATAAGAGAACGTTTTATTTTTCATTGCTTGCTTTACGGAAACGTCACGCAGCTCACGTTGAACGAACGAACTCTATGTGTGTGGAGACAATGTCTTCTTTCAATTCCTCTTTCAGAGATAAAACGATATGATATGTTTTACATTTGCTTAAATCAATATAAAATATTACACTTATGACGAGCAGATTTTATTGGCGGTTTTTAAAATTTGTCAAGATTTAGTGATGTTACAATTAATAATATTGCACCGATTTTTTATTAATTTTTATTAAGTATTCTGTTTATGAGATTTATATTATTAATTTTTGGAAAATATTGAGAAGGATATTTTCTTCCAGTGAAAAAGATCTCAGCTGACTATAATTGAGATTAAAATATAATTAAAATATATTTTTTTAAATTAAATTCGCTGAAATATAAACATTCATATTTTAATTCAATAAAAATTGATGAAATTGATTGCATATTTACAAGGATTACATCTTCTCTATTTCTTTAAAAATATAAAAACGTTTGATCTTTGCTTTTGTAGTTTTTTGATACGTTTTGCATAGTTTACCAGAAAAAATAATTTAAAAAATGTTATAATAGAACTAGGACACATTATTCCAATGTGGGGCATTTTTAAAAAAAATTTACATTTTCATATATTTATATTTTAATGTAAAATTGCATTCAGAGCAGTTCTATGTAGTTTCTCGGTAATTGTATATTGTTATCTATTGATTCTCGTTTCAATAACTTATTAGTGAGCTCGTTATGTCTGAACAATGAATGAAAAATTTATATTATAAAATAATGGAAAATTTGTATTACATTACACCGTTTTTATTCTGCATAAAATATTACAAAATCGCAGAATTGGAGTAAAATAAATAAAGGATTCTTCGTGTTCGTGTTTTCACTTTCGATTTTAACTTTCGCTATTGAGATTATCAAACAAACTAAGTTTGCAAGTTAAAATTTCAGATAATAGATAAGTTTCATTAGACATTTCTCTATTACTTTCACTGGCATATTTATCAATGATTTATGTCAGAAGGAAATTTTGTTTAATTTCTTACAAAGAAATTTAATATTTCACGTTTAATAAAATGACTTTGATAAAATAAATGATTCGACGATTTATCGAAGATAAAATTAATATAATGTTTCGAATATAATATGGATATATTTGAAACACATAACTCGTATAATAAGATAGAGATCATTTTAAATATATTTTCCAAAGTTAATATTTTTCAATACTTTAATATTATTTTGTGTTAGCGCGTATCAATTAGAATCTGATCATAAAAGCATTGTCTCACTTAGATTTTTTATTATAATATAGTTTTTTAATATTTCTTAAACAATATATATTTATAAACATAAGTTAGGCAAAAATTAGGACTTTTGCATGATATATCAACCTTATTAAGAATGATGATGTATGTGTGATAAAAGTTTTTATTTTATAAACTATATTTTTATATATTTTTAATAAACCTGGTGTATATAACTGTTTCATCAACGGGATAAAAAACAGCGATTGTGATAGTTTTTTGTTTAGTGTCGTTTATTAAAAAAAAGAAAGATTAAATATTTTTTTTCCAATTCTTATTTTTTAACAATTACTATATTTTTATATATTTTTAATTACTTATTTTTTAACAATTACTATATTTTTATATATTTAAAATTTTTTATTTACAAAACTATTTATAATTCATAAGAGAAGATAGCAACATCTGTTACTATTTTACTACACGACTGCCATAATCGTTAAATTTTAGCATGTTCAATAATCGATGTAGAACAACATATGTACCAAATTCCTTTCTTACACTCATCGTGTTGTTTCGAATATTCTAAAATCCCTATGCGCTTGAATACGACCGTGAAACTAATTCAGTTGATTCTGGCATCTCGCCAGAATTGTGTAAGGATCGTGACCCTATCGGCGATACCGAATCGCATTGCGTGTCTAGATCAGTACGGCAATATGAATGAAACGAGAGAAACGCAACGCGCGTCAGAATTAAAGCTCGTTCCCCGAAGCGTTTTTCGGTGATTGTGCGATTTATGATTCTCGATTGAGTCAATCTGCATCAATAAATTTTCCGCATCAGAGCACTGGTTTATATAACTGTTTCATCAACGGGATAAAAAACAACGATTGTGATAGTTTTTTGTTTAGTATCGTTTATTTAAAAAAAGAATTATTTTTTTTCCAATTCTTATTTTTTAACAATTCCAACTAATAATGTTCTAAAATAATATATATATATATATATATATATATATATATACTCAAATTATCAAACAAATTATTATAATTGTCAAATGCTAAATAAATATATGAGTCATATTTTAAGGATGTTTTGTATGTACAATCCCAGCAAAAAGTAGCTGAAAATCAATCTTGACGAATATCCACTTTTGGTGTATTTCGAGTATGAGAAATTGTGTGGAATATTAAAATTTGAACTTAGCTACAGTGCAGAGATTTTATTTTTTAATATTTATTGCATTTTTACTGAAATATTTCGAATTTTGTACGAAATGATTAACTTTTGGCAGAGAATTTCGCCTTGTGACAGAACATGGCTAATTTCATTCAATTATATTTAATATCTTTTTATCCAGTTAGCATAATATTATTATAATATTATTTGACCAAATATTTCCTCTGTATCTAAACTTTTGCAAATTTTAAACAAATTCTGAATATTATTTCCATGTGTTTTTGTCATTTGAATCGATGTGGTTATACGTTTCCCATAAGAACACATGTTAATTCGGTGCAAATTAAAATTCTTATAAATTGTGAATCGATTTAAAAATTGTACTGAAGATTCTAAACATATGTAAGGACATTCTGTACAATTTTCATTAAATTCTCAATATTTTGAAAATAGGTACAAAACATCCTTAATAAGATTTAATTACATTTGATCATTAATAATCTGCATTTCGTTTCAAGGATGTTTTGTATGTACAAGCCCAGCAAAAAGAAGCTGAAAATCTATATTGACGAATATATATATCCACTTTTGGTGTATTTTGAGTAAGAAATTGTGTGGAATATTATAATTTGATCTTAGCTATAGTGCAGAGATGTATTTTTTAATATTTATTGCGTTTTTATTGAAATATTCCGAATTTTGTTAATCGAAATGATTAAGTTTTGGCAGAGAATTTCACCTTGTGACAGATACATGGCTAACTTCATTGAATTATATTTAATATCTTTTTAACCAGTTAGCACTTGTATAATATTATTTGACCAAATATTTTCTCTGTATCTGAACTTTTGCAAATTTTAAACAAATTCTGAATATTATTTTCATGCGTTTTTGTCATTTGAATCGACGTAGTTATAACATTTCCTATAAGAATACATGTTAATTCGGTGCAAATTATCCTTATAACTTGTGAACGCTTTAGTGAATCGATTTAAAAATTGTACTGAAGATTCTAAACGTATGTAAGAACATTCTGCACAATTTTCATTAAATTCTCAATATTTTGAAAATAGGTACAAAACATCCTTAATAATTTTGACAGGAAAAATGAGATAATTTAGTGCATGTAATATCAATGCTTTTTTCTTAACCTCTTTAATATTCTTGTCTTAATAAATGCGAGATTTATATTGTAGTGAAGTGTTGTGTGTGATTACAAATTCAACTTCTAATTTATATTTAAAATTTTAACAATTTTATATCAAAGACATTGAAATACCCTTCATTTTTGAGATGGCGTATAATTTATCTACATCATTAACGCGAACCATGTTTCGTTCATCGACTCTGACGACACTGATGACATATTCCAGGCACTTAGGAAAATTTGCTGTGTTACTGGTTTACATTACCGTGTAATATCAGGTGGAGAACTTAGTGTACGTCGTGAGATAACAAAACGATGGCTAATGGCCCCGGGTCAGTTTACCAAGTTATCCAAGTTTGTAATGTGATGACAAAGTCGTCGTCGGAGTCGATCACAGCGAGGCAAGAAAACTTGTTGTTACAGACCCGATTATATGTTTTCGGTTGCAGGTGTACTGGTTTCAGCAGCAGCACGAAAAGAAGCGCAAGAAGCGCGACTTTGGCGCCCAGTCCTACGCATTTGCCGATTATCCGCCCTTCTTCGATTTTGGCCCGCGTCCGCGACAGGCCACCTTGTTCCATCGCCAAAGAAACAGAGGCTTGCCGCTTCAAAACCTGTTCACGGATCCGCTCTTCAAGGAACAGTGGTACCTGGTAAGTACGGACTTCGATTGCACGGACCTCCGCGACAGGATACGTGACAAGAATCGAAGGAATCGCGCAAAGTGTCGAAGTCGTTCAACATTTTCGATTATTTCTTCTCTCTTCTTGAAAAGAATCTATCGATGGTGTCTCAGCTCGGAAAAATTTACATTATATCCTCATATTTCTCGGAATCTCTACGTGATAAGAGAAACTATGTAATATCATGTTACATTGTTCAATTGAAAATTATAATTGATGTATTGCAATCTCTCAACTCATGTAAGATATTTAACTGCGGTTTCAATATAATAATAATAAATTAAAAAGAGTAAAATTTTGATATGTTTTTACGTCATTTTCGCTGATTTAACTCTGACGAATTATTTTCAATTATTGTAACATCTTTAGTTGCAATTATTTATTTCGGCGTTAAATAAAAAAAATATAATTATTTCGGCATCTTGATATAAGTCGCGTATAATTTATTATAGCTATAGATTCGATAAATTATCTTATTGTAATCCATGATAGGATTTCATTATCGACTCGATGTGCACTCGAAACAAAGTAGATATCCTGCATAAAACACCACGCACATGCATTGTAAACAATTATTAGGGTAATTACTTGGGCTTCGTATAAACAGTCAATCAACTTGTTTGTTATCTGATCATTATCAGTCGCAACTAATGCGATCTTATTGAACGAGAGCCGTTGAATCGATTAACGGCCCGGCCCGAGATTATCGAGAACAATGCGTTTGGCGTTTAAAACCTCTTTCGCTTTGCATATTCTGTCATTTGTTGGAGTGGTTTAATCGCCCTAAATTAACCCATAGATTAATCGCTCTGGCACATTCACACTAGACTTAAAATATTCTCTTGTTTAAAGTACTCTGGTAAAATCATCTTTAACTCTATATGTTAATATATCTATATTTAAATTAAATATATATATATATATAATATATATATAATATATATAATATATATAATATATTTAATATATATATATATATATATAAATTAATAATAAATTATATATAATTATATGTAATTTATATAATATATATATATATATATATATATATATATAAATTAATAATAAATTATATATAATTATATGTAATTTATATAATATATTATATATAATTATATATAATTATATATAATTTATATATAAATTAAAAATATGATTTATTTAGTTCCAATGAAAGATATTATAAAGATAATAATTTAGAGAAACCAACAGAAATATTTTTCTAATGATACAAAAAATTTTTAATATCTTCAAATGATATATTTATGAAAGCAATTTATAAAAAAAATGTAATTTTAATCGGCTAAAAAGGACTCATAATTTTAACAAGTTTTTCTTAATACTATATATTATCTTAATATTATTTAATTTACAGATCGTACTTTGATTGACAGAATTTTCAAGAATTATTTCTTGTCCAATGTTTAATATTAACAAGTACGGAATTATCTTAAGTAAAAGTAAAATAAAAAAGATATTTCTATTAATATAATTAATAAAATGAAAGATAATTAAAATAACAGAATTAACAATTTTTTAGATACCAAATAAAATCACTTTTTAACATTATAAATAGTTGCATAATTGCAAAAACAAATTAAACTACCTATCTGGCCCAATTCTGTAATCAACTATTTAACATGTATATTTTATCAAATATTCCCCTAAGTATAATAAATATATTTTTCGTATAAATTAATTCGGTGTCTAAAAAAAATATTTAATAATAGCAAGTAAAAAACAACAATTACGAGGAGTTTTATTTGTAGGACTAATAAATCTCTCCACTTAGCTCGCCAAGTGCATCGCGCGTCCGGACTTTATATTTAGTTCTCGCGCGATAAGGAGGCCTTAATGGAACCGTTGTACCGTGCACATGTTTTCTTAGTGTTGTAAGCGGTTTATAGCAGCCGCGTGCCATCCGGAACGACGGTGGCGAGAAACAACGGAAGCGAGCAAACTGGCTTTTGGCAGATTCCGCCTGATCCGGGGAAAACTTT
The DNA here is from genome assembly GCF_003227725.1 of Camponotus floridanus. Lineage (NCBI taxonomy): Eukaryota > Metazoa > Arthropoda > Insecta > Hymenoptera > Formicidae > Camponotus > Camponotus floridanus. Next base: position 182,598 of record NW_020229309.1, on the reverse strand, counting down.
TCTGTCTCTGAGCGTGTCTCGCCAGCGCGGCGTCTCGGCCTAAGTTTCTTCGCCGAGTTCTCGATTATATCGAGTGTCCTGCTCCTAACTCTTCAGTCAGTTTTATTGGCGGAAGCAAGGAACACGCCGATTACTCATTTTTCCGAATTAAATAAATAATCGCTTAATTACACTTCGGTCCTTTAATTGTTTGCGCGAAATCTTTTGTTTTTTATTTAATCTCAAGCTTATTTGAGGTTTCGTTTTACAATGTTACTTGTTAAATTAAATGTCAAAGAATTATGAATGAAGATAGCGCACAGAATTTTGTGTTCTCAGAAACAAGCAATTCAAATTTAATTCGATCATAACAAATATAACTTACTTAGATTTCCAAGATTAGCTTCGACAAGATCGATAAATGAAAGGAAACTAATCTTGGAAATCGAAGTAAGATATATTTTATATTTTTTCTACAATTTTTTATATATAAATTAATCGATTTTAAGGGCACTGAGAAAAATCGCTTGTATCAATCGATCGATCACTTGTAAAAATCGATTGCATCAACAAGACGTATATGATTGAAGGCATTTTGGTTAAATCAAACAAGAATTTCTAGTTATCATGATAAAACTCAATTTTTTATAACTAGAACGTTTAATAGATTTTACGTTTAAGGATTTGATTAGTATTTTCTGGTTGGATCTATAAAATTTCTTGTTATATTAATTTCTTTGTTTGTCGTGGCGACCCACTCTTAATTTAACTCGTATTCAATATTTGCCATAAAATGTATATAAAGAACTATTAACGTTATGTATATTAAGAAGTATTAACATTAAATCCAAAGTATATTTTTTTCTCTTACGAGCAGTAGTGCCAGAAAGGACGCTAGGTTTCTGATTGTGTGTTTGAGCTGCATCCTCTTCTTGCATCATTTTATCAGTTTAATTTCTAACAAACTGAATTTAAAATAATTTATTCAATAATCTGCATTGAATTTATGCAATAATTGTGTTGAAATTCAGAATATTAAACAGACTTTTGAGATTAGATGGAAAAATTTTAGACGACTTGGTGGTGCTGGTCAGTTTATAGTATTATTAACCAGAAAATTTGGTAAATTTAACAGGAAGAAATTAATCAGATTCATCTGGTAATTCCTACAAGAATTCTGATTCGTCCATTTTCCAACAGACATGGTTGAATCTACCAGAATTGTAATTAATGCAACCAGATTTTTTCTCAGTGCACTGTTTATCAGTTTAATTTCTAACAAACTGAATTTAAAATAATTTATTCAATAATCTGGATTGAATTTATCCAATAATCTTGTTGGAATTTAGAATATTACACAGATTTTTGAAATTAGATGAAAAAAATTTTAGACGAGTTTGTGCTGATGAATTTAATATTTTTAACGAGAAAATTTGGTAAATTTAACAGAAAGAAATTAATCAGATTCATCTGGTAATTCCTACAAGAATTCTGGTTCGTCCATTTTTCAACAGACATACTAGTTGAATCTACCAGAATTCTAATTAATATGCAACCAGATTTTTTTCTCAGTGTGGGAACGAAATTAAATGAGCAAAAATATATATAATTTTTGACCGATCTGGAAAATAAATAAGAGAGAAAAATACTATTCGAAATAAAAGATAAAATTTATTTTACGAAGTGGCGCGTTTATAAAAATATCTTTAGAAAGCTCTTGAAAATGGCAGGAACGCGAGATTGCGATCTTGCGTAATGGACGTGATGACGCGCGATATGAAACTTGAGCAGGTCGAGCAAAGTCCGATACCTGAGGCCTTTTATTTACAGAGGGTGATGCCCAAGTATGCCGATACTCTCGAGCGCGGAAACCACTATTGCGGGATAAAAGCACAGTGTGTAATATTCGTGACGCGCTCGGAGCGTCGCCCGGGGTGCGATAGGCAACCAAGGTTTACGTAAGCCGAGGAATCATGCTTTGATATTCTATATATCGGTATCGATACTCTGATCTCAAAATAAAAATTGATATAGAAATGTCCGAAAGCGAATTAATAAATGATAGAATTTCAAATTTCAAAAGCGAATTAATAAATGATAGAATTTCAAACTTCGAAAGCGAATTAATAAACGATAGAATTTCAAATTTTTCTGTTAACATAGAAAACTGTTAATGCTAATTTTATTCCTCCATATCTCTGAACAGATGATTATCATTTACTTGAAAATTTAGCTAAATTTAGCATTACCCTTGGTGATCGTTTCTTTAAATGGTAGAATTTTATTTATTCATTCAAATAGATGATACGTGGTGACAATGGAAAAACGAAGTCTGAATAAATGGAATCCGATATTCAGACTTGCAACCCGCATCTCTAGCATATGAGAATATCATTTAAATAGATATTTTATACCTAATCTTCATATATTGGATAAAATTGTAATATGACTTGTAATATAACGTGTAATATGAATTGTAACAGCATTATCAAGAGGGAAAAAAGATGAAAAATTCGAAAAAAAAAAAAAAAAAAAAAAAATAGATAAACTTCTAAATCCAAAAGGCTACGAAGGTTGAATCTAAATATTTCTGCTTTTTTCAGACGTGACATTTTATTACTATCTTCTCTCTTAGTTCCAACTGAAATACTTCTATCAATAAATTATTTTGGTTTCTCTAGTTATTCTTTTTTCTTTAAAATAGCGATTCGATGAAGAATAGGATAATGATCCAGACTCGAGTTCTATGTTTGATATTTGCTTTTTTATCAACTCCATGCCTTTAAATAGATACCTCACGTTTCATCTTACATTCTTGCACCTATGATTATGACATGAGAACTCGTCTGGACGTGAGGAGGGTGAAGGAGGGATCGCTTTTATCAGGTCATGGAAGACGCTGGGGCCAGCAGCGAAGTAACCCCAGGTCATCCATGGATTTTTTTTGCCCTCTTTTTGCCGAGTCGACCGCACGCGTCGCATGAGACAATGGGTCGTACATATATTGTCTTCCCCGGGCACAATATGCGCCCACAATGTGTGCACGAGCCCATTCCGTACGCCCTTCGCACTGAACTGACGGGATTACGGCGCTCTTATGCGCGGCGCCCGTAAATTTGGCGTTTCTTGCTGGATAATTTTGCTCGCGTCGGCTCGTCCGAGAGGAAGAAGCAGCCGAGGGATCTACGATCGCGTATCGTATAGAAAAGCATGGCACAATCAGGAATCTCCTCGTTCTTTCTACGAAGCAATTATATATTTTTCATGAAATATAAAGCAAATAATGAAATAATAGAAAAATTATTTTATAGGAGATTTGTAACTTTCGAAATCTTTTCTGCGATACATTGTTTATGTTTTTAATTCAGAGTGAATTGTATCACTTAATTTATAATTTAGGAAGAAATTAAGAGATTATTGTTGATATGTATTTTATGCATATCCAGTGATTTATAAATTATTATCGGATCTCAAAAATAAATGAATTTAGATCTGATGATTATTCTTGGATCATAGACGGTTGCCAATTTTTGATTATGGGATTATACAAAATATCTCTAAATTGATTTAAAAAATGCTATAGCAATAATAATTATTAAAATAATTATCTGCGTTTCTTGACTTCCGAGAGTTTTTTTTAAATTAAAATTATACATTTTTAACTTCAAAAATTTAATGAGCATTACAATTCTTGATATGTGAATCGTGCATATAAGCGATCATAGTACTCGATACGATAAAATACAACAAAAGTATAAACATGATAGCTTTCATGAAATATAAAGCAAATAATAAAATAATACAAAAATTATTTTATAAGAAATTTGTAACTTTCGAAATCTTTTCTGCGACACATTGTTTATGTTTTTAATTCAGAGTGAATTGTATCACTTAATTTATAATTTAGGAAGAAATTAATAGATTATTGTTGATATGTATTTTATGCATATCCAGTGATTTATAAATTATTATCGGATCTCAAAAATAAATGAATTTAAATCTGATAGGATTATTCTTGGATCATAAACGGTTGCCAATTTTTGATTATGCGATTATACAAAATATCCCTGAATTGATTTAAAAAATGCTATAGCAATAATAATTATTCAAATAATTATCTGCGTTTCTTGACTCTCGAAAGTTTTTTTTTAAATTATACATGTTTAACTTCAAAAATTTAATGAGCATTACATCATAATTCTTGATATGTGAATCGTGCATATAAGCGATCATAGTACTCGATATGATAAAACAACAAAAGTATTAAACATGATTTGCTCGAAAAATTATCATTAAAGTAAAATGAAACGAGATTAAGTAAGAGTCTTCCATCAAACACTAACGATAGTCGATACCAAGAACATTGACGTTTCTGTCGTATCAACGAGAGCTACAGCGGAAAGCTCGGTAATTCGTTCCCTCCGGTGATGGGTTCTTCCTTCTCCTTTTCTTTGAGCTATCGAACTCTTCTGATTCCGCATTGCATTTTCGTTGCACATAGCGCTCTTACTATTCGTTCTTCCTCTCTCTCTGCCCCTCCTCTCTCTCTCCCCCCCTCTCTCTCCCCCTCCCTCCCTCCCCCTCGTCTCTCTCTCTCTCTCTCTCTCTCTCTCTCTCTCTCTCTCTCTCTCTCTCTCCTTCCTTTTCTTTCTCTTGCTCTCGAAGCGCCAAAATCTCAGGGCAGATAAGCGCTGACACGGACGACGGGGGACATGCATCGGTGCCTCTGGCCCTCCTCTCGGGCAAGCACGACAATGCGCAATCTAGTTAATGGAATCGCAGGGGAAACGGAGCCCGGGTACCGTCATGCGGCACGCCCGGCTCGAAATGGATGAGTAAAAAAAGCAACAACAACTGGGAAAGGTGCATCGACGCGGAGATTGGCACATTTCCCATTGCGACATGGTGTTCTCTCTGCGACAAGAACACGCGTCTGCCTCGTCCTCTGATCTCGACAAGCTACGGGCGTAGCATACAAGAGTCAGGATCAAGAGAAACGTGTTCCTTCACATGCGAGTTGGAGACGAGCATTACATTTTGCGAGAGAATATTTTCGTAAATTAGTATTAGTTGAATTGCGAATTGCTCACGGCAGTTTCTCAGTTCCTTTTTTATCTTAAAGTATGTATTTTTTATTTATTTTTTATTTTGTTGAAAAATAATTCTCGGAGAATTTACCAGTCATTCATTTACGGATATCGTTAATTTAAATCGATCGACGAATAAAAATATTCGACATTTTTATCGTATTAAGAGAATTTATATTTATATACGTAAGTTTTTTTTTTTAGAAAAAGATGCAAATAAATGCTTGATTTTTTAATTTAAAGATGTTGCAGACATTCTTATTAGAAATTATTTATTATTATCTGTTATATATATATACATATTTGATTTTTTGATAAATCACAATTACATATACATACACAATGCGCAGAAAAATTTGCCAAAGCAAATAAGAGACAAACAGAATTTTTATAAAACAAATTTTAAACTCTTTGTTATGTGTATGTAGCTTACGAGTCATACATTTTACGTAGCTATTCTACCTCTTTTTGATATCCTGGAAGAACACTGGTAGTCATAGAGATTAGAGAACAGCATCGTGTGTTTTTGCGCTTCGCGATGCACTCCGTAAAAGTATTTTACTCCACTCGCGTACATTCATGCATGTGGAAAACGGGAACGCGCGTCCCCATCCGAAGATACGAGACCAAGATTAGTCTCGGTACAAGGACAAAAACGCGCAATTTCATGTGCACGATAATCAAAACTGTGTCTCGGATTTTTGCACATTGTGCAATTTTTTAATATCATTTCTTTTGTAAAAATGCGGAATATAAAATATGCGCTCTGGAAAGAATCTCGAAATACCTTTCTTTTTCGCTGCAGAAGCTTGGATTATTTTTTCAACTTTAAAGCTTGGAAACTGCACACACACACACACACACACACACACACACATATATATATATATATATATATATATATATATATAATTGACTCACAATTTTTTAGCTATAGTTATTATTTATTACTTATTACTTATTTATTATTTATTACTTATAGCTATTATTTTTTAGCTGCAACAAATATACAAGTGCTTTCATAGCAATTAAAACGGTAAATTATTCAATTTACCTGCCATTGATATGTTTGTCGTGCTCTCTTACGATCCTTGATTGCCCATCCCCCCAGATGATTAATTTACGAGAACTGTGCAAATAATCATTCTAGGCACGCACGAATTTATCGCGTCGCTGCAAATTTTTTCACCGTGATTCGGGACATGATCATACGCGAACTCGCACGTTTACCGTGAAACACGTGCGAAACATCCGTGTATTTGCATATCGTACATTTATTACGCAAATTCATGGCGCAAAATGCAAAACATCGTTCATCGTATAGCCGGAGCAATAATCAATCCATTATAAATGCATAAAATGGACATTTGTTCGAGGATACAAATCACGTAGCTCGAATCGTTTGGCGGTCGTGCCTCGCATATATTTTTTCCGGCTCGTTATAACTTTGGGCGACCACCAATAGCGATGCCGGGAAAGCTAATAACTCTGTCAAAATTTGTATGAAATTTTAAGGCGATCGATATTTTTATGTGAACCGCGATACATATGTACATGATTCGGCGATTGAAAAATTCCAGATATAAATTGATTTTTCGAAACTGGAATTAATTCTTTTTGCACTTACATAGCATGATTATTAATTTTATATATATTATTTCTTTAAGGATGTTTCGTATGTAATTCCAACAAAAAGTAGCTGAAAATCAATATTGACGAATATTCACTTTTGATGTATTTTGAGTATGAGAAATTGTGTGGAATATTATAATTTGATCTTAGCTACAGTGCAGAGATGTGTTTTTTAATATTTATTGCGTTTTTACTGAAATATTCCGAATTTTGTTAATCGAAATGATAAACTTTTGGCAGAGAATTTCGCCTTCTGACAGATACATGGCTAACTTCATTATATTTAATATCTTTTTAACCAGTTAGTACTTGTATAATATTATTTGACCAAATATTTCCTCTGTATCTAAACTTTTGCAAATTTTAAACAAATTCTGAATACTATTTCCATGTGTTTTTGTCATTTGAATCGATATGGTTATACGTTTCCCATAAGAACACATGTTAATTCGGTGCAAATTAAAATTCTTATAACTTGAACGCTTTAGTGAATCGATTTAAAAATTGTACTGAAGATTCTAAGCATATGTAAGGACATTCTGTATAATTTTCATTAAATTCTCAATATTTTGAAAATAGATACAAAACATCCTTAATTGACAAATATATACATATTAAAAGAAAAAGTAATGCAAAGTTCCAAACAAAAAATGGTGCTATTGAAGACGTCGGCTATCTTGTCTGTTAGTGTAACTTATATCGTGCTATGAAGTTATAGCGTCCGAATTTGTCGTGTGGCTAGTAATCCATTAATTCACCAAATTGTATACACGCATGCGAAGATGTATAGTGTTACATCGCGGATTAATGGATTACTAGAATATCAATCAACGGTCACATACGCGGCAACATGAAATTCGCGAATTAATTCCTGTCAAAGAATCATGTATCGTTCCGTATACGATTCATCATCATGATCTTTGGTTAAAGTATTTTTTTCAATATTAAAATTTTTATGTTTACAGAGATGTAATAAAATTTATACAAACAAGGAGAATTTATTTGAATTTATTTGAAGCAATTGTAAATTATAAGAAAAAAATTAATCTTTCCTCGAAATTCTTAAATGTTAATTTTTAAAATTATTATGCAATATATATTACATATTAATGTAAAATTAATTTGGAAAATAAAAAGAAATTATACGAATTTTTCCGTAAAATGAAAAATTAAAATATTATATTATTAATTATAACATAATTAAAGAAAAACTTTTCTTTGCATAAGAGATGTATTTAAATAGATGACTTTTTCCTTAAGGTACCTTAATTTTAAGTAACTCTTTTTTTCTATACATTTCTTTCTTCATTAAATAAATTTAAATAGATAACTTTTTCCTTAAGATACTTTAATTTTAACAATAACTCTTTTTCTATACATTTCTTTCTTCATTCCTGAAATATCTATATACATATCATTTCCTAACTTGATAAATCCTAAAATCTAACACGCACAATGTCTTACAAATCTTTAACAGATTTTTACAAATAAATAAATAAAAATTTCTGCATAATATATTCCTATTTAAGAGACTAAAACAATCATAATATTTCCATTGGATTGTTAATTAAATTTGGCATTTCGTTATCGTAGAACGGCGGCGCCAAGGATGGCTATGACATGAATCTCGGTCCGGCTTGGCAGAAAGGCTATACAGGCAAGGGTGTCGTCGTTTCGATCCTAGACGACGGCATTCAGACCAATCATCCTGATCTGGCGCTCAACTACGATCATCAGGCCAGCACGGACATCAATGACAACGATGACGATCCAATGCCGAGGGATAACGGCGACAATAAGCACGGCACTCGATGTGCCGGCGAGGTCGCCGCCGTTGCCTTCAACCAGTATTGCGGTGTCGGTGTCGCCTACAATGCTAGTATTGGAGGTAAGAGAAATCGCAATGTGAAGATCGAAATGATTGGTCTGAAAACGCATTTTCATTTATTTAGAAATTGTTATTTAATAATTGTTAATTCTAGATGATATATTGTTAAGAAAGATATTTTTAATATTAATGAATATATATAATCAAAGAAATTAATTTCCTAAATTTAACTAGAGAAATTAATTTCTCTAAATTATATATAATCAAAGAAATTAATTTCCTAAATTTAATTAGAAAAATTAATTTCTCTAAATTATATATCAAAGAAATTAAATTATTAATTAATTTTAATAAGAAAGAAGAACATTACTTTAAAGAGACTCACATATCTAGATATATAATTTAGTGCTTTAAAGAAATAAATGATGACAGTTTATGATAAATTAATTAAACAGTTTATTGTGTATTGAAGACTAGATTTCTCTTTCTCTTTCTCTCTCTCTCTCTTATTTATCAGGAATTTATCGATGTGATTACAGAAGAATATGAATATTTTTCAGAATCGACAAAAAATATCGCTAACTATTCTACAAAATTTATGAATAAAATAACCTTCCAATAATTTCTGATCGCTTTAACTCTCCAATATACTTTAATCCGGTTGCATCGATGACGATTAGCATTATAATCCTGGATAATAATTTTCCAATTTTCCTTATAATCTTGGATTATAATCTAAAAAGAAAGATAACGAATTGCTAACACATGATTGCTGTTAGAATAATATGAAGATTGGATTATCATTCTAAATTAGAAAAAGAGAGAGAGAAAGAGGATGCGTTTATCGTGCAGATAATATGAAAATTGAATAATGCTTCTCTCTCTCTTTCTCTCTCGGTTAAGATAACGTACGCAGACCAATATTTTCTTTTCCTTATATATTCCTACGTTCACTAGATTAGAAATTGGCAGAGTTATTTTATGTCCTGCGGAAATTTGTGAGAAGATGTGCATGCGTGTGAGTTGTTATCCAAGGATGTTAATATCAGAGATGAGAAGATATTCGCGTGTTAACTAACGGGTAAAAATATTGACAATATATGTAACATATGTACGCATATATACATGTATATAAAAATATAGAAAAATATTTATTTAATATTTAAATTAATAAGAAATCTAATATCTTTTCGTATTTTCGATGTACGATATTTACGTAACTTCATATAATATCCAGTATTTATTTTTATTAATTGTAATATCCAGTGTTTATTTTTATTAATTACGAAATAATATTCATGATTAAGAATATTTTCGAAAATGTCATTAAAAAAATTGAAAAATAATATACATATGAGGTACGACGTTACGTCAAAAAAGGAAAATAACTCTAGTTATAAGTTTATAATTTATTGAAATTGTCATTAAGGATGTTTCGTACCTATTTTCAAAATATTGAGAATATAATGAAAATTGTACAGAATGTCCTTACATATGTTTAAAATCTTCAATACAATTTTTAAATCGATTCACTAAAGCGTTCACAAGTTATAAGGATTTTAATTTGCACCGAATTAACATGTGTTCTTATGGGAAACGTAACTATGCCGATTCAAATGACAAAAACATATGGAAATAATATTCAGAATTTTTTTTAAATTTACAAAAGTTTAGATACAGATGAAATATTTGGTCAAATAATATTATACAAGTGTTAACTAGTTAAAAAGATATTAAATATAATTAATGAAGTTAGCCATGTATCTGTCACAAGGCGAAATTCTCTGTCAAAAGTTAATCATTTCGATTAACAAAATTCGGAATATTTCAGTAAAAACGCAATAAATATTAAAAAATACATCTCTGAACTGTAGCTAGGATCAAATTATAATATTTCACACAATTTCTCATACTCAAAATACATCAAAAGTGGATATTCCTCAATATTGATTTTCATTTACCTTTTGCTGAGATTGTACATACAAAACATCCTTAAGGATGTTTCGTACGTATTTTCAAAATATTGAGAATTTAATGAAAATTGTACAGAATGTCCTTTACATATGTTTAGAATCTTCAGTACAATTTTTAAATAGACTCACTAAAGCGTTCACAAGTTATAAGGATTTTAATTTGCATCGAATTAACATATGTTCTTATGGGAAACGTATAACCACGTCGATTCAAATGACAAAAACACATGGAAATAATATTCAGAATTTGTTTAAAATTTGCAAAAGTTTAGATACAGATGAAATATTTGGTCAAATAATATTATACAAGTACTAATTAGTTAAAAAGATATTAAATATAATTCAATGATGTTAGCCATATATCTGTCACAAGGCGAAATTCTCTGCCAAAAGTTAATCATTTCGATTAACAAAATTCGGAATATTTCAATAAAAACGCAATAAATATTAAAAAATACACTTCTGCACTGTAGCTAAGATCAAATTGTAATATTCCACACAATTTCTCATACTCAAAATACACCAAAAGTGGATATTCGTCAAAATTGATTTTTAGCTACTTTTTGCTGGAATTGTACATACAAAACATCCTTAATTTTACATTTATATTTTTTCATCAATGTTAGCAATCAGTTGATGCAACGTAAGGAGAGATTTCGTTGTTTCTCGAAGGCGGCATTTATCTTGATTTTACATCAGGTGAGAGCGGATCCGTCTGGGAGCGTTCCAGCGCTGACTTAGCTGGCGCGAATCGTTCCGCGGAAATAAATAGTGCGGCGACCGCTGGAACTGTCAGACCTGGTGGTGGTCGCTTTATCGTCTCGACTCGTTGAAGAATAGGCCACGTTTTCCGGTCGTTCGCCGTTATTCCCGGTTTCTCGATGCTATCGAGCTGTATTAATTCCGTTAACCCACTTCGAAACGAAACGAACGTCCGTCGTAAGCCGTCGGGGCTTACGACGAACGAAGCGAAACGGGGGCGGAAACGATAGCGCGTATCGTTATACAGAGGGGTTAGCCGGATCTCACGATATTGAATTCGAGCAATTGATGGTCGTATGCAACGAAATTAGAAATTCCGATATAGCGGCGGCAAGAAATTTCGTCAGAATTACAACGGTAATAGCGTTTGTAATCAGGATTGTCGTGTGTCGGCGAGATATTTTTGCGCAAAGATATTCGCCGGTTATTTCCCTCGGTGACATAATATCTCGATAAATTTGATTTCGAATGCAGTTGAATGAGAGAGATTTACATTGCAAATACATACACCGTCTGATGAACTTATTTTTTTAATATTTATATCTATAAAATATATGTGAAAATTACTTTCTTATATATACAATATTTTTGCAGGTAAAAAATTGGAAATCGAGAAGATTAAATTAATGCTGGATTGAAGATTATTATGTATAATTCTGCGTCTTGCTATTTTCTATATTTCGAACATTTATTCGTCTCGATTATCCTTAAGGATGTTTTGCATGTACAATCCTAGTAAAAAGTAGCTGGACATCAATATTGACGAATATAATCACTTTTGATGTATTTTGAGTAAGAAATTGTGTGGAATATTACAATTTGATCTTAGCTGCAGTGCAGAAGTGTATTTTTTAATATTTATTGCGTTTTGACTGAAATATTCCGAATTTTGTTAATCGAAATAATTAACTTTTGGCAGAGAATTTCGCCTTGTGACAGATACATGGCTAACTTTATTGAATTATATTTAATATCTTTTTAACCAGTTAGTACTTGTATAATATTATTTGACCAAATATTTTCTCTGTATCTAAATTTTCGCAAATTTTAAACAAATTCTGAATATTATTTCTGAATATTATTTCCATGTGTTTATCATTTGAATCGACGTGGTTATACGTTTCCCATAAGAACACATGTTAATTCGATGCAAATTAAAATCCTTATAACTTGTGAACGCTTTAATGAATTGATTTAAAAATTGTACTGAAGATTCTACACATATGTAAGGACACATTCTGTACAATTTTCATTAAATTCTCAATATTATGAAAATAGGTACAAAACATCCTTAATGACAATTTCAATAAATTATAAACTTGTAACTAGAGTTATTTTTCTTTTTTGACGTAACGTCGTACCTCATATGTATATTATTTTTCAATTTTTTTTAACGAAATTTTCGAAAATATTCTTAATCATGAATATTATTTCGTAATTAATAAAAATAAATACTGGATATTACATGAACTTACGTAAATATATCACACATCGAAAATACGAAAAGATATTGGATTTCTTATTAATTTGAATATTAAATAAATATTTTTCTATATTTTTATATACATGTATATATGCATACATGTGTCGTCAATATTTTTATCCATTGATGACATGCGAATATCTTCTCATCTCTGATATTAACATCCTTGGATAAAAACTCACACGCATGCACATCTTCTCACAAATTTCCGTCAGGACTTATAAGACTTGTGAACCGATTTGCATCACCTTTAGTGAATCGATTTAAAAATTGTACTGAAGATTCTAAACATATGTAAGGACGTTCTGTACAATTTTCATTAAATTCTCAATAATTTCTCAAAACATCCTTAAGATCGATAACAATCCGCTAGACTCGCACGATCCTACCGTGATTTGAAATCACGGCACGCGAGAGGGAAAGAAAGATAGAGAGAGAGAGAGAGAGAAGGAGAGAAAGAGAGAGAGAGGAAAGGAAGACTTACGCACATATCTCCCGTGTTCTCAGGCGTGCGAATGCTCGATGGCCCGGTAAACGACGCTGTCGAGGCCAGAGCGCTGGGATTGAATCCTGATCACATCGACATATACAGCGCCTCCTGGGGTCCCGAGGACGACGGCAAGACCGTCGACGGTCCGGGCCCGCTCGCCAGGAGGGCGTTTATTTACGGAGTGACGAGCGTAAGCTACATATATTGCGTCCACGAAGCGAGAGGATCAATTTATTTTCTGTCGCGAGCTTTCACCCCGACATTTTATTCCATTACTTCGGCACGATTTAGGGGCAACCTTCTTTTTGTCAACGTTTCGTTGATGTCGCGATGGTATAAAATAAAAATTATCGATATTAAGGGAGGGAAAATTTCTACGAGAGAGTGATTACGTTTTTTTTTTAAATCTCATGAAATAATCCGATATAATTAATAATTATGTCGGATTATTATTTCATGAAATTTAAATATTCGCAGGAACAATTTCGAGAGTACAAGTAAAATTCTTTTCAGTTGCATACCAAATTATTTTTTCGCCTGAAAACAATTATTGAAATTCGCCTCCAGAAAATAATTTGTTCAACATATGAAACCTCGTTATAAATTGCTTTTTTTCCATTGAAAATTCGTTTTTTGTAATTTACTAACTAAATGGTATGCTAGGAGACAACTTTTTACGCACACTATGACAAAATTGGAAGAATCTAATTTTTAATTTTTCGGAACAATTGCCAACCAGAATAATACCGCTGCAATTATATCGTTCGCACAAAATTCATTTCATATTCGCCTTTATTTGCTAGAAAAATCAAGTTTCTAGTTATGAAAAAAATTTCATAATCAAAAACGTTTTCCAAGTTTGATTTACAACTTACCATATTATGATTTTTCTAATATACAGGGTGGCCCCGAATGTTCCAGCCAAACTTTGAGATTTTATAGGAAATTTAATTCTGAACAAAAAATTTCCTACAAACATGGGTGGAAAAATGCTTCCTTAAGAAGTTATCGTTCAAAAACCTCTGATGAAGGAAGAACAAAAGGTGAAAAGAAAATGAAATAAAAAGAAAACTAAATAAATGTCTTGAGAAAAACGATAAAAATAAAAAATAAAAATCTTTTTCTCGTATGAAAATAAAATAAAAGTTAGTTAAAAAAAAAATTATTTTATTTTCACAAAAGAAAAAGATTTCTATTTTTTATTTTTATTGTTTTTTTCAAGAAATTTATTTAGTTTCATTTTCTTTTTATTTCATTTTCTTTCCACCTTTTGCTCTTCCTTCACCAGAGGTTTTTGAACGATAACTTCTTAAGGAAGCATTCTTCGATCCACGTTTATAGGAAATTTTTTGTTCAGAATTAAATCTCCTATCTCAAAGTCCGGCTGGAACGTTCGGGGCCACCTGGTATATCCTATAAATTGTCACGTTGTATATTACATAATCATATCACTACATAAGCGAGTCCTTTTATTATCTGATAAAGCCACAAAAATATCCTATCGCTTCGTTGATCACGCGATCCATTTCCTCGTGTCAGCACACGCGTGACAATATTATTTCCTCCCACGCAGGGTCGCAAGGGCAAGGGCTCGATCTTCGTGTGGGCGTCGGGAAACGGCGGCCGGCATACCGACTCGTGCAACTGCGACGGCTACACGAACAGTATATTTACACTGTCGATATCGAGCGCGACCCAGGGTGGCTACAAGCCGTGGTACCTCGAGGAATGCAGCTCCACCCTGGCGTCCACTTATTCATCGGGCACGCCCGGCAACGACAAGAGCGTCGCCACCGTGGACATGGACGCCAAGCTGCGTCCGGATCACATCTGCACGGTGGAGCACACCGGGACATCGGCCTCGGCGCCGTTAGCCGCTGGCATCGCCGCCCTCGCTCTCGAGGCGAACCCGACTCTAACATGGCGCGACATGCAATACCTGGTGGTGCTCACCTCGCGGTCCGAGCCCCTGAGCAACGAGCCCGGCTGGATCCTGAACGGCGTCAAGAGGAAGGTCTCGCACAAATTCGGTTACGGTCTGATGGACGCGGGCGCCATGGTCAACCTGGCTGAACAATGGACCAATGTGCCGCCGCAACACATTTGCAAGTCCGACGAGCTCAATGAGGAAAGACCGATTGATCCCACGTATGGTTATACCTTGAGTGCATACATGGACGTTACCGGATGCGCCGGATCCTTGAACGAAGTGCGATTCTTGGAGCACGTGCAGTGCAAGGTAAGATCGGGAAAGAGATCGTCACGTTCCTGTTATTATCTAAGAATAGATTAATAACTGCTTTTTAATACAGTTTATTCTATTATACAGAGTGTCCCAAAAGTCCCGGACCGGTTGAATATTTCATAAACTATGCACTTTAGAAAGAAATGTTTCAGACAAAAGTTGTATGGCTTAAAGGGGGCCATCAGATAGTGGCAATGATTTGATCTTGAAGAGTCATTTGAAGGTGATGTAAAGGTCACCTTCAATTTCTTAAATGGACTCCTTATTTTTTATTACATATGCGTGTAGCTTATCTCGAGAGCTTTCCAAAACACTACAATAAAGTATTTCTTCATTGAGTACTTTTCGAGTTATGAGCTTGAAATTATTTCTTAATTTTGCATAAATCATAAAATATCTAGTAAAATATTCATTTTTTGATTATCTTACCTTAATAATTTTATGTACAAAATAATGAGAGGAATCAATTGGTGTAAAGAAAACACATAGTTGTTTTTAAAAAAAATATGTAATTGTTAATTGCAAATTAACGAATATGTAATAAAAAATAGGGAGTTCCATTTAAAAAATTGATGGTGATCTTCACGTGACTTTCAAATGACTCTCCCATGTCAAATCATTGCCACTATCTGATGGCCTCCTTCAAGCCATGCAACTTTTGTCTGAAATATTTCTTTCTAAAGTGCATAGTTTATGAAATATTCGACCGGTCCGGAACTTTTGGGACACTCTGTATAATTATTATTATTAGAATTATTATTCTAACATATATTAATATAGATTTAATTATAATATAATGAATGAATTTAAATGCAGCCATAAAAATATTATAATTTATTTAAAATACTTTGATATGTATAATATTTATCTTATTCGAAAGAATTATTATTTAATTTTTGGAAAATATATATTATTTATATAAATATTTTATACAGTTTCAGGTATTTTTTTGTAAAATTAAATTTTGAGTTTTCTCTCTCTCTCTCTCTCTTTCGCTGAATTCTTTTCATGAAAAAATTTCAAAACTTTTCTCATATCACAAGATTTTCTGAAATCTTGAAGAAACTTATTTTCTTTAAGATTAATCTTCTTTTCAAAGAAGACGAAAAAAATTTTATCGATTCTTTAAGAATAATTAGAATTTCTCATATTCTGTGTAAAATTAATATTTATATTATTTGATGCGTCAAATTGAAATTTAAAATTTGATTAAAATATGAATAAAATTTGAATTATTTGTTGTAAAACAGGTTTCCCTGAGGTTCTTCCCTCGAGGAAATTTAAGACTCTTACTGACTTCCCCGATGGGCACAACCTCGACCCTATTGTTTGAGCGACCACGCGACGTTCTCAGTTCCAACTTTGACGATTGGCCCTTCCTCAGCGTGCATTTTTGGGGCGAAAAGGCGGACGGTCGATGGACCCTGCAAATTATTAATGCAGGCAATCGACACGTCAACTCACCAGGCAAGCTCAATTTAATTTCTCGATTTTATACACGGGCGATATCCACGCGCCCAAAAGAAAAATTAATTTTTATTCGCGAAGTAAAATAATTTTCATGATATTTTAATAATTTTCGTTTCGAAAATATTTTTGAGATTATTTCAGTATTAATATTTACTGAAAAACTTTAATATTTATTATTCTAAAAATCTCTTACATTCCAGAGACATGTTATAATTTTTATCCGAATAATCTCTTCTCTTCTCTAAAGATATTTTCGATTTACATTATTTTTAATTATCAAGTTAACTACATTGCCTCGAGCTTAACGAACTTTTTCTGAACGTGCCCTATCGTTCCCGTCAACTTGACCATTTTGTTAATCTTGTTGCAGGCATACTGAAGAAGTGGCAGCTGATCTTCTACGGCACGTCGACGAACCCGATCCGGATACGCACACGGCAGTTTAATCCGGTACATTCCGCGTACCTTCCTTCCCATTCCATGCATTATCCGTTCACGGTAGACGATGATCCGCTACAACTGTCCGGTTATCCGGGCAATAGCGACTTCTTTTCTTCGTCTACCTTTCAGAGTTACCAGGGCCCGTACACCGGCGCTGCATCGAACCTACAGGCATCGGTGGCCACTCTGGACGGCTCGTCGGCGCCACTCCTGACGAACCACTTGCCCGGCGACGTCTCATCGGCATCCGCCTTCGACTCACCCTCGGCGGCGTCATCCGCGCAAGACGGCTCTCTCGATACGACCAGGAGGATACTACACGACTGCGATCCTCAGTGCGATGCCCAGGGTTGTTATGGCAAAGGGCCGACTCAATGCGTCGCCTGTAAGAATTATCGTCTCGACAAGTGAGTAGATGAACGCTTAAGAGAATTATTATTTAATCTCTCTTGCATGGGACAATTGTTTTTTTGTCTCGGTGAGAAGATACAGTCTCTTTAGTATAGTGTTTATCCGCCGAGATTCTTGATAATAAAATCAAAATAATATATTAAGGATATTTTGTATGTACAGGGTGTTTCGTCAACATACAGCTCAATATGACGGGTTGCCTGCTCATAGGAGCGTAAGACCGGTAATGCAGGAATAGATAATACAGATCACTCGCGTACATTTTCGACGAAGTATACTAGCTGTCACGCTATCAACGCGTAATAAGCTGTTAGAAGAAAAAATTAAATTGCACAGAATAGTGAACTTGTGACATGAATATTTGAAAGTATATATCTAAAAGAATGTTATAACATTATAATATTATTATTATTATAATATAACTTTTAACATTATATATCAATAATCCTCATCTACATATGATTGCAATAATATTATAATATTATAATATTATAATATTATTGCAATCATATATATATATATATATATATATATATATATATGATTGCAATAATATTATAATATTATAATATTATAATATTATTGCAATCATATGTAGATGAGGATTATTGATATATAATGTTAAAAGTTATATTATAATAATAATAATATTATAATGTTATAACATTCTTTTAGATATATATATATATATATATATAAGGATTATTGATATAATGTTAAAAGTTATATTAAATTTAAGTTTTTTTTAATTATTTTTCTTGCGCTCCTATGAGCAGGCAACCCATCGAATAGAGCTATGTTGATGAAACACCCTGTACAATTCCAGCAAAAAGTAGCTGAAAATCAATTTTGAATATATCCACTTTTGGTGTATTTTGAGTAAGAAATTGTGTGGAATATGACAATTTGATCTTAGCTACAGTGCAGAGATGTATTTTTTAAATATTTATTGCGTTTTTACTGAAATATTCCGAATTTTGTTAATCTAAATGATTAACTTTTGGCAGAAAATTTCGCCTTGTGACAGATACATGGCTAACTTCATTGAATTATATTTAATATCTTTTTAACCAGTTAATACTTGTATAATATTATTTGACCAAATATTTCCTCTGTATCTAAATTTTCGCAAATTTTAAACAAATTCTGAATATTATTTCCATGTGATTTTGTCATTTAAATCGACGTGGTTATATGTTTCCCATAAGAACACGTTAATTCGATGCAAATTAAAATCCTTATAACTTGTGAACGCTTTAGTGAATCGATTTAAAAATTGTACTGAAGATTCTAAACATATGTAAGGATATTCTCTACAATTTTCATTAAATTCTCAATATTTTGAAAATAGGTACAAAACATCCTTAAATAGATAAATTTCTAATAAATATTTTATTTTCTAGAGGTATCTTGATCTGTATGACACTATATTTAATTCTAAATATAGATATACAGATCAAGATTCATTAATGGTAGCATCTTCATAAAACTAATAAATCATAAAACAATTTTATACAACGCTACGAACTATGGATTATAACGGTAGGCACATTCGAATATAAAACTATTTGCTAAAAAAGCAAATGGTAATATCATATTGATTCATATATTTTATATCACACGCTATAATCATGAAATTAATCCTTTTTTAATCACATTACAATTTATTTCCTACTTATAATAAGAACTTTCAATGAATGAAATCTATATTTTTTCCCTTCGTTTGGCCCTCCTCAACGTCAAATCGTTTGAGAAACAACGCGAGGGGTGTCTTTTCTTTTTTCTAGCACATGTGTTAGTCGCTGTCCGCCAAGAAGCTTTCCTAATCAGGGCGGCGTCTGCTGGCCGTGCCACGAGTCCTGTGAGATTTGCGCGGGCGCTGGTCAGGACTCCTGTCTCTCCTGCGCTCCCGCTCACCTCCGAGTCACCGATCTGGCGGTCTGCCTTCAGCAATGCCCGGAAGGCTACTATGAAAGTATGTCGACGAAAAATCAATTTATATTCATCGATCGCGATGATCTCTGTCTCATGAAATTGAATGACGTAACGCGTGATTTTTTCTGCATTTCTCCACATAGATACCGAGAATAGCACGTGCGTGCCGTGCGAAGCCAACTGCGCCAGCTGTCAGGACAGACCGGACAAGTGCACCAGCTGTGAGCATCACTTGGTGATGCATGAGAACAAATGTTATGCCGCGTGTCCCCCATACACATACGAGACGCAAGATTATAGCTGCGCTCCATGTCATGCTACCTGTGAGACCTGTAATGGTACGGCAGAGAACCAATGCATTACTTGTCGGTCCGGGCTGTTCGCTTTGAACGGTGAGCATTATTTATGCTACATAATACACTGTAAAAAAAGTATGTAAAATTACGCATATAATCCGTGTAACAATTACGCTATTTATAACGGAAATATATAAATGTACTTTTATAAAAATTAGTTTTTTTACTCTTTATTGTGTAAATATTCGTTTATATTTGATGAGAAATGACAAGGTTAAAAGTATAATTTTTGGATTTTATGTAAATGTACAATTTTGTAACATTTATATAAAATTTAAAAATTACACTTAATAAACGAATATTTACGCAATAAAGAACAAAATAACTAAAGTAAATTTACATTTTATAAATAAAATTATTATCTTAAATGGTAAGTAAGCATCTTGTACTAATAAATTTACATGTTAGAAGTAGATTTCTAGAAATGTTTATGTAATAATACATTTTGTATATGTATTTATACACTTTCACATATTAAATTTAATTTAAAATTACATATATAATTAGTGTAACAATTACGCTATTTATAACGAAAATATATAAATTTATGTGCTTTTACAAAAATTAGTTTTTTTACTCTTTATTGTGTAAATATTCGTTTATATTTGATGAGAAATGACAAGGTGAAAAGTGTAATTTTTGGAATTTATGTAAATGTAGAATTTTTTGTAACATTTATATAAAATTTAAAAATTACACTTAATAAACGAATATTTATACAATAAAGAACAAAATAACTACTTTTTGTAAAAGCACATAAATTTATATATTTTCGTTATAAATAGCGTAATTATTACACTAATTATGCATGTAATTTTAAATTAAATTTAATATGTAAAATTGTATAAATACATATACAAAATGTATTATTACATAAACATTTCTAGAAATCTACTTCTAATGTAAATTTATTAGTACAAGATGCTTACTTACCATTTAAGATAATAATTTTATCTATAAAATGTAAATTTACTAATGTATGTAAATATACACCTTTAATAGTTGGTCTCAATATTACTCACTATAATAATTGTAAATTTACACAAAAATTGTTTACAGTGTAAGCACGTATCCGAAAGAAATTTTTTTTAAAGAAATTGAATGTCAACAGAACGTAATTATTAAATATGAAATAAAAAGATTCTTTATCTCAGAAGTTGCTAAAACTTCTTTTAATTATCACGATATTCTATATATCACACGTGGTTTTTGATTCGAATGTTGCAGGCACATGTCGCGCCTCGTGCCCAGCGGGTTATAGCGCCGACAAGAAACGACGCGAATGCGTCGCATGCCCACCCGGTTGCGCGACCTGCGCCACGCTGAGTTGCACCAGTTGCATCGAAGGCTGGAGCTTGAACAAGAAGGGGCTGTGCGCGCCCGAGAGTCGCAGCAACTGTAACTCGGGACAGTACTATGAGAGTGGCCAGTGTAAGGTCTGTCATTCGTCTTGCGAGACCTGCGCCGGTGCCACGGAAGATCACTGCATATCCTGCCCGAACCCTTTACTGCTTCAAGGCAAACGTTGCGTGTCCCAATGTGACGACGCGTATTACTCCGTGGTACAACCCTCGCGGCCGATTTGCGTTCCTTGTCTGCACACCTGCAAGAGTTGCGTCTCCCGCCTGAACTGTACGGCGTGTCAAGATGGACTGCAGCTGCAAAGCGGAGAATGCAGATCGTCCTGCGCGCCAGGGTAAGACGGAAGAATTTATTTGTACAATATATTGAATAGATTTATGGGACAGCATTGATATGTTTCGCTTCCTGTACTCTTTTGGTTTTAGTTATTATAGCGACCGAGGACAGTGTGCCAAGTGTTATTTGTCGTGTAAAACGTGTTTGGGACCGAGAAGGGATCAGTGCGTCACTTGTCCAAGAGGATGGCAACTGGCAGCCGGCGAATGCCATCCCGAATGCCCGGAAGGTTTCTTCAAGTCCAATTTCGGTTGTCAGAAGTGTCATCATTATTGTCGCACATGCAAAGGTATAAAAGTAATATAATTATAATTCGATAAGTTAAATCTAATTGCTTTTCAACGAGAAAAATATTCCAGGAGAAGGTCCGCTAGAATGCACTTCCTGTCCACCTCATTCGATGCTGGAAGGCGGATTATGCATGGAATGTCTGGGTGCACAATACTATGATTCCTTGACACAGCTCTGCAAGGGTTGCCATTCCGACTGTCGAAGATGCACCGGTCCCGGCAAGTTCAGTTGCGCTGCATGTTCGCCACCGCTGCATTTGGACAAATTGAATAATCAGTGCGTGCCTTGCTGTACGGGCAACGAAAAGGGGCCTCAGGCTGAAGAATGCTGTCTCTGCGACCCAGAAACCGGTAATTTTCATGTGTTGATGTCTTAATATAACATGTTTGAGTAAATAATGTATCCTCCATTAATTTATACTTTTTATTCTAAGTAATTTATGTTATTATCGATATGAGATTGTTACATTAATTTTATACTATTATAAATATACCATTGTGTAATTACTGAATGATGTGTTTTTAATATTTACAGGCGGCTGCAGGAACAGCTCGCCAGCTGGTAAGAGAAGAGTACCAGGAACAGAATTCTCAGCCGACACGGTTGTCTCTGAAACATACTCTGACAGCGATGGCAGATCAAGTAACAACGATTCGGCTTCACTGGCCGTAACAGCAGCTACAACGATGGCGGTTGCTATCTGTTTAGCATCAATCGCGTTATTTGCAGTGATATTCGTCGCTCTTCAGGTATATATTGAAATTAAAAATTGACGTATTTAGCGATTTTCAAATCATTGCTTATATTTAAGAAATATTTTCCAAACTGCATTAAAATTTGTCTCAGTATTATATTGAAATTTATGGTTCAAAGTATGATTTGTACAGGATGTTTCAGATCATCCATTTAAAAACTAGAGAAGTGATTATTTCAAAAAAGTAAAAACATTTTCTTTATAAATCGGGTGCGCTCTATCGAATGGTGATATTTTCAACTTCTGGTTAAAATATCTTGCAAAATATTTATTTTTCGATTATCTTACCTTAATACTTTTATGTACAAAATAATGAGAGGAATCAATTGATGTAAAAAAAACATACAGTTGTTTTTAAGAAAAAATATGGAATTGTTAATTGCAAATCACGTATTTTTTCTTAGAAACAACTATGTGTTTTCTTTACACTAATTGATTCCTCTCATTATTTTGTACATAAAAGTATTAAGATAAGATAATCGAAAAATGAATATTTTACAAGATATTTTATGGTTTATAAATAAAATTAAGAAATGATTTCAAGTCTTATAAGTCGAAAAGTACTTGATGGAAAAATAATTTATTATAGTGTTTTGGAAAGCTCTCGAGGCAAGCTACAAGAATATGCAATGAAAAATAGGGAGTTCCATTAAAAAAAATGCACTTCCGGTTTGAATCGCCTATTTTCGGCCGGAACTAAAAGTTGAAAATATCATCATTCGATAGAGCGCATCTGATTTATGAAGAAAATGCTTTTACTTTTTTGAAACAACTACTTCTCTAGTTTTTAAATAGGTGATCTGAAACACCCTGTATAGCTTTCAAACAATAAATGATTCGATGGGAAGATAAATATGCGTACGTTAATATTTGATTTGCAGGCCTGGTCCGGCAGAAGAGAGGTCAATATGGGATACACGCAGCTCGCCGTAAAAATGGAACCGTCCGAAGACCTGGACGCCGACGACGCAACAGAGCTTATGACCTAGACTTCGTTAACTGCCACGTAGCTATTGACCTCTTGCCGAAGAGTCGCAGAGAGATCGATGAATCTCGATTGTGATCAGTTCGCGAGTCAGAAGTTACGTGTCTGCGCGTCAGCGAGGTCCAGAGATAGTCTACATATGTGTAATGAGGAAAATGGGAAAACGGTGGTAAATACGTAACGGAAAGGGAGAAGTGGAAGAAGAAACAGGGGGAGGAGCAAGCAAAGGATGATTCGTCGAATACGTGATAGAACTCCGTGGAGCAAACAGCAAAAGAGGAAGAGAGAAAGAGAGAAAGAGAGAGAGAGAGAGAGAGAGTGAAAGGAAGTGTGATTGTTGTTTATCTAGCCGTGATGCGGTCGCATGAATGTGCGAATGCATGAGAGATGTGTGTTTAGTTAGAAATCTACTTTTTGCCCGTCATCGTTGTCGAGTGCGTCGCCGATGCCATCGTCACACACATCAAGACACTGACGGTGATTCCGAACACGGAGAAAAAGGGTGAAGGACATTATCAAGTGCCTGATTATAGTGACACCCTTGATTCCACACCCTTTCGCGTTCCCCCTCCGGCGCTTTCTGTCCACGAAGTAACGCCGAATCTTCGTCGATTATCGCGTCGATCATCGTCGCGTGCATCCGCAAAACAAATAGAACTTCAGCCGAGCGACGGACAACACGAACAAGTTAGAAGTGTTGCGCGGTACAAGAGTCGAAAGCAATCTAGTTTGTTCAATAGCATCTTCGAATGATAATATCTATTGCCATTTTTTTTTTTTCTTCGCGCAACATTCGCGGTATCGACGACCGTCGTCAAGTTATTGAAGGAACAAAAGGCACGTCTCTTCTTCGCCTCTCTTCGGGAAGGCCAGCATTCCGTTAAGGGGTGAAGGGATGTAAAAGTGACCTCCGTATATTAGGCTGAACCACGGACCACGTAATCGTAATCGTTAATCGTGAGAATTATGAATTGTTATATATTTGTACAAATGATAATAGTAACAAGTGAGCGAACAAAAAGGGGATAATCACACAAGGATCAGGAGGGGGAGGCGAAAGAAAAACGATAGCGAGACCGGCGAATACCAATTTCGAGATCGAGTCTCGGCTAATCGACGCAATTCGCGTACTCGGAGGAACCAACAGACTGTTACTCTCGTTTGCTACTGCGATCGCCTAGTTATCCGACGCGTCTGTGACGTCAGTCGTCGCATTCCAGTACCTCCCAAACTGACACAACACACGCCGTCGACACAGCTATTGCGTTTTGTAAACTGTTTGTTGTTATTATTTCATTGTCTACATTGATGTTTTGTTTAATATCCCACTTTCTTTGCGTTGCTCTTACGATTTTTTTTAATTTTCCCTCGCACCTGTTCTTTTTCCGTTTCGTTGGGGGTCGCATGAGAGGAGAAAAATCGTTTTAAAAAAAAAAGGAGAAAAAAAAGACGAATGGATAAGAAGAAAGAAGAGAGGAAGCCAAACGCAACGATCCGCAGCGAATCGATATTATTGAAAGCCATCGCCCACGCCTACTCATGTGAAAAATATTGACTTTCTCCTCGTGATTTGATATAAAGCTATTATTGTACTTTTATGATGAACGCGATTATAAATATATACATATATACATACACACTTACAACACGCGCGTGTATATGTAATGATTCCTCTTGAGAATTCCTGCGACACAATTTCGCTTTGCTCAGATCTTCCCGATGTTCCAATTTCGAGGTACATATCATTCCAGGTAAGTACGACTACAATATTGACTTCAATTACGGCGATGTGCGAGAAAGGTCCTGGCAAATCTTCTCGACCGTACAAGTCGGGAACGAGTATATTCAATTCCGTAACTCCGATCTCTTCGCGGCTATTACTTAATTTTAATATGATTTAAGTTACTAATAATATTATTAATAAATTATTTTAATATTATTTATATATTAATATATTTATATATTATTTATATATATTTATATATTTATAAATTATATTATTTTAATATTATTTATATATTAGAAAATTTATGATTTATTTATTTATTTCGGATTAACCCGAAATAAATCAATGAATCATAAATTTTCATCATATATTCGTGCGCATAAAAACGTAAACGATATTAATTTTCGAATGATACGGGCATGTGTTTTGTGAGACGCGATGAAGAAAAAATCCGAAATCTGCAATATGATCGTAAGATTTCTAAATTTTGAAGATTATGCGGAAGGAAAGTGAAGTCGTGGCTATTTCAACTTTAATATAAGAGAAAAGTGATGAAACTTTTTCTTAGATTAACTCTCAAGAACGTACACATCTTTAGAATTTTAATTAAACGGAAATTTCTAAGAGTTTTTCTTTTTAATTTTAAAAAGAAAAATGTAGCTTTATATAAAAATTACAATTTTTCCCTCGGTCATTTAACTTTAAATTAATATCCCTCGCCTTATATTCAACAGCTACGTATCAATCACGACTAGTTTCCAATTGCTATTGGGAACATCGATCTCGGATTGGATTCTATCGGGAATAAGAATCGCGAAATGGAGTTCTTAATTAGGATACGAGGAACTACTAAATCGCCGTGTCACGCGACGAGGGAAACGGCGCGTGTCAGCAGAGTTTACCAACGAGATGGAGAAATTACATTCGACCGATTGTCTTACTTCCCTCGCGAATGAGGTAAAACTGGTGGGAACGAGTTGTCAGGAGTCATCACTGACATTCTATTTGTGTGCTCCTCGATTTTCTCATGTATATTAAATCTAAAAGTTAACTGCTGACGAGCGGCGACAGCTGCAACGTAAAGAGAGACGATCCGAATTTCAATTTCATTAAAGAGAATTATCGTTTCCTATCAGGTAACTTTCTTTCATTTTCCTATGCGTCATTGGCACAAGAATCTGCTCATTTAAATCAAATCTGATCGTGTAAAAGTGAAGGTGCCTTAATAATTGTAATTGTTTGCCTGTTTTTTAAACATAGCTTTTCGGAAACAAATCTTTGAACTGATAACAGATATTAGAAATGCATGATTATTGATAAAATATTTTACAAAATTTTAATGTTTTAAATACTGATTCTTATTTGATTAGTTTTAGTATGATTTATAATAAAAAGATTTTATATATTTCTTTATT
This sequence comes from Camponotus floridanus, assembly GCF_003227725.1. NCBI lineage: Eukaryota > Metazoa > Arthropoda > Insecta > Hymenoptera > Formicidae > Camponotus > Camponotus floridanus. Next base: position 155,637 of record NW_020229309.1, on the reverse strand, counting down.
TTCTAATCAATAAATTTTTTAGCAAATGGATCAGCTTTTTTTCAGATATTTTCTTTCTATTTTTTTTTTCGCATTTTTAAATTGGATGCTAATTTGAGAAAATAAACTGGATGAAGCTCGATTTTTCTTCGTACTTTTTCACACAGTCCAATAAAATTTAATATCTATTCATATATAAAATATGGCATCAGAAATTCCCTGTCTCTTTCAGAAAAGCAAATTATTTTCCATTCAATCTACTTGTTCGTTCACACGAGAGGTAAAGGTATTACAAAGTCATATAACTTTCATATCACTCCACGACCGCAAATGTTCCGGAGGAGAATCCAAAAGGGGACAGATATGTGCACTTGGCGTTTTTCTCCGGAAATATTGCCAAAATCCGTCCGCGACTGAAACAGAGAAAGAGAGAGAGAGAGAGAGAGAGAGAGAGAGAAAGAAAAAGAGAATGGAAGCGACTTTAATCAAAGTTGACCTTTCCTTTCTCTGCCATTCCAAATCATCCGTTTCCACTGCGCTGTTTTTCCATCCGTTCTGGCGGAAACGAACGAATACGAAACTACATACGAGTCCGACAGGCAAGAAATAAATAAGCTTTCCGTGTATAAGAATGGAAGTTGCGGCGATATAAAAGCGTGCAATCGACGGCGATTCAATGAGGGAACTAAAGGTGTTGTACGTGGGATAAAAAAGAAGGTGGGCCGCAGCCAGAATAAAAGAAAAGATCGATGTGGCGTCTTGGGCCGAAGGTTCCCTTCGATCCCTTCGATCCCTTCGAGCCTCGAAGAATAAACAAGACATTACACGAGATTCTATCCTTTCTCGCGAATGGGATTTTTCTAAAATTCCTTCAGAGATTTTTTTTGGAAATAAATGATTGATGCCGAACCGAAATACGGTAATTCGTATTATATGGTATGGTTTCTAATGCGGAGACATATATCTCTGTAAAAGTAATCGATTAAAGATTACTACTAAAGAGGATTTTCTTTTTGTTTTTTAATTCACAATATATTCGTCTTGCAAGTAATAAAATCTGTATTTCTTAATGCAATTCTATATACATGTGAAATATAATTTTAACAATACTAAATAATAATAACATTTAATAATAAAAAATTGGAGAGAGAGACCTAATGAAAATCAAAATGACCATTCCTTTCAATAAATTTTTACGCGAAAGTGTTGGAAACAAATTCCTTGCCAAATTTCAACTTTTTTTGGAAATAAATGATTGATGCTGAATCGAAATACGGTAATTCGTATTATATGGTATGGTTTCTAATGCGGAGACATATATCTCTGTAAAAGTAATCGATTAAAGATTACTACTAAAGAGGATTTTCTTTTTGTTTTTTAATTCACAATATATTCGTCTTGCAAGTAATAAAATCTGTATTTCTTAATGCAATTCTATATACATGTGAAAAATAATTTTAACAATACTAAATAATAATAATATTTAATGATAAAAAATTGGAGAGAGAGACCTAATGAAAATCAAAATGACCATTGCTTTCAATAAATTTTTACGCGAAAGTGTTGGAAACAAATTCCTTGCCAAATTTCAACTTTTTTTGGAAATAAATGATTGATGCTGAATCGAAATACGGTAATTCGTATTATATGGTATGGTTTCTAATGCGGAGACATATATCTCTGTAAAAGTAATCGATTAAAGATTACTACTAAAGAGGATTTTCTTTTTGTTTTTTAATTCACAATATATTCGTCTTGCAAGTAATAAAATCTGTATTTCTTAATGCAATTCTATATACATGTGAAATATAATTTTAACAATACTAAATAATAATAACATTTAATAATAAAAAATTGGAGAGAGAGACCTAATGAAAATCAAAATGACCATTCCTTTCAATAAATTTTTACGCGAAAGTGTTGGAAACAAATTCCTTGCCAAATTTCAAGTTTTTTTGGAAATAAATGATTGATGCTGAATCAAAATACGGTAATTCATATTATATGGTATGGTTTCTAATATGCGGAAACATATCTCTGTATAAAAGTAATCGATTAGAAAATATTATTAAAGAGGATTTTCTTTTTTTTTTTAATTAACAATATATTCGTCACATGTGGACAATAATTTTAACAATACTAAATAATAATATGTAATAATACAAAATTGGAGATCTGATGAAAATTAAAATGACCATTGCTTTCAATAAATTTTTACGCGAAAATGTTGGTCACAATTTCCTTGCCGAATTTCAATATTTAATAATAAAAAATTTGAGAAACTTGATGAAAATCAAAATGATCATAGTTTTCAATAAATTTTTACGCGAAAGTGTTGGAAATAAATTTCTTACCGAATTTCAAGTTTATTAAAAAAAATTCCTTCAGAGTTTTTTTTAAAAACAAATGATTGATGCTGAACCGAAATACGGTAATTCGTATTATATGGTATGGTTTCTAATATGCGGAGACATATCTCTGTATAAAAGTAATCGATTAGAAAATATTAAAGAGGATTTTCTTTTTTTTTTTAATTAACAATTATTCGTCACATGTGAACAATAATTTTAACAATACTGAATAATAATATTTAATAATAAAAAATTGGAGATCTGATGAAAATTAAAATGATCATTGCTTTCAATAAATTTTTACGCGAAAATGTTGGACACAAATTCCTTGCCGAATTTCAATATTTAATAATAAAAAATTTGAAACCTGATGAAAATCAAAATGACCATTGCTCTCAATAAATTTTTACGCGAAAGTGTTGGAAACAAATTCTTTGCCGAATTTCAAGTTTATTATCCTTCTTTTAACTAAGTAATAGAAAATCCTCTTAGAACATCTACGTCAATTTTACGTTACGATTCCCATATACTCTATATTGTTTCGGGAATGAAAATCGCGCTCGGTACCTCAACAATGCGCCTCTGAAAGCACTCGGAGCACTCGGTAAGTTGTAATCCGTTATCGCGGATAATAAAGCGGCGGCGGAAGCGATCGCGCTACATTTTCCCGCAAGACCGGAAACGTTAACGGCACGACGGTAACGCGGCAAGAAACTTCAGCGGAAAGAACGACGGGGGCGAAGAAAATTCGTTTCGACGCAGCCGAGTCCCGCCGAGCCCTTTTATAGCCCTTCTCGCGAGGGAGGAGATCGCATTTACTTGCCTCTGCGCAGCATCAAGCTTAAACCATACGGTGCCGCATGCGGAAAACGGAACACCGTAAAAACTCCACCGCGAGAAGAAACTTCGTACCGAGATGTTCCCACTGAATGTCCTGCCTCCTTTCGCTCAGTACCATCGTAATTCTGATCTTTACGGATAGCCAGATGGAAGTGAATGTATTTTGTTGCGATTTCTGTGATTTCAGATCTTTTTTTTTTAAACGCGAGATGATAAATTGAAAAATTTGAAAGACCAATGTGTGTGCGTATTATAGCTCTTGTCTCCTTTCGTTATCAATAAAATAATGGAATATTATTTTGTCGTCTTTTAAAGAATTGTTAAAATTATATTAATTTTGAATAAGAAATTAGAATTAAATTGGAGTTAAACGCGAGATGATAAACTGAAAAATTTGAAAGACCAATGTGTGCGCGTATTATAGCTCTTGTCTCCTTTCGTTATCAATAAAATAATGGAATATTATTTTGTCGTCTTTTAAAGAATTGTTAAAATTATATTAATTTTGAATAAGAAATTAGAATTAAATTGGAGCTAAACGCGAGATGATAAACTGAAAAATTTGAAAGACCAATGCGTGTGCGTATTATAGCTCTTGTCTCCTTTCGTTATCAATAAAATAATGGAATATTATTTTGTCGTCTTTTAAAGAATTGTTAAAATTATATTAATTTTGAATAAGAAATTAGAATTAAATTGGAGTTAAACGCAAGATGATAAATTGAAAAATTTGAAAGACCAATGTGTATTATAGCTCTTGTCTCCTTTCGTTATTGATAAAATAATGAAACATTATTTTGTCGTCTTTTAAAGAATTGTTAAAATTATATCAATTTTGAATAAGAAATTAGAATTAAATTGGAGTTCAATTAAATTAAAAGCAATAAATAATTTTTATATTTTTGGATAAATTTTCTATGATATTATTTTTTATGATAAGAAGGAATATATATGCGTGAGAAACTGTGTTTTCATTATTATCCATTTTCCATTCCTAAATTTATTGTTACACAATGTTCCCATATTATTTATTTATTATAGAATTACTATAAAATATTATAGTTTCCCTCTTTTTCGAAAATTCGTTCTATATCCTTAGCGTGTCGTTATTCAAAACCAAACATTCGATCGTGCCTTTATTTCGTCATAATTCGATTGGCTATGGCTCTTCACAATTGAAACAACCTTTTCCTATATATGTAAAATCCCTCTTTTAAACCATAAAACCGTCTGTCGTTTTCTACAAAACGAGAATGACTGTCGTGCTCCCGGGGATCTAGATGCCATAAAGTTCCCTTCCTGAAATATCGTCTCGTCTTGATCTCGTTATCATCGTGCGAAAAAACCGGACACCCGTTCATCTGTAACCATTTCCGGGATAACATATACAAGTGTGTTTCACCCAACGCCAATCGAGATAACGAGATAACGCCGTAAATTCGCCAGTGGGGTAATTCGCAGGGGGAGGAAGCGAGAGTAGAGATCTCTACTTTTATCAGCGTCCTGATGCGCATCATAAGCGGATATCGTAAATTCGCAATAGGCGAATCTGTGCCGATGCTTCATGTATATGTACTGATGTTTATCGGTAATGCACGATGTGGCCGATCTGATTCTATAGGAATGCATCGAATACAGAATCGTGTATTCTTTAAGAATATTTTGTACCTATTTTCAAAATATTGAGAATTTAATGAAAATTGTACAGAATGTCCTTACATATGTTTAGAATCTTCAGTACAATTTTTAAATCGATTAACTAAAGCGTTCACAAGTCATAAGGATTTTAATTTGCACCGAATTAACTTGTGTTCTTATGGGAAACGTATAACCACATCGATTCAAACGACAAAAACACATGGAAATAATATTCAGAATTTGTTTAAAATTTGCAAAAGTTTAGATACAGAGGAAATATTTGGTCAAATAATATTATACAAGTACTAACTGGTTAAAAAGATATTAAATATAATTCAATGATGTTAGCCATGTATCTGTCACAAGGCGAAATTTTCTGCCAAAAGTTAATCATTTCGATTAACAAAATTCGGAATATTTCAGTAAAAATGCAATAAATATTAAAAAATACATCTCTGCACTGTAGCTAAGATCAAATTTTAATATTCCACACAATTTCTGACATTCAAAATACACTAAAAGTAGATATTCGTCAAAATTGATATTGAGCTACTTTTTACTGCGATTGTACATACAAAACATCCTTAAGGATGTTTTGTACCTATTTTCAAAATATTAAGAATTTAATGAAAATTGTACAGAATGTCCTTACATATGTTTAGAATCTTCAGTACCATTTTTAAATCGATTCACTAAAGCGTTCAAATTGTAATATTCCACACAATTTCTCACATTCAAAATACATTAAAAGTAGATATTCGTCAAAATTGATTTTGAGCTACTTTTTACTGCGATTGTACATACAAAACATCCGTAAGGATGTTTTGTACTTATTTTCAAAATGTTAAGAATTTAATGAAAATTGTACAGAATGTCCTTACATATGTTTGTAATCTTCAGTACAATTTTTAAATCGATTCACTAAAGCGTTCACAAGTTATAAGGATTTTAATTTGCACCGAATTAACATGTGTTCTTATGGGAAACGTATAACCACGTCGATTCAAATAATAAAAACACATGGAAATAATATTCAGAATTTATTTAAAATTTGCAAAGTTTAGATACAGAGGAAATGTTTGGTGAAATAATATTATACAAGTACTAACTGGTTAAAAAGATATTAAATATAATTCAATGAAATTAGCCACGTATCTGTCACAAGGCGAAATTCTCTGCCAAAAGTTAATCATTTCGGTTAACAAAATTCGGAATATTTCAGTAAAAACGCAATAAATATTAAAAATACATCTCTGCACTATAGCTAAGATCAAATTATAATATTCCACACAATTTCTCATACTCAAAATACACCAAAAGTGGATATATTCGTCAATATTGATTTTCAGCTACTTTTTGCTGGGATTGTACATACAAAACATCCTTAAAGAAAAAGAAGAGAGATACAATCGTACATGATCTAAAATGTTCTAACATTATCTTATTCTTTCTTAAACTATTTAAAACTGTTCATCTTTTTGAAATTTCTTCTAATTTTGAATCATATTTATTATGAATATTTCATAAAGATCATTATATAGATTATGTAATAAAAAAAATAAAATCAGGGAAAATTAAAATTATAATCTTGTTTGGATTAAATTGATTTATAATATAGTTATATATTATATTACATACAGTGTAATACGCATATAAATGAGTATATATGAGTAAAATTTACTTTATTAATAAAGGAAAGTTGTGAATAAATTTATGAAAGTTTTTAATTTGAATTGCAGAGAAAGTAATTGAAGTAAAGACAAAATATTTCGATGATGGGGCCAAAACTTTAGCGAAATGAGGAACTATTTTATCAAACTTAAAAAAAAAAAAAGAAATACGCAGCTCTGAATTTAATTATCTTCCTATCTGTTTTTCCGGATCACGAGTAATCGATTTTTCGTTACGAAACGCCATGTAGCGCAGTCGGAGAGAAGTCAAAGGCGACCTGGAAAGAAAACGGCTATTATCGAGCTCGAGCCCGAGCTCGAGCAAGGTCTCCCTCTGATCAAAGCGTAGAGAGGACACGAGAATATTTTCACCCGCCACGAAAACGCGGAAGAGCTCAACATTTTGACTGCCGCGTGTTCCCTCGCTTTGCTTTGTCCATCCGCGAAAGATACGCTATTTCGTCCATTTCCTGTGATTACAATTTTCCACTTTTCAAACGTCTGGTTGGACTTTGGTCGCGTCATGTATGTCTGACTGGGCACACTCGGCCAGCTTTGCTTTGGAATTGCCTCTACGACAGCCTCTACGGACACCGATCTTCCCTTTTCGCAATTCAGTCCTGGTTACCGAGATAATAACCGACGAAGTCGGGGCGAGTTCGTCGCCCCAAAAGAGATGCTGCGCGTTGAAAGGCGGCAAAGTGGGGCAACAAGCGTTTCAGCACCGATAGACGCACTAGGCTAGATTAAAGGAGAAAGCCGAAATCCGGGCGACACGATTTATCGGTTAAAAGCGACCGAAGGATCATCGATTGCATCAGCACTGATGCGACCATTCACATTCGCCCGAAATAGATATATCATCCATTTTCCACTCGTATCATCTGTGTTAGCTCTGAGAAACTCGATATAGTGTTCGAGAAGAGAATCTTTGATTCTAATAACAGGTACTTGGAGCAATTTCAATTTATTCCTTTTGTCAATAGAAAGTGAATTGAAAGAGCAAAAGAGCTCTTCAAAATAAAATGAAACCTCTTAATTTCTTATGTAGGATATAATTAATTAAAATTAATCAGAATTTTACTGTTCGCTTCAGGTGAGTCCCGCTTACTTAAAATTTCAGACAGAACTTTAACGATTCAGGTATTTAATATTAGCAATCAAAATTGTAAGTAATATTGGTCTTACATTTATTGAATCCAAATAATTAAATAAAAAATGATTTCTTTTAAAAAATGTTTATCCTTATTTAGTGTTAATTCTTACCTACGTAATACAATTCTTATTGCAAAAATTCATTCTATAAGTCTGAAATTCTCTAACTTCGTAAAGTCGTGACATAATTCTGTAAATAACATTAAGTAACATCGAGCTAAACAAAGGGTTTAATCAAGTTGGCTTTTAAATATTATCACCAGCATTTATATAGATAGCGTCTCAATTTGTCCGCCGAAAGTCATTCGCAAGCCGTTGTTGTTTCGAGTTAGTCGATTGCAGCTTGCGGAAGCTGCAAACTGCACCGCAGAAGCTCTCTCTCGAGTATATTCGCACAAGTACCTTAACGAAGCAACATTTCTCGTATATGCGCGAAATTACCCGTCTTATTAAAGTGTCAAGCCAACGAGGAGAAGTCGAGAGTAGTCTCGAACGTGCGCGATAATACCTTTAAATTCGGCCGTTTAAATTCGGCACGGAACCGGGCCACCATTTTTTTTCACGTCACGGAGAATCGCCGTACGTAAGCAAGCAACAGACATCATTCTTTTTAGAAACGTGTACCCAAGATAGATCTCCGCATTTTTCCTTCAGCGCTTCTGTAATATACAGCAGACTGTTAAACTGATAAAGTATGAATAAGAGCAAGATTTTGACAATGAAATACAATAAAAAACAGCAACTCTATAAAATACTCAAACACATGTATGTGTATATATTTGAAATTGAATCTTTTGATTCGTATTAAGGATGTTTTGTATCTATTTTCAAAATATTAAGAATTTAATGAAAATTGGAGACATTCCGCAAGAATAAATTTAGGGATGGAAAATGGGTAATATTGAAAACACAGTATTCTCACGCATGTATATTCCTTCTTATTATAAAAAATAATATCATAGAAAAAAACAATAACAAATAAAACAATAACGGTCCCCAAATGATAAATCAAAACAATGATATGATAAAAGGCTTAGGACCAAGGCATAGGGTGACAGTACGAACAGATAAATCAAATGAATAAAAATAGTCGACTTTAATACAAAAAATTCAAAACAAAAGTGTCTTGAATTTTTTGTATTAAAGTCGACCAGATCTATTTTTATTTATTTGATTTATCTGTCCGTACTGTCACCCTACGCCTTGGTCCTAAGCCTTTTACCACATCAATATCATAGAAAATGTATCCAAAAATAAAAAAATTATTTATTACTTTTAATTTAATTGAACTTCAATTTAATTCTAATTTCTTATTCGAAATTGATATAATTGATATAACAATTCTTTAAAAGACGACAAAATAATGTTCCATTATTTTATTGATAACGAAAAGATACAAGAGCTATAACACACATGGTCTTTCAAATTTTTCAATTTATCATCTCGCGTTTAAGAATGTTTTGTACCTATTTTCAAAATATTAAGAATTTAATGAACATTGTACAGAATGTTCTTACATATGTTTAGAATCTTCAATACAATTTTTAAATCGATTCACAAGTTATAAGGATTTTAATTTGCACCGAATTAACATGTGTTCTTATGGGAAACATATAATCACGTCGATTCAAATGACAAAAACACATGAAAATAATATTTAGAATTTGTTTAAAATTTGCAAAAGTTTAGATACACAGGAAATATTTGGTCAAATAATATTATACAAGTATTAACTGGTTAAAAAGATATTAAATATAATTCAATGAAGTTAGCCATGTATCTGTCACAAGGCGAAATTCTCTGCTAAAGGTTAATCATTTCGATTAAGAAAATTCGAATTATTTCAGTAAATATTAAAAAATACATCTTTGCATTGTATCTAAGATCAAATTGTAATATTCCATATAATTTCTCATACTTAAAATACACCAAAAGTATATCAATATTTGTCAATATTGATTTTTAGCTACTTTTTGCTGGGATTGTACATACAAAACATCCTTAATAATATATATATCTATAAAATACAATGTTTAATATACGATATAATTTTAAATAATTAGAGAAATATTGTAAATATATTCTCGCGCATTTGATTTTTAATATTGTCTTATTTTTCTATAAATTTATGAGACTAAAATGTATATGATATATTTTTTATAAAATTCGAAGAATCCGCCCGGCGATTCTTCGATTGCGTTCTTACATGTCTATATACAGTGATGGGAAAAAGTTCCGGAACGGCTGGATAATTTGAAAAATACGCATCACAGAGGAAAATGACCTAGACAAAAGTTGTAGGATTTTTCCCGGACAATCCGACGGTGACCTTAGATTTGACCTTGGATAGTCATTTGAAGGTCACATAAAGATTACCTTCAATTTCTTAAATGGCACTCCCTATTTTTCATTACATATTCTTGTAGCTTATCTCGAGAGCTTTCCAAAACACTATAATTAAGTACCTTTTTATTAAGTACTTTTTGAGTTATAAGGCTTGAAATAATTTCTTAATTTTACATAAACCATAAAATATCTAGTAAACCATTCATTTTTCGATTATCTTACCTTCATACTTTTATGTACAAAATAATGAGAGGAATCAATTGGTGTAAAGAAAACATACAGTTGTTTTTAAGAAAAAATATGGAATTGTTAATTGCAAATTACATATTTTTTCTTAGAAACAACTATGTGTTTTCTTTACACCAATTGATTCCTCTCATTATTTTGTACATAAAAGTATGAAGGTAAGATAATCGAAAAATGAATGGTTTACTAGATATTTTATGGTTTATGTAAAATTAAGAAATTATTTCAAGCCTTATAACTCAAAAAGTACTTAATAAAAAGGTACTTAATTATAGTGTTTTGGAAAGCTCTCGAGATAAGCTACAAGAATATGTAATGAAAAATAGGGAGTGCCATTTAAGAAATTGAAGGTAATCTTTATGTGACCTTCAAATGACTATCCAAGGTCAAATCTAAGGTCACCGTCGGATTGTCCGGGAAAAATCCTACAACTTTTGTCTAGGTCATTTTCCTCTGTGATGCGTATTTTTCAAATTATCCAGCCGTTCCGGAACTTTTTCCCATCACTGTATATGCTGACCATAACTACTGTCAGTTGCATCGCCACCGTGATTATTTCTCAAAATAGAGAGATCTTATGATCTTCCAGAAAGAAATGTACCATCCTGCAGCATATATTTTCTCAAGAGATACATATCTACCTGTGTTTTAAATTAACGATTACGCGAAAAGTTTTAATTAATCCCAGGTGCCTTGAAACTTCGAAATCAAGTCTGTATAAATACGAAAGAACAACTGATATTTCATATTTCAACACGCGGAGAATATATTTTACAATTTCTCTAAGTTTCATTTGTCTTTTTAACGCTTTTGTTAACGCATATTTGAAAATAATCGATTAGTGTCGCAATATCATTTGTTAAATTGATCCAGAAGAAAATTACTGAATTAATTAGCCTCGATGATCGCAATAAATTGTCTTTTGAATTTTTCTCCACGTAATTTTCATCGGCCATGATTTGTTAACCAATTAATAAATATTATTTCGTACATCAGATACAAAGGAATCGGAACCAATTTATAAATTAAATTATATTTTGATATGCGTGATATATGTCAAGGATATAATTTTAATTTTCCGATATTTAATATTAATGTGTTTCGAATGAAAGTTTTAGCAAACAAAAGTCTATCTGAAATTAGATATTATTATTTTGTTGTCAATTTTTAACAAGATTAATTCGCGAAAGAGTTTATTTCTTTCACTTTTCTTAATTTCTTTAGAAATTAATTCGACATCTCTGTTAAGGAAAGGTCGATTTCGAATTAATCGTACAAATCCCAAAGTTTGTAAAAAGTATTTGTTTCTATTTGTATATGGCATCCCAAGTTTTTCGATGGGACGTGGTCCAAGATACGTTATCGCAGCGAGAGCAATCGGAGAACTTTCTCCAACGGTAAACGTGCGGTGCGACGTAATTGTATGCACATTAAATGAGCTTTCGGCGCTCTCGGTGATTTAGATAGCGACTTGTTTTGTAACTGCGATTGCTTCCTCGAATGAGAGTGCGTTTGAATCGTACGGCTCGCAAATAGCATGACGCCGGCTTCCGGCGAAATCGGATAGGCCAATTCGCTCGAATACTCGTCAATACGAATGATTACCTTGTTTTCGAGCCTGCCTCATACCAATCCTCGATTGCATCTCTCGCGAAGTGAGAATATTAATAATGAATGCCGCCATTGGCAGAAAGATCTCTCTTCTTTCATGAATCAGTTTTCATGAATTAGTGTTAAATTTGAAATCGGTGATTCCTTATATTTGTTACGACATCAAAATTCTCTCTCTAAAGTTGTTCTTGATTAAGGATGTTTTGTACCTATTTTCAAAATATTGAGAATTTAATGAAAATTGTACAGAATGTCCTTACATATGTTTAGAATCTTCAGTACAATTTTTAGATTGATTTACTAAAGCGTTCATAAGTTAGAAGGATTTTAATTTGCACTTTCTTGTCGATATTTTTTAATTTACAAAATAAATATTCAATTTACAAAATAAACTGCTTTTACGAAATTAATCTTTTCTAAAGTATAAATATAAATCTTTCTATTATTATATTATTTCTACTACAAATCCGTTATCTCCATTTTTAATTCAATTTCTTAATTTTAATTTTCAGTATCAACTTTACGAAAAAGTTATTAAGGATGTTCTGTATCTTTTTTCAAAATATTGAGAATTTAATGAAAATTGTACAGAATGTCCTTACATATGTTTAGAATCTTCAGTACAATTTTTAGATTGATTTACTAAAGCGTTCATAAGTTAGAAGGATTTTAATTTGCACTTTCTTGTCGATATTTTTTAATTTACAAAATAAATATTCAATTTACAAAATAAACTGCTTTTACGAAATTAATCTTTTCTAAAGTATAAAGTATAAATATAAATCTTTCTATTATTATATTATTATATTATTTTTACAAATCCGCTATCTCCATTTTTAATTCAATTTCTTAATTTTAATTTTCAGTATCAACTTTATGAAATAGTTATTATGGATGTTCTGTATCTTTTTTCAAAATATTGAGAATTTAATGAAAATTGTACCGAATGTCCTTACATATGTTTAGAATCTTCAGTACAATTTTTAAATTGATTCACTAAAGCGTTCATAAGTTATAAGGATTTTAATTTGCACTTTCTTGTCGATATTTTTTAATTTACAAAATAAATATTCAATTTACAAAATAAACTGCTTTTACGAAATTAATCTTTTCTAAAGTATAAAGTATAAATATAAATCTTTCTATTATTATATTATTTTTACAAATCCGCTATCTCCATTTTTAATTCAATTTCTTAATTTTAATTTTCAGTATCAACTTTATGAAATAGTTATTATGGATGTTCTGTATCTTTTTTCAAAATATTGAGAATTTAATGAAAATTGTACCGAATGTCCTTACATATGTTTAGAATCTTCAGTACAATTTTTAAATTGATTCACTAAAGCGTTCATAAGTTATAAGGATTTTAATTTGCACTTTCTTGTCGATATTTTTTAATTTACAAAATAAATATTCAATTTACAAAATAAACTGCTTTTACGAAATTAATCTTTTCTAAAGTATAAAGTATAAATATAAATCTTTCTATTATTATATTATTTTTACAAATCCGCTATCTCCATTTTTAATTCAATTTCTTAATTTTAATTTTCAGTATCAACTTTATGAAATAGTTATTATGGATGTTCTGTATCTTTTTTCAAAATATTGAGAATTTAATGAAAATTGTACAGAATGTCCTTACATATGTTTAGAATCTTCAGTACAATTTTTAAATTGATTCACTAAAGCGTTCACAAGTTATAAGGATTTTAATTTGCATCGAATTAATATGTGTTCTTATGGGAAACGTATAATCACGTCGATTCAAGTGACAAAAACACATGGAAATAATATCCAGAATTTGTTTAAAATTTGCAAAAGTTTAGATACAGAGGAAATATTTGGTCAAATAATATTATACAAGTACTAACTGGTTAAAAAGATATTAAATATAATTCAATGAAATTAGCCATGTATCTGTCACAAGACGAAATTCCCTGCCAAAAGTTAATCATTTCGATTAACAAAATTCGGAATATTTCAGTAAAAACGCAATAAATATTAAAAAATACATCTCTGCACTGTAGCTAAGACCAAATTCTAATATTCCACACAATTTCTCATATTCAAACTCGTACACTAAAAGTGGATATATTCATCAATATTGATTTTCAGCTACTTTTTGCTGGGATTGTACATACAAAACATCCTTAATTAATTTATTTAACTTGTATATAATTAGTAAAATTATTTTCAAAATTATATTGGTCAATTTGTTTTTAGAAGGAACGGATTTATCGAATCTTTTCAATTATCTCTTGTATATCTGGAAAATTTTCTGATATGAAAAAAGTGTAATGACTGAAATGTAAATGAAGTGTACGATTAAAAGTGATGCAAATGCCGTTAGCAAAAGGTAGAAGCCAAATTTTCCGTTTTAAAGTAAGAACATTATGCAAAGGCGCGTTCTTTTGTGCGAATAGTTTTGCTTTTACGCCAAAGCTTTGTATTTTAAAGAGTTTGCTTGTAAACGTTTTTTTTTGTTATCGCTATCATACATCAGTTTACAATGCAGGCATATGAGTTCGCGATTTATTCGTAGTAAACTTTTAATTTTCAATATGCATTACAGATATATTCCGGTAAAATTAAAAAAATCCATTAAATTATTATCTTACAGTTATTATAAATTATTATCTTACAGTTATTATAAATTATTATAAGTTATTATAAATTATTATCTTACAGTTATTATAAATTAATTTATTATTAGGGTTATACTTATATTTTCTTCAAATATATATATTATTTGAAGATTTAAAGAATAAGTTTGGAATTTTCGCCAGGTTAATTTATATATATTATATTCATTAATTCTTTGTGGCCAAAGTTCAATATGGTAATTTTAGGAAGATACGGAATATGCAGACAACTCGCTACTTGTATCAGCAAATAGAGTAAATGCAGTTGAACATGATTGCATGTTTATTGATCATGGCATGGTATATTCAGCATGGTTGGTTCTGTTTTAGTTATTTATCGATTAAAACAAGCAAGTAATATATACATACTACCACTTTATACATACGCTCGGCTAGAACTCTAACTAGCTGAGTGGGAATTGTGACTATAAATAATTTGCAAATGTACCTGTTTTCCTATAAAATTTATTCCAAATCGACAAATTATTACTATGCTATGACAAGAAATATTATCTGTTTCCTGGTCGTGTACGTTAATAAATATGTTATCAAATAAGCTGAAATTATAATTAATATTTATATAATTGTTCTGAATAAAAAATAAAATATTGTAATATAAAATGTATAAATATAGGTATAAAAATATATAATATCTAGATATATTATTTTTCTATGCATTGATAAGATATTATTAAACGTCAGTGGAAAAACAATTGAATTTGTAATTTATCAAAAATTTTTTTAATGAATACCCGTGATGTTTTGCTGAAAATTTAATTTAGAGACATTATTTTTTTGATGAAATTACTAATATAAATTTTATAAAGAATTATAATTTATTGATATATTATTTGCATTCTCCTCTTGTGTACGTTATTAAATTATTATTGTAGGATATTATAATATGGTATATAATATTAAACCTGTTTATATATAATTCATTATTATTTTCTAGCGTAAGGAAAATATTGATATATGTTTCTATATATCACGTAAAATTTAGACACGTAATAATATTCATAGCTTATTGATATTTATTTGAATTCTCATTCAAAAAAATCTCTCCTTTAACCAAAAAAAATATTTATTGAAATATAAATTTTGTGGAAAAAATAAAAAGGAATTAAAATATTTTGATATAATGAGGATATATAATAGTCGCGAAAATGTAAGTATTATAAATGAGAAGTAAATGTAAGTACCGTAATTTTCTGTATACTTACAAAAATAATAGCGTTTGAAACAGTTGCTCTGAAAGGGATTAAAGCAGGAAATTAATGTGGAATTGGACCTATAGCCGTCAACATCGTGCGAGACTAAAACCGCGCATATTTAACCGGCCCTTCACGACTCGCGATATCGCTACTCGCGAATTTAGCAGGCCGCCAGGAAGATAAGTCCGCATAATCGCTCGCCGTGAGATTTATGCATCCATCCGACGATAAATCCCACCAATCTAGCGGGATTACGCGCCCGTAAATTAGCGACGGTTGACACCTCCCTTAGTCCGACCGCGAACGGTAAAAGAAAATGATTTAAAAATTTATTATTTCGCGCAAATTAGTTAATGCGTTCCTACTTGTCGAATTCACGTGGAAGACACATGTGCGAACGTAAAACTAATTGATGCAATTAAACAAAAATATAATTGATTAAATCAATAAAAATTAATAATTGATTAGAATAAAATCCCCAACTTTGACAGTCCTAAGCATCAGCAACTTATTTAGATAAACAAGTAAGAAGCGAAAAGAAAGCTTTTTAATGACAAAAATAAAATTTTTCCTCTATAAATCATCTCTTTCTTTCTCTCTCTGTCATATAATACATGCAGTGTTCTTAGACTGAATACGTTACTTCCGTCTAGTAGCTTTGCTAGGACAAGATGATTGAGTCCTCGATTGTTACATATATAATCATCCTAATCTTCCTCTTCTGAGTAATTGTTCTGCTAAAACGCGAAAGGCGCACTAGCATAATCCGAATGCGGATTAATGTGCGATTAATGATCTGAATATTGAAAGACCTACTCGATCAATCACTGGTGTCCAATTTCAATGGGCTATTAAGGTCTAAGATAATTATATATGACAAAATCCATATACATCTATAAATTTAAAAATTCTTCATTTTCTAAACCAGTAATATTTGATATAATTTTTTTTTATCTTATAATTATTGTTACTTTATTTACTTTAATAAATTATTTTAATAAATCATAATATAATATATAACTTTCTTGTTTTATAAACAGTACTGTAGATAAATACTATATTTTTCATAAATCCAATTATGATTAAAATATTTATGAAAAATATAGTTTATTATAAATATAGTAAATTTATCTACAGTACTGTTTATAAAACAAGAAAGTTATATATTATATTGTGATTTATTAAAATAATTTATTAAAGTAAATAAAGTAACAATAATTATAAAATAAATCAAATATTTAACACACCTTGACACAATTAATTAACAAAATTTCTTATCATTATTTGTTCATCAATAATCTTAATAAAAAGATTATCAAGAGTTTAAATACATTTCTGCTAAATGTATATAAAAACATATTATTACATAGTTTCACATTTTCACTACATTTTAATTATCTTTAATAAATTCATTAATTGTAAGAATATAATTAAAATATAAAACAAATACAAAATCTCCTTTTATAAATAGCAATAAAATGACTAAAATCGAAATCCAAATCTTAAATTTCTTTACTCTCCAAAAATGCTTCGATTAATTTAATAAATCGATAGCAATACGCATTCAGTGCGACGATAATAAATCGCGTTGCATTTTTGAGTACCTTTGCACGATATAAATACAATATGTCGTTTAGAATATGCGTTGTACACAAATTTTCCGGCTGTAAATTTCTCATCGAATGTTTCTCGATGTAGTCGGTGTGGCAGTATGTACATTCCAAGGAAACACGATAGCGAAGCAAATCCAAATGCGAAATACCGGATTTCAAGGAGCGCCCCAGGTATCTGAGGGACGCGACAGTTTTGCACACAAGTCTGTTTATCCGAATATCCCGGAGACGAGATAGGAATCGCAAGGATGTAAATCTCGCTCATCTTTTAGAAACAACATGTCTCGACCGAATATTACGTCCTGTTGCATATAGGTTCAAAATAAATGAATTTATTTGCTATTTTAAATCTGACCGACCGATAAAAAAAATAATTATATTCCTGTTTTTAGACAGAAGGCTTGAGATGTTAAAAGGATCTTCTTAAGCATTCTTTTAAGATATATAAGATATTTTTTGGCAACGATAAATGTAAAAACATTAACATTAAATATTTATAATCAACGTAATATTAGATTATTTAATCAATTATTAAAACGCTAAATTTTTCGCGCTTTGTGTCCTGGTTTGAACCTAACCGAAAAATTAAATTCAATTCAAATTAAAATAATTTTTTACAAAAATTTGCACAGCACGCGGATTATTTTGACTTTGATATATGTAAAGTATTCATCTTTTTTTTTAATAATATATTGGAATTAACCGGTGCTCTCTTATGATATTTTTTTGGGGATATTTTAAAGTTGAGTAATTTTTGAGTTTGAATAATTTTAAACTTGCAATTCTAAATTTACAATATATTCAGTTTTAGTTTTAGCTATATATATCTTTAATTTAAAAAATTAGTTAACAATTAATTAATCATTAATTCATCAATTACATATATTAATTAACAATTATAACATTATACATATTAATCAACAATATATATGTAAGAAAGCACCGCCTGATTGCATGTTACTCAAGAATAAACTCTCTATAACACCTCAAGATCAAGTGTTATATAAGTTTTCGTAAAAATTATCAAAATTAGAACAAATGTAATATATTGTAAAAGTATAATAAAAAATTAAATTACATAATAAATGTAATTTATTGTTATATATTGTTATATATTGTTGATTAATATGTATAATGTATAATGTATATGTATAATATGTATAATTTATTGTATTATTGTTATATATTGTTGATTAATATGTATAATGTTATAATTGTTAATTAATATATGTAAATGATGAATTAATGATTAATTAATTGTTAACTAATTTTTTTAATTAAAGATATATATAGCTAAAACTAAAACTGAATATATTGTAAATTTAGAAGTAAAATTGCAAGTTTAAAATTATTCAAATAAATGTAATTTATTATGTAATTTAATTTTTTATTATACTTTTACAATATATTACATTTGTTCTAATTCATTCTTTTCATAATAAAAAATGAAAAAGAAAATTGTTCGATCTTGAATTTTATATAGATACAACATAATTTTCCTTTCTTTTACATCCAACAAATTTTGATTATACTTTACAAGACATGCTATTAGATGCTAAGCCATTGGTAGAAATTGTCGGTTTTCTTTTAAATCCTATTATATAATTCTGATTAACAATGATGCTTCAGCTACAGCATAAAAATTCAATTATCGTTTCCATTGGGGTGCGCATTAAAGCTAAGAGGAAATTACATTCTATGCACTTTTCATGCCTCTCGGGATTGTCCGCGGATGCGTAAGGAATTCCTGTCACATCGGAACAGCATACTAATGAAGAATTCCTCCGTCCCAATGTCAAGTTATCGGTTTATTCGCTCGCGATGGTAATGCATATAACCGGAGATGTCGTGTTTTATTTTACACAGTGACGCATGGAGCCATTTGCAAATGAAGCTGCTCGGTACAGTGGAGAGAATGCACTTCGATGTATTTTTAATGAAGTAGAGCTCGAGAGTAGCTGTATATACCGCCGACTATGCAGTAAAATTAAAGTTCCCAAATGGCGAATTGTTTTAATTAATATCGTGCTCCGAAAATAACAGCAGCCATGATAATAAATATTTATAAAACGTATTTAAATGTATTATAAATTATTACTTTTAATATGCATGAGATTTTAATAAAATGAAACCGCCCATATAATAGAACAAAAATTTAGATAAAGCACAAAAATGATAAATTAATGTGCGCACGTGATTAGACGTCGAATAATATTCTTTATTATGATTTTACGACATATGTAGCTCAAGCTAATGTATTAGGACAATAAGCTTAAAAAATGTGTGGCAATATTTCTGGAGACAATATTTGTAATATTCATAAAAGCTGGACGTGAAGCCCGTGTCGCGAGTGTAAAAGCAAGTGTCATGCAGAATAGATACAACTATTAATAATTTTAATATTTAACAATTCAAGTAAAAGCTTTTTTACAACGAATAAAAATCCGACAGCGAAGGTTCTTTACATTCCCTAGATGAATGAGAATCATATCGTGGATAGGTACCTCTTGAATGTGAAATTCTGTCCGAAATATCTATCTTCCTATATCTATCTTTCCCACAAAAAAACTAAATTAAAATATTTTTACGCTTCTTTTTCCTGAGATATAGTATATTTCTTTTTCACAAAGAGATAAATTTACAAATATTGAAATATTACCAAGCGCATGTTGCATGCCATTTATATGCTTATGTCGTGTATTATTTAATAAATTGCAATTAAAAAATCGCAAATTTCAAATAAGATGTATCTTATCGGAATATAAAAAAATTTTATATAAAATAATAATATTAAATTAATTTAGTCAATAAAAAGTTAAAATAATTTCTCGATCAAAGTAGGATAAATTACATTTTTTAATAAATACAATATTGCCTTAATCGTCGAAATTAATTTAAAATGCAAGGAAACATAAAATATTACACAGTCTAAATTTATACATATTATTATGTCGAAATATGATTGTTGATACAAATCATCTTGTGAGTACGAGATGATCCATATATGATCGAATTCTTTTTCAAAACGCGCTTGCGACAAACATCGAAAAATAATTCATATTATCATTGTAATTAACGATTAATTAATTTTAGATAAACGCGCAATTATATCGCAATAATCAGCCTTTACAATATGTATTTATTATTTCAACTACGAATCAAAGCAACAAAAATTATAAATTATAATTTCTTTCTTCTCGATTCTTTTAGACAATTATTTCTCTTACTATATGTGAGATAAAATATTTTTCAATATTTTAAATTTTTTATTTAAATATAACATTATTTTTCGCATATTATTTTTAATTTTATGTATTAATATTTGTATGGTGAACTTTTCATGTTATTTTAAGATTACTATGGGCTTGTTTTGAAAAATAAATAATCGGATTTACGTAATATATATATTTTCAATTACAAAAACACAATATTTAATTTCGCGAAATATAAATTCTCGACTCATTTCACATTTGATGATTAAAAAAGATTATAAATGAATTAATGCCGATAGTTTTCAATGCGTAATCGAAAAAACATCGATCTTTGAATTGATGACAGATAATATTTTTATTCGATATTTATATTATTCACAATAACTACGCGCAAAGTACAATAAATTACTTGTTAATAACTAATTCGCAGCAACCATAAAAGTATTCGACGATTACTTTGATACAGGGAATTCTGTTACATGACTCGGTAATTACTTCCTTACCAAACTTCAAAATTAGAGCATAGAATATCGGAAGATCGAGTCCGATAACGATCCAATTCAGAGAAGCCAAAGAATTCCGAACTATCTTCTTGCGTTTTATGTTCTTATGTTTAACTCTTTATGTTCATATTGTCTTGTACTGTAAGAAATAACAATCGTTCCGATAAATTGGTCGAAAATGATAATGAAGAAAATTAAACACAATCTCAAACGGTAACATAAAAGAGATAAAACTTCAGACTTATCAAAACATAGCATAATGTAAATAAACAAATTGTTTATACATTATTATATTAAAAAAACAACTTAATTAAATCTTATCTCTCTCTAATCTGGAAAAATAAAAATTTATAATACAGTAGATAATTTTCGTATTTTTTTCTTTTTCTTAAACACGAAATGATTGTTATAAAATTGTTAAAATAAATTCAAAAATTAAATAAACGAGAACAGATTGCATAAGGCTGTAAAGTAAAAAATAATGACAACAATTGTTTTCTATACACACTGCACTATCAAAATGTTATATCTCGTTACTAAAAAAAAATGTATGGAAAGATGACTATGCTTTTGAGAATATATGAAGAACATTTTTTTGTGCATTTTTTATTTACTCATCTATCACACATTACAGATTGATTACATATATATCAGACATTAAAATTTTGTAAAATATTGAAAAGAATCGCCATCTTTGTTTCAATTTCATTATAAATTTCATGCCATGGACCATAAACGATATCTAGGATTTGTTGAGCATTATTTAGATATCGTCGTGTTTTTTTCAAAATATTTCTGTAACAAAATACATAAATAAACATGAAATGAGTACACTATAATGAATAATTGTGCAAAATGTGCGCCAAACATTATATTACATAAAATAATATCAATAATAAAAATATGATATACTTATAAAATTTGGATGTCGTGTTAGATTCCATTTGCAAATAAGTAATGCATATATCCGTTATTTTATTTAATTCATTGCAAAGTTCTATGCTGCAAGAACCATATCTTTCTTCAATCGCCACAATGGTGTGTTCAAGATGATAAATGGCAGGCAATCGTTGATCTAGTACCAAAAAGTAATCGATAAATATATATTAAAGTAACACTCTCGCTTTTTTTTATTCTCATTTAAAGAAAAAACAAAGTTATTAATACAAACCTATACTAATATATAACTTTGCCAACAAATCCAAGGTTATAATAATGTCCTCATGGTATTTATATAAAATGTTTTTCCTAAGAGACAAGCATTTCTTTAATTCAATAACTGCCTCTTCCAAGTTTCCTTCCCTTATGTAATATTCTGCTTCTTTGAAATAATTCTTAGCATAAACTTGTGCTTGTTTTGCTTTATATATATAAGTTAATTCAAAAACTGTTGCTCCACAATCTGAGCAAAGCATCGGAGGATCATGATCATCACATAATAATAATGGTCCACTGCATTCAGGGCACTTTATCGCAGTAAATCTTTTCTTTTAAAGAAATCAAGCTCTTATAAATCAATGTAAAATTTTGCATATATATGTAAAAATAGTATGTAATTTACCATAAAATTTTCATATTCTGGCATTGTGCATGCTTTACAATTACATGTAAAATAATATTGACTTTCCAAACTTTCTTGCCTTTCTGCTTTTGGCATTCTTCTGAAATCGACTCCTGTCCCGCACATATAATACAATGTAAAAATTTAATATTAATAGAGAATATAATAAAATTTATTATAAATTTTTAAATTTTTAACATACCATAACAATGAAGAATTTCTTCACCCTCTTTAATATCCTGTATAGCTTTAACTATTAAAGTCTGATCTAAAAAGCTAAAGAGTAATAGTATTATTTAAATAATAAAAAATATCTATATTTTGTATATAGAAGTAATTCTTTTTGTTTCTTGTAATTAAAATGTCGATATATTACCTATTAATTATATTAGGGTCACAAGAATGATTCATCATACTTGCAGAAGGATAAATCGCCGTAGCTATTCTAATTTGTTCCTCAATAAGAAGTTTATTTTCATGATCATCTGCTGTCACGTTTATCTTCGTGATAGCATGTCCATTACATACAAGCTGCAGTATATGTCTAAACAATAAAGAACTTACATACAATCGTTTATCATCTTCTGTTACAAGGTCACATTTAATATTAAAATCATCATTGGAAAACTTCGATGCTAAACATTCTTTTAAATTGATATCTTTAAAAAAATCTGTATATTTTGATAAATAGAATGTAAGCATAATGGCCGTCTGAAAAAAAAGAGATAAGGTATAATTTAGTTCACGCAATAAAATTGTCTATAAGAGTTTTATGCATTTTATCTTTGTAAAAATCATATAACTCACAATTCCATACGAAAAAGCGTCTTCTGGAGTAAGTTTATTAAAATTGGTCACTAGCTGTTGTACATCATTAAATTTTTCATTGTTGGTTGTAGTTGCACACACACACAATAATTTTAAAGCCAAATGTGTTATGCCAATCTGCCGCAAAAGGCCCATTTGACTGGCAAGACATAGCCAACGATGATAAGACAAGCATGCCTCGTCCCAACATTTCATATTGCAAAACAAAGTGTCCACACACTCTGTACATCTGTATGTAATATGTAATATTATATATAAGGTGCAATATTTACATTTTTTTAAATTGTTATTCTTCAAATTGCAAAAAAATAATACAACTCACGGTACAGGAACATCGAGGTAGCTCTTGCAACAATTGTGACAATGAGTATTGTCTTTGTTGTTATTTACTAACACAAAGGTGAATGCATCTTCAACGAAAAGAGTTTCACCCTTTTTGATATTTCTATTAGCAACAACATATCTCCCTTTTCCTGGCGCATGCTTCACTTCTATACTCGCCGATGCAGATCGAAAATTAGGATTTTCACCAGATTTTAGGCGCTTAAGTTTAGGTTGTGAAGGAGATTCTGTTACATTCACGATGTTACATGTACGATGTACATCGTTTATCCCGTCAATAGCATTTACAGATTGCAGTTTTATTTCATTCATTTTCTGTAATCGCTCTATAAATTTCATTCATTGATTATATTAGAAATATAAAAGATGTCTATAATAAAGAATTTTCTCTTTAAGTTTAGATATATATAAATATATGTGAATACTTGCCTCTCTGTTCATTTGTCATATCGTATTGATTCGAATTGTTCAATTCAGAAATAATTCGAGCAGCTAGTATTTTTTTATTTAGCTTCAAATAACACTCAACTATACGCAGATATAATTTGCCCCGTGATTTCTCCGGATAGCCTAATTTAATCGCCAGTTCGATATCTTTGATACAATCCTTTGCACAAGATTCATAAGTTACATTTACATTTATTTAAAAGTTATAAGTATAATCTTATAACTTTTAGGTAGTTGTCATAAATAAAATAAATTATGAATTAAATAAATAACTAAACTATAAAAAGCAAAAGTACACTGATCTTTGAATATAATTCAATTTCTTCACTTACTTGCCATCTTTCCAAATAAAACAAGGCTGCTGATCTATTTGCAACTGCTACTGGCAGATCTATGCTACTTGATGGAGCGTATATCGCACTTTTCGTATATAATTTCAGAGACGTGTTATAATTTTTTAATTGAAATTCTTTGTTCCCTTCTGACTTGTAAAACATTGATGTATCCAGATTTTTTTTTTCTTTTCTCAACTCTCTTTTATCGTAAAGTTTGCTCAGCCATAAAGATATACATTTTCTGCATCGTAATTAAAACTATATTACGCACAAGTATATTAATAATAATTATAATAGATAATTAAGAAACTGACGGATAAATAGGAAACCCAATTGTCAATTTACAGTATAATAAACAAACATAGGTATACTATATAATTAATTAATATAATTACTATAATGTATATAAATATATATAATTTATATAAATAATTATAATTATAATATTATACGCTATAAACTCCATTCTCTTGTTAGAAATATAGCGTTTGGAAATGTAGACAATGCAAATTGCAATCAAACTGCAAAATGCTTTTCTTGGAGGAAACTTATATTTATACTCACGTAATTTGTTGATTGGTCAATAAATGAGACATTAGCTCACTCTCGCATTTCATATTTTTTATGCCGTTTTGAGGTATCGTTTTTTTAGGTTCCGAAATATATTGCAAATAATTGACAACATTATCCCAACTCATTTCGAGCACGTTTTTTGCAGTCGACATAATAGAAAGGTAAATACGTTTTTCTTGAGTACACAACGTGGCTTCAACAACGTTACTCGCTGGTGACGACTGGTGACGACCTGACGACGCGATAGTTTATTGACGCAGAACTGGCAGTAACTACAAACACACACGCCACTTCCGTTTCCTTAAACCTCTCGCGCTTCCGACACTTGAAAAACGTACTCGTTCACGCAAGGGCAAAGAGAAAGAAAGAGAGAGGGGGGGAGAGAGAGAGAGAGAACGAGATTGCGAAGGTGCAAATGTCACATACGTAACGTCTTTTGACAAGTTAGAGCACGTGACTGGTTTAAAGACCTCTCCAGATGATTTGCATAACTACCCAAATAAATCGACCAATCAATTGCTCGCGATCGCTGCCTAAAGTCTTTACTGGATTGACCAATCAGAGGCTTCCGTGGCAATACATCGAATATCGGATATGCAATTTTTCTTACAATTCCGTCTGGATATTGCCTTTATTTATTTATATATTTATTTTTATTTTTTGCCTTTATTTATTTATTCACCTTGTAAGACAGAAATGCAAAATTATAAATGCAACGTTATGACATTGTAAGCAGAGAGAAGACTGAGAGGTGTCATGGCCCGCTTTTAGGTGATCCGTGAAAGCGATAGTACTCCCTCTATGGACATTGACATGAGCATGAACTACAAAGCCAATGTCCATGAATGTTCTTAGAGGGTAATATGCAGGGTTGGTAATAACTAGTTGATTAATTAAAAGTTTAAAAAAAAGTTAAAAAGTTAATAATTTTTAACTCAACTTATTAGTTATTTTAAAAAGAGTTAACTTTTAACTTTAACTAGTTATTTTTAAAATACATAAACTTAAACTTATTAACTTTCCCCCCAAATTTATTTGATGATTCATACTATTATTACTTAGAGTAATTTATTTAGAGTAATCTATTTTAAAATTACAATCTAATTTAATATAAAGTGAAATAATGCTTTTCAAAATTTTATCTTAACTAACGTTAATTTAATCTTAACGTAACTTTTATTGAGTTAATTTTTTATTTGTATAACTTTTAACATAACTATGGTAAATTAATTTTTTAACCTATTAACTTTAACTTAATTTAGTTTAAAAAAATATAAACTTATCCAACCCTGATAATATATAATGTGCACAATTTCTGATTTTGTTCCGTGCTATGTGTACGAAATGCCGGTAGCACCAATGGTATAACAAGATACTTATGTATGTAAATTGATAATAAATAAATTATTCAATCGCGAAAGATACTATAATATTCAAAGATGAAATAAATATTTTTCTATATTCATTGTCATATTTATATCTTTTTATTTACAAAAAACAAAATGCTTGCTGTGGGATTAAAATATTTTTAACCGTACTTCTATAAATCTTCTTAATTAGTAAACTCATTTTTGATATTTATCAATCATTTTTTTAATTATTGATTCTTTTGAAGTTTTTATAATTAAGACTCGAAACATATAGAAAAATATAGATGTTGCAAAATATTTTGTCTCTTCCTTTATATAAAATATAAAGAATTCATATGTTCCATTTTAATATAATTAACATTATTTTTATATATTTTTATTATAATTCTCATACTAACATAATATTTTTATGCTTAATATAATATTTTTATGTTAAATATATATTACAAAATATATGACAAAATATAATACAAAATATATAATATTAATATAAAATATAATTCGAAATTTAATACAAAATAATTTATTACATGGAATAATTTATTACATGAAAATGTCCAAAATATATGTATAATATAAAATTTACTAAAAATTTTTACATAGTCCATACGAAACTGATCAGCGAACATTAATTACGCGACATTTATTATTAATAATAGATATGCAATAATAGAATTTAATAAGTTTTATATAACGTAAATAATCATGATCAAAAGAGTCATTAATAAAATTATTGATTGTTTTTTCGATTATAAAAGAAAGTATTTGCATTACTGACGCATTTTATATAGATTATCAAAGGAAATATTTGAAATGAAAAGATAGAATAAACTTCAAAATCAACAATTAAATTACTAAATAAATCGCGATTTAAAATTCGCAAGAAAACGCGACGAATAAATAAATCGACAATAATCGGAATATTCGATTGCGAGATACGTATAATTTTTATAATATGATAATCGAAATCATCAATAGACAGGCGTGCGATATAATTATAATCACATAAATAATGACAGACGAAGATATTTTGGCTAACATTTGTGATCCATATTGTTTATGAACATAAAATTTATTGTCTGATTTATTTGCGATTAATGCGCGATTTTATATGAATTTCACGATTGAGAAAAACATCCTATTTCGCGCATGATTAGCTGAATAAGATGAAATGAGCTCTATAAGCTTCAAAATATAATTAAAAATCGCGTTGTGGCCATGTTTAATAGAAAATAACGGAACGAATGATTTTCAAAGTCCCTCTAATAATCGATGTAATTGTAGAATTTAATAAGATTTAAATAATATAAAGAATCACATTTAAAACAATCCTTAATAAAGTTATCGATCGTCTTTTAAATTATAGAAGAAAATATTTGCGCTACTAGCATTTTGCACGAACTATTAAAAACAATATTCAAAGACGGAAACAAAGTTTCAATATATAAGTCAACGACTAAATTATAAGATAAATCGCGATTTAAAATTCCCGAGAAAACGCGATGAATAAATAAATCCATAATATTCAGAATATCCGATTGTGATAATAGATAATGTAATAATAGATATTTTATAATATAATAATCGAAGCGCCTCAATAAACATTATATTCGCGCGCGATATAATTATCACATAAATGTGAAGATATTTTGACAGACAATTTTATGACGATAATATTTACGAATACAGTACTCACTATCCGAGTCAATTGCGAATCTTTATAAGATAAATCGCGACTCGAATTCACGAGAAAACGCGACGAATAAATAAGTCAATAATATGCGGAATATTTGATCGCGATACGTATAATTTTTATAATATAATAATCGAAGCTCTCAATAGACACGTGCGTGATATAATTATTATCACGTAAATATAGAAAATCGAAAATATTTCGACAAACATTTGAGGTTTGTGAATATGCAATTCACCGACCAATTTTACTTGCAAATTTTTATAAAATAAATCGCGATTTAAAATTCGCGATAAAACGCGATGTATAAATAAATCGATATAATATATACATATAATCAATATAATATATATAATCGATATAATCGATATAATATTCAAAATATTCAATTGCAGATATGTGAATGACATACCGGTAATCTGATGAAAAGAGGAGCGATCTTAAAAATGGAGAACGATCAATATCTTGTTTCTACAAATTTCCCAAGATCAATCTGCGACGAAAAGTTAAGTGATCCATTGAACCTCGGGAATTTCACTATAGGAGAGAACGAATCCTGGATCTTCCGGACTATTCCCAATAGCAATGATTTTAGTATTAAATCAAAGACAATTCCTCGTCATTATTTTCAATTCACGAAATTGATATTGATACACGTTAAGAAACATGTTCTTCCATTACTAAGAAATATATTTTTTTATTGAAAATTAAATGAATATAACGATCTTTTTATAAAAATGTGATTACGAACGATTATATTTATAAATAATAAAATACATGCATTATTGGAGTTTTAAATGTGCGAACACAATAATTTGGGGTACCGTTCGCGCGCGCGAGACAAATCGAACCCGATATCAGCAAGATTTAAAAAATTTCAAGTCGAATAGGGTGCAAAATAAAATAAACGAAATAATTTTAAATATATAATTAATTCTAGATTAATTCTCTAGATTCTTATTCTTATAAAGTTTAAACTGATAATTTTTTTCTTTTAATCAATAAAAATCTTATTGATATACAGGTACTCATTCGATTTGTCTCAAAATTTTCAAGTATTCGCACATTTTATGTAACATTCATGTATAATTTCGCGTATATATAACATATAACATTAATAAAAATTATAAAAATATTTTGGATACGTGAATTTGTGCATGTATTTTATTATACATATGTATAAAATGGTATATATCTAAAAACTAATATTTCAAAATGGCGATGGATGTCCAGTATCTGAAAATAGTTTCTTAAAAGAAACTAAAAATTAATGTTAATATTCCCAGTATCTAGAAATAATTTTTCAAAAGAGGGACAAATTATATTAATTAAAAATATATTCGTTCGTAATCATTTTTATCAAAAAATGAATACAAATTAATCACAATATGAAATTATTTGAAAAATAAAAATTTATACACAACGCTATATCCATATTTAATCTACTATTAAATCTTTTTGGCATCAGACAATAATAATACCAATCCTAATAATGACAGAACATTTTTAGCGAGAAGAAAAGAATGCATTTTCTCTCACATCTAAATATATATTATTTAAATTAATTCGACTTTAAAAAAGTGATGGCGTTCGTCATTGAATGACTACCGAAATCATTGCTGTCGGAAATTGTCAGGAAAACCTGGGATTAGTTCCAATCTTACAATAAAAATTCCCAATTTTCAACGGGGCACCGAACTAGACGTTGAATGGATCTCACAAGAACCGATGAGAAATAATTCTCCATGATAAAAATCGTTTCGACTCCTCAGCGGTACGAGCCACGCAACTTTCATTAACGTTTATTTAACGGAAGGAACAATGATAATTCTTTTATTAAAATGACAATCTCGTCTAAGAACGCGAGAAGAACATGGGAAAAACACGGTGATTTCGCAACCATAATTTATTAATTTATTTATGAATATTTTCCGATACGAAATTGGTAAATATAAATATAACTGAAAAAAACGAATTATTAAATTCATAATAATTAACTCGCGATTCTATAATATCGAAGGTGATCATTAAATTTTTTGAAGCTAATGTTTAATCGTTGACTAATCATATCAAATCTTCACACTTTTATCCGATATTTTTTTATGTTTAATTAGTAATATTGACGAATATTATCTGATGAGAGGGACAGCGATAAAATTCTTTTATTAAAACGATAATTTTGTATAAAAACGCAAAAAAAAAAACACGAAAAGAACGTGAAAAGAACGCGGAAAGAACACGGTATTTTCGCAATCATAATTTAATAATTTATTTTAAGAATTTCAGTTCCGCGAGATATGGAATATAAATAAATAAAGCTAACGAAAAGCATATCATTAAATTTATAATAATTGACTCGCGATTCTGTAACGAAGGCGTCCGTCAAATTTATAATGCTTATATTTAATCATTAATTTAGCATCGAATATTTACATTTTATATAAAAATTTTCCGAATTTATTAATGACTCTTTGACATGAAAATACAAACAGTTACTCTTTTATGAATATTCCAAAAACATATACTTCAGAAACAAATACTTTAATTTAATTAATATTATGTTAATTACTTTAATTACTATTATGTTAATTACTATTATGTAATCATTATACGTATACTTTCGATAATTTTTCGTGTA
The DNA here is from genome assembly GCF_003227725.1 of Camponotus floridanus. NCBI lineage: Eukaryota > Metazoa > Arthropoda > Insecta > Hymenoptera > Formicidae > Camponotus > Camponotus floridanus. Next base: position 124,824 of record NW_020229309.1, on the reverse strand, counting down.
ATTTAATAAAAATTTACAATCGTAAATACAATTTCATATAATATAATTATAGTTATAATTGTATTGTATTTTACAATTATAATATCAATATTAAATTATAAATAAAATACAATTATAACTATTTATAATTTACAATTTACAAATTTATGATGCTATCAATATCAAATAATAATATTCGATTTATTGAAATATTTAATTACATATCGATATAATAATTTGATATTGATAGCATTGATTAACATTTGGATTTAATATTATATTTTGATTTAATATACATATATTTTTAAGTTTTAAAATAAAATATAACATGTTAAGATTTCTTAAACGTTAATAATTATGCAATTCCTTAATATTTCTGAAGATAATTTTGATGATTTAAATTTCACTTTTAAAACATTTTTATTTCTAAAACATGTTATATTTATTTTTATAACGTTTTTAAAAATAAATTCAACTTAATAAAAATAATTTTAATTTACCCTTAGGATTATTGGAATATTAAAAGAAAGAATGAATCTTATTTAATAGCCCTAACAACCCTATTATTAAAGGATTCTAATAATTTTAATAGCTCTAACAATCCTACAATTACAGAATTCTAATGATCTTAAGAACCCTAACAACCCTAATATTAATGGAAGAATTCTAATGGTTTTTCTTAATAATCTTAACAACCCTACTTCCTGATTAACGAAAATTATTCGAGATTTGAGGAACCTATCTCTAATCATCACCTCACCTAATCATCTATATCTATATATTTTAGTCACATGCCGCGTGCCCTAACCACGTAGTCTAACCGTACTCTTCAGGCTAGTTAAATTTACCTTTCGTAGATCCTGGCCACTTTCTTTTTCGATCTCTAATCAGATCGAAGAAGGAGGTAATTACTCCTTCTTTTGCCGGATAATTACCGACAATAAAGCGTAAAATATTTACGCTTATTTAGTAACGATCGTTCGATTTCATGATCGTTCGTTAAATATTGACTATAACTTTATTTTAACTAAAATAAAGCCGAATTACTACAAATTTTTATAAATTATATTTTATAATAAAATATAAAATTAATGTGTGTATTTATCATATTACAAATTATTTAATTAATTAATCATTTGGCTTTATATTAAGTTAAAGTAAAGTTTAAAACCAATATCTACAAACAAATTCTACGATGGATGAGCTATGAGCAATTAGAAAATAAGTGCGTATTATAAGAATAAATTAGTATAAAAAATTGATAAAATTGATAATTGTTAATGGGTGTCTTTTATTTAATAAATTACACAATCTTTACAAAAAAATCTTTTCTTGATCTCTTCTATTTTTAATTAATATTTCAATATATTTTCGCAATAGATGTAAAGCATAAGTTCGAAAGAACTTATTAACATTATTTAATTTAATTTATTAAATTTAATTACTTAATTTAATATATTTAATTTAATCCATCCTAGCTCATCCATTTTAAGGCAACGGATTTATCTACAATCTACAATCTACATCTATATCTACATCTGCAATCTCTTTGAATCCGTCACCTTAAAGTTGAATAAAAGTTTTTTTCACTCACCAGCATTGATGCGCAACAGCGGAGTTGTTATTGAAGCTAGCTGTCTGTAACATACAAATATAAAATTCATTTATAATAATGCTAACAAAATGCAATTAATATTTAAAAAAATGTCTATCGCGCGGAATTTTATATCCGATGTGTAAAATAATAAGCAGATAAACACGTATGGAAAAATTTTATAAATTTTTGAAACTGTTTTTTAAATAGAAAATTTTATATGACTTTTATAAAAATCTTTCCCTTTAATTTATTTAAATAATAAGATCGAATTATTGTTCGTTTATAACAAGTTAACGATTTATAACAATTAATATATAAATAATAGATATTCACCATCAGGTTGTTCCGCCGATGTAAGATGCCTCTCCCAGGCCTCCTCCTCCTCTCATGTTGTTGGCGCGCGACTACTTTTATCGACACTCCCGCACTCGCGAGCGATATTTTTATATCGCTATTTTCCTTATTTTACGCGCGATACTGAACGGCACTCCCGCACTATTTCGATGCGATTAAAAATTTTATATTTTATCGCGCGATGTATATACTTAATATGTATATACCTTTAACGGCACTCCCTAATATGTATATACCTAACGCGACGCGTTGACGAAGCGCTTGCCGTCCGCGGCACGTTGACGGCACCGACGACGCAAAAGGATACTTAGCTTCCCATTCAGGTACCTTAAGATTTATCATAAATTGGAAAATTTAAGATAAACCTCAAGGCACCGTCCAGGTACTAAGCCCTCCCACCGCGACAAGGTGTACCCCATGGGAGGGTTATATTATATTATATATAATTTTATATATAATATAATATATAATTAATTTTGTAATATACTATATAAATTTTATAATTCATAAAAATATTAATTACTTACATCATATCTTATTGATCCATCCATTTCCAAGACTTTCATTCTTTCTTTTGTTTCACTTTTTCCTCAGCACTCCATTCCTCATTGCACTCATTTGAATACCTCGTTGCACTAACACTCATTCATGAAAAGTTTCTCGTTGCACTTGCAATTGTGTTTAGAGAAAGAATTTGATAATATATGGAACGTCTCACATCACTATCACTGCTCGAAGGCCACTGAGCGAATGATCGTAAGTCAGAAACATTACTGCGATACTGTTTACATTGCCAAGGTTGACTATGTAGAGAGAGAATTTTATAATATATGAAACGTCACTACTTTATTGTTCAAAGTTACTGTGCGAATGATCGTAAGTCATAAACATTATCGCAATACTGTTTATATCGTCAAGGCCGACTTATATTATGTTACTGTTATAATTCGTCGTTGAAATATTCTATGATTGCCGATTAAGAAAATTTAAAGCATTGGTCGAAATTTATTTAATTCTAAAAAGTATCGTTAGAGAAATTATTATAATAAGCATCAATAATCGAAAGATCATAATAAAATTAATTTCTTTATCCCCTTTTATGTTCCCCTTTTCAATTTTTATTCGCAGTAATTAATGATTGCGATTCGATAAAGATTTATCGTTGCGATACATTTTGATGACGTTTACCATAAGGTAATTTATTTTTAATTATTAGTAATTATATCAAATTATGTTTTGATACTAATCGTAATTGTGTTTAGAAAAAAAGTTCGACAATATGCGAAGCGTTTCGCACCACTACTTTATCACTCGAGTGTCACCATGCGAATGATAATAAAAAGCCATAATATTAACGTATTAACAATAGTGCGCTATTGTTTATATTGTTTATATTGCCAAAGTCGAACACCGTATTATCGATGATTCGTTTCCGAAATATTTTAGATACTGTAACATATACTGTTATACAAAATATATGAAAATATTAAATTGTAGAAGTTTTTCAATTTAGATTAATTAAACGATTATTTATTAAACAATTTATTAACATACAAATCATTTCCCATCGTTACTTTACTGCTCGAATGTCACCGAAAAAATGATAGAAAACCGTAACGTACAAATAACACGCTATTATTTACGTCATCAAAGTCGAATATAATGTTATTGATAATTCGTTGTCGAAATATTTTATATACTATAAAACAATTTATTGATTAAAATTAATTATTTATTAAACAATTTATCACGGAGCCTTTCGTTATATGCTAATTATTTGAATCTATAATTCGATTGTTTTACTTCGTGTTCTCCCACAATCCAAATTATATTTACATTGTCAAGTAGAACGATAAGATAACGCGGATGGAATATATTTGTGACTCTAAATATTAAAATAATAATTATTGTCTGTAAAAAGTGCAACGATCGAAGCGATTATTTAATATTTTGAATTCCTATAATTTAATCGATTCTCGATTAAATTGTATATTGTTTAATTAACAAGGATTGAGAAAATTTAAAGCATTGTTCGAAATATATTTAATTTTAATAATATTGTTAAAGAAATATTATATAATTAACAGCAATGATCGAAAGATCATTACATAATTAATTTTTTTATCCCCTGTTACCTTCCGTTTCAATTTTTAATCGCGGTAATGAAGCATTACGATTCGATAAAGATTTATGGTTGCGATACAGTTTCATATTGTTAATTAATTTTTAATTAATTAATTTTTATTAATATTTAAAGCAATTTATGTTTCGATACTAATTGTAATCGTGTTTAGTAAAATAATTAGCATATACGAAGCGTTTCTCACTACTTTATTACTCGAGAGTCACCGTGCGAATGATGACAAAGTAATAACACATCGCTACTGTTTATATCTTACATTGCCAAAATCGAACACCGTGTTATCGATAATTCGTTGTTGAAATATTTTATATATTATAAAATGTACACTAACAGAATATTAAATTAATGAAGTATTTTAATTAATTGATTAAAATTGATTATTTATTAAACAATTTATCACTGAGTCTTTCTTAAAATTGATTATTTATTTAACAATTTATCACTGAGTCTTTCGTTATGCTAATTATTTGCATCTATAATTCAATTGTTTTACTTCGTGTTCAACTCTGTATACATATCTTATAGTACGTAAAATATTTAAATGAATTTATGAATTTTTTCAATAACATATAGATAGTGATACGAATAAAATTACTATATGTTTTATACGAATAAAATTACTTCTTTATTAACACATATAATCAAATATATTTCGTGATAAAATATAATTTATTATTTTAGATTCGTTGAAACCGTTCGAAACGTAACGATATATCCATTAGGTAATCATAATTTTACTAATTTTACGCTAGTAATTTTTCAAATTAAAAAATAATATGAAAATGATAATATGAATAAAAAAATTTATAAATCACCGAGCAATTTCATTGCTCCTTATACATTGCTTATTCTATATGCTTTTCCCAATCTCCTTTTCCTCCCTTGTTTGTTCTTTATTTTCTCGTAGCACTCACTCTCGAAAATATCAATTATAATTATGGAACTAATTATAATTATTACGGAACGATTGCGAGATACCTTGCACGGCACGGCACGGCACGGCACGCCTCATCGCGGAATAATTGTACAAGAAATGCACTTTATTATATTATAAGAGATAGAGAACACACGAGGGACGTATGATTCGTTCGACATTTATATCGAGCCACATTCAGTACTAATTGAAATCCTCATTAAATGCTATTTTCATGGTTGATATATGTATAACATATGCATACAACACGAATTAAAGATCGAAAGATTAATATAATTGAAGTCGTGATTTGTAATAATCGTTTAATTATTAATTCGATAATATACAAAGTATTTCGTATTACTATCTTTGCTCAAATGTCACTGTGCGAATAATACCAAAGTCATGTCACGTAAACGCGTTAACGTGCTGTTGTTTACGTCATCAAAATATTATTGTCACTTGTCATCGAAATATTTTACGTATTTTTACAAATATATGCGCGGAATATTAAACTATAGAAATATTTTAGATTATATAGATTAATAACATAATTATTTTTATTAAAAGATTAATGTATCTTATATGGATCTTTTTGTTATAGTATATGTTAATTATTTTGACGATTCTACCGTTCGATATTTTAAAGTGCGCGTTTTTAATCCGAATTATATTTAAATAATTCATTTTATTCAAAAATATAATATAATATAATAATATAATAAATATTATTATATAATAATTAATATGTATTAATTAATATATTAATATAATAAACAATTAATATGAATAAATAATATAATAATTTTGGTGTCTCTCTTAGTCTGACTCTTCCCCTTCGATCTGTCCGGCATGGCTGACCCTACCGATTAAATATAAAAGTGAATAATGAACTTTTATATTTAAGATCATCTTAAGTAAGTTGGAAAATGTTATATAACTATTTATATAACTATTTATTATATAACTTATTTTACTAACTAAACGGAATCTTAAGAAACAATCTAAGATCATACTTAAGATTATCACAAATATAAGAATAGTCTATATGAATATCGGCGTATGTTACCGCCGGCATAGCTCTTAGGTTCATTAGAGTACTCAAACCTCCTCACCCGGCAAATGCCTTTGTTAAGGTAGAGATACATCGAGGAGGAAAAATTTGTTTTTATTTTATTTTTATTTTCTTTCAATACAGGATTTGGTAGTTACAAAAGTTAATATAAAATATAATTTGAAATTTAATACAAAATAATTTATTACATGGAATAATTTGTTACACGAAAATGTTCAAAATATACGTATAATATAAAATTTACTAAAAATGTTTACATAGTCTAAACGTGACTCATTAGCGATGATTAATTACGCGACTTTTATTAATAATAGATATGCAATAATAGAATTTAATAAGTTTTATGTAACGTTAATAATCGTAATCAAAAGAGTCATTAATAAAATTATTAATCATTTCTATCGATTGTAAAAGAAAGTATTTGTAAAAGAAAGTATATTACTGGTGCATTTTGTGTAGATTACCAAAGGAAATGTTCATAATGCGAAAAGATACAATAAGCTTCGAAATCAGCAATTAAATTACTAAATAAATCGCGATTTAAAATTTGCAAGAAAACGCGACGAATAAATAAATCGACAATAATCGGTATATTCGATTGCAAGATACGTATAATTTTTATAATATGATAATCGAAACCATCAATAAACACGCGCGCGAACATAATTATTATCACAAAAATGCAAAGATATTTCGACAGACATTTAAGGTTTATAATATTTACGAATATAAAATTCACTATTCTATTTATTTGCGATTAATACGCGATTAAATGTCGTGAGTGAGAAAATACATATTGAAAATATATATTGCATCTCGTGCATGATTAGTTAAATGAAATAAAATGAATCGTAGATTTTACAATTTTAAATATAATTAATATATAATTAAAAAATCGCATTATCCCCACGTTTAATAGAGAATAACGGAACAAATGATTTTATCAAGGTCCCTCTAATAATCTAACTATATCTCTAACTATCGATATACATAATGGTAGAGTTTAATAAGATTTAATGTAAACAATCGCGATTAAAACAATCAATAAAACAGATAATAAATTTATCTATTATCTTTTAAATATACAAACATATTTACACTACTAGCGCATTTTGCGTGGATTATTAAAGACAATATTCAAAGACATGGAAAGATAGACAAAGCTTCGATGTATAAGTCAACGACTAAATTATAAGATAAATCGCGATTTAAAATTCGCGATAAAACGCGACGAATAAATAAATTGATAATATTTAAAATATTTAATTGCAAATACGCGAGTGACATACCGGTAATATCCGATAAAAAGAAGAGCGATCTTAAAAATGGAGAACGATTAACATCTCGTTTCTACATCAGATTTCGCAAGATCAATCTGCGAAGAAAAGTTAAGTGATCCATTTAACGTCGGGAATTTCACTGTAGGAGGGAACGAATCCTGGATCTTCCGGACTATTCCCGATAGCAATTATTTCAGTATTAAATCAAAGATACAATTATCCCTCGTCATTATTTTCAATTCACGAAATTGATATTCACGTCAGAAAACATGTTTTACCATTACTAAGAAATATATTATTAAGAAATATATTTCTTCATTGAAAATTAAATGGATATAACCTTTGTTATTAAAATGTGATTACACGAACGATTATATTTATAAATAATAAAATACATGCACATTATTTGAGTTTGTGTTAAATGTGCGAACACATAATTTAGACAGGGGTACCGTTTGCGCGCGCGAGACGAATCGAACCCGATATCAGCAAGATTTAAAAAATTTCAATTCGAAAGTCTTCAAAATAAAATAAATGAAATAATTTTAAATATATAAATAATTCTAGATTAATTATCTAGATTCTTATTTTTGTAACGTTTAAATTAATAATTTTTTTTTTCTTTTAATATCTTAATATCTCTTCAATATCTTACTGATATAGGGGTACCCATTCGATTCGTCTCTGAATTTTTAAGTATTCGTACATTTTATGTAACATTCATATATAATTTCACGTATATATAATATATCATATTAACAACAATTATAAAAATATTTTGGATACGTTAATTTGTGCATGTATTAATCTACTATTAAATTTTTCTGACATTATATATATAGACAATAATAATACCGATCCTAATAATGATAGAACATTTTTAATGAAGAAAAAAAAGAACACATTTCTCCCATTTAAATATATATTATTTAAATTAATTCGACGTTAAAGAAGTGTATTGTCGTTGAATTACTATCGAAATCATTGCTTTTGGAAACGTCAGGAAAACCTGGGAATTAATTCCAATCTTACAATAAAAATTCCCAATTTTCAATAGGAACACCGAACTAGACGTCGCGAATGGATTTCACAAGAACCGGTGAGAAATAATTCTCCATGATGAAAATCATTTCGACTCCTCGGCGGTACGAGCCACGCAACTTTAACGGAATTTATTTAACGGAAGGAACAACGATAACTCTTTTATTAAAACGACAATCTCTAAGAACGCGAACGACAAGAACGCGGGAAGAACACGGTGATTTCGCAATTTATTGATTTCGTAATTTGTTAATTTATTTATGAATATTTTCCGATACGAAATTCGTAAGTATAATTATAATTGAAAAAACAAATTATTAAATTCATAATAATTAACTTGCGATTCCCCAATATCGAAGGTGATCGTTAAATTTTGCGAAGCTAATATTTAATCGTTGACTTATCACATTGAATCTTCACACTCTTATTTGATAATTCTGTATATTTAATTAGCAATATTTAGGAATATTATCTGACGAGAGGGACAGCGATAAAATTCTTTTGTTAAAACGATAATCTTTTATAAGGACGCGGAAAAAAACACGATATTTTCGCAATCGTAATTTAATAATGTATTTTAAGAATGTGCAGCTCCGCGCGATATGGAATTCATAAATAGATAAATCTAACGGAAAGCATATCATTAAATTTATAATAATTGACTCGCGATTCTATAACAAAGGCGTTTGTCAAATTTTATAACGCTTATATTTAATCATTAATTTAGCATCGAATTTTTACATTTTATATAAAAATTTTCCGAATTTATTAATGATATGAAAATATAAATGGGTACTCTTTTATAAATATTTCAAAAATATATACTATAGAATTAAATGTGTTAATTTAATGGATTACTATTATGTAATCATTATACGTATACTTTGGATAATATTTCTTAAACACTAATTATTATATACAATCTTCTTAATATTCCTGAAAAAAAATAATTTTAATAATTTAGACTTTATTTTTAAAGCATTTTTAAAAATAAATTCTATTTCATTTTTTAAACTGAAATAAAACCAAATTACAAATTTCTATATATTGTATTAGAGTGCTAACACGGCCATATTTCAAATGATAAAATACAAAACAAGAGCAATCGTTTATAATTTAATTTATAGGCAGAATTTATGTCGGGTATCATAGATTTAACATAATTTAACATAACACTGTCACTCTCAAAAGATGCAATTGTAATTTATATAATTATTGCTTGCATATTTATTTTATACTTATTTAATACTATATTTTAATATTTTATAACGACATATATTTATTTTTATCTCGTTGCAGTTTATATTTTGTAGTTTATTTTAATAAATGCCGGCAGAAATTGAAGTATGACACAATATATATACATTAATCTAATCTATATATGTATTCTGCCCAATTGTAAATGTTTATCCTGACTTTAGTTGTTAGCAGCCTAGTATAATATATAAAATTTTTATAATATAAAAATTTTCTGTGCAGATTATCAATAAATAATAAATTTTTATAGTAATGCATTATTTATAATAAAATATAAAATTAATATGTGTATAACACATGTGTATAACACTTATCATATTACAAATTATTTCATTAATTAATCATTTGGCTTTACATTAAGTTTAAACACAATATCGACAACAAATTTTATAATGGATGAGCTATAAGAAATTAGAATAAGATAAGTGAATAAGATAAATACGCGTTATAAGAATAAATTAGCATCAGATGTAATTAATAAAATTTTTAATGTTCCTTTCAATAAATTAGATAAAATTTATATAAAAATGGTCTTTTCTCGATCTTCTTTCTTTATAATTAAAATACTGCAATATTTTCGCGACGGATGCAATACATTTCAAACGAATTTATTAAAAGTTATTTAATCTATCCTAGCTCATCCATTTTTTAAGGCAACGAATTTATCTACAATCTCTACCGTTACCTTAAAATTAAATAAAAGTTTTTGTCACTCACCGTAGCATTAATCTGCAGCAGCGAAGTTGTCGTTATCCGTTACTGTTGTCGTTAAAACTACGTCTGAAACATACAAATATAAAATTCATTTATAACAAGGCTGCGGAATTTCATATCCGGTGTGTAAAATAATAAGCAGATATAAACACTGTAGGGACAATCGTCTCCTATTCCGCTTGTGTTACACATCTCCACACATGTTAAATACAACTTTCTAATCCCTGCATGCATGCATACGACATCCACTTTCTCCTCCGTTGAAATTTACAACCCTTGCATGTTATGCGGCCATCCATCGATCCCTTACATCGCCAATTAACACATGGCAAACACACGGCCTTTTCCTACGCAGCGGTCACTCATCCCTCCGAGATCTTTCCGATCATAAAAACTTTCTCCCAGGACCATGTACGCTGAATTCGGATTTTTCATGAGGCATTCAGTATCCCGAACTGGTAGAGAAAACCTCGAATCTGGGGAATCTATTCCGCGCCTAAGAACACACGCTTCGGTCTCCACACCAAACATACACGGGTTCACTCGTTATCGAACGCTATAATTGTTGTTTAAATAAATCTGAGTTAGTAAGAAGCGTCGGCTATTTTAATCGCCAGATTACAACACGTATGGGAAAATTTTATAAATTTTAAAATTATTTTTTAAATAGAAATTTTCATATTTATAAAAATCTTTCTCTAATTTTCTCTTTAATTCCTTTAAATTATAAGAACGAATTATTACGATTTATAACAATTGATATACAAATAATAAATATTCACCATCAGGTTGCTTCGCCAATGCAAGATGCCTCTTCCAGGTATCCTTCTCCTCTCATGTTGTTGGCGCGCGATACTTTGACGACACTCCCGCACTCGCGAGCGATATTTTCACATCGCTATTTTCGTTATTTTACGCGCGATACTGAACGGCACTCCCGCACTATTTCGATGCGATTAAAAATTTTATATTTAATCGCGCGATGTATATACTTAATATGTATATACCTTTAACGGCACTCCCTAATATGTATATACCTAACGCGACGCGTTGACGAAGCGCTTGCCGTCCGCGGCACGTTGACGGCACCGACGACGCGAAAGGATACTTAGCTTCCCATTCAGGCACCTTAAGATTTATCATAAATTGGAAAATTTAAGATAATCCTCAAGACACCGTTCAAGTACTAAGCCCTCCCACCACGACAAGGTGTACCCCATGGGAGGGTTATATTATATTATATATAATTTTATATATAATATAATATATAATTAATTTTGTAATACTATATAAATTTTAATTCGCAAATATAAACGATAATTAAAAATATAAAAGATAAGAGAAAATCTATTATATAAAGCAATGTTCAAAATAATTGTTAAAGAAAGAATTTGATAATATATGGAACGTCTCACATCCATCATCACTACCACTGCTCGAAGGCCACTGAGGGAATGATCGTAAATCAGAAACATTACTGCGGTACTGTTTACATTGCCAAGGTTGACTATGTAGAGAGAGAATTTGATAATATATGAAACGTCACTACTTTATTGTTCAAAGTTACTGTGCGAATGATCGTAAGTCATAAACATTACCGCGATACTGTTTATATCATCAAGGCCGACTTATACTATGTTATTGTTATAATTCGTCGTTGAAATATTCTATGATTGCCGATTAAGAAAATTTAAAACATTGGTCGAAATTTATTTAATTCTAAAAAGTATCGTTAGAGAAATTATTATAATAAGCATCAATAATCGAAAGATCATAATAAAATTAATTTCTTTATCCCCTTTTATATTCCCTTTTTCAATTTTTATTCGCAGTAATTAATGATTGCGATTCGATAAAGATTTATCGTTGCGATACATTTTCATGACGTTTACCATAAGTTAATTTATTTTTAATTATTAGTAATTATATCAAATTATGTTTTGATACTAATCGTAATTGTGTTTAGAAAAAAAATTCGACAATATGCGAAGCATTTCGCACCATTACTTTATCGCTCGAGTATCACCATGCGAATGATAATAAAGCCGTAACATATTAACAATAGTGCGCTATTGTTTATATTGCCAAAATCGAACACCGTATTATCGATAATTCGTTGCCGAAATATTTTACATACTATAACATATACTGTTATACAAAATATATGAAAATATTAAATTGTAGAAATTTTTTAATTTATAGATTAATTAAACGATTATTTATTGAACAATTAATTAACATACAAAGCATGTTACCCATCGTTACTTTACTGCTCGAATGTCACCGAAAAAATGAAGCAAAACCGTAACGTACTAACACGCTATTGTTACGTCATCAAAGTCGAACATAATGTTATTGATAATTCGTTGTCGAAATATTTTATATACTATAAAACAATTTATTGATTAAAATTAATTATTTATTAATCAATTTATCATGGAATCTTTCGTTATGCTAATTATTTGCATCTATAATTCGATTGTTTTACTTCGTGTTCTCTCATAATCCAAATTATATTCATATGTCAAATAGAACGATAAAGTAACACGGATGAAATATATTTGTGACTCTAAGCATTAAAATAATAATTATTGTCCGTAAAAATGGCAACGAAATGATTATTTACTATCTTACAATTAAGATTTGTATCACTTTGATTTTTGATTAAATTGTACAATCGCTAAGTATGCATTTCGAGATATATCGTCGCGAAGTAATTTTACGTATTATTTAATATATATAAAATTATGGATTAATATCAAATTATTTCTCAATATACTTATCAAATCATTCGCGTTTAGAAAAGGAAGTTGACGGATCTTCTCGCGTTATTTTTCTGCTCAAGTATCATTGTGCGAATAATAAGAACCATAACACTTTTAAATATCAATGCGTTATATGTTGCAAAGATCGGACGCGGTATTATTATTAATTTGTTGCAAAAATATTTTATATATAGCATACATATACGCGCGAAACATTAAATTAATTTAGAGAAGTATTTTAAATTATTGATTAATTTACTATACGATTGATGTATCACGAATCTCTATATTAATCTCAACTTTGCGATTTGATTGTCAGACTGAAAACAATAAGCATATTTAGTCAAATTAATATTTTTTTTATATAATATCTACATTTATGTTATGATTATTATATGAATAAGACATCTAAATAATTTTCTTTTTTTAAGAAAGAGAAAGAGAGAAAGAAGAAAATGACTCGCAGTAATATTAATTTCGAACATTTACATAACAATTTCGAAAACTTCCTCTGATTATTTGTTATAAATGTAAACGCTAAACACAAATTAAGTACGCAAACAAACAGTATTTTTACAGATCCCTTTATAAAGCAAAGTGTCCAAAATAAATGATTTTGAGAAACTAATTATTACGCCCTATTTATATTTTTTTTTGTCCGTTGAACAGATATTTAATCATCAAGTGCACAATTATCGAAAAAATTGTTCTTAAGTATAACTTTTAAAAAATCTAATGAATAAAAATCTAATTCTTTTATATAAAATATGTAAATAAATATATTATAAAAAATATTTTATAATGTATCTATTAAATGTTAATTTATCCATAGTTAATATTATAATAATTAAATGTTAATATATTACAATGTATCTATTAAATGTTAATATATCCATAGTTTTCATGTATAAAAATATTTTATTTTATAATTTTAAATATTTGAAATTAAAATGTGGAATGTATGTTATATATATAATATATGTGTCATATATTACATGTACGTTGTATTGCATGATAATTTAGAATAAATATCACTATCCAGACAATGAAAAAAGAACAAACAATGTTTATTATGTATGAAAATAATATATAAATAATAAAATTACTTATCGCGCGCGCGTGTGTGTGTGTGTGTGTGTGTGTGTGTGTTCCGTTGTCCAATGCTTTTCCAGATTTTTTTTTCTCCCTTGTATATCTTCACTGTTTCCTGGTGACACTCATCCGGGTAAATATAATTAATTACAATTAGTAGAATACGATTAATTTCCAAAGTCTAATGCATGCGACATTTTGCATGCTATTCTCGATCGCGGAATAATCATATGAAATTCACACTTTATTATATCATAAGAGCAACATTTATACGAAATTAATAATATAACAATAATAAGCAGAGCGAATAGTACTAGTACTATTGATGTATGTATATATAGTATATATGCATAAAATACAAATCTCGTAAAATCAAAAATTAAAGTAATGAAAAATCGTGATATAACTATTGTTTAATTAATAATTAATTTATACTTGCTTTTTAGAAAAATTTAATCAAAAGATACTTGTTAATTATAATAATTCTAACGAATTATGTTGCAATATTAGTCACGATCGGGTTGGAAAAAGAATTTGATATACGAAGCATTTCGCACTACTTTATTATTCGAATGTTACCGTACGAATGATGACAAAGCCGTGACATGTATAGCTCGCTTGCTATATACGTCATCAAGGTTAAACATGATATTGATAATTCTCTGCCGAAATATTTTACGTACTACATATACACGTGTAATTTTAAATTATAAAAGTATATTTTATTTTAAATTAATTAATTATAAACGATTGATGTATCACGGAACCTTTTATGCTAATGATTTGAATTTATTCGATTGTTTTATCGCGCTTCTTCGAGTCAAATTTTATAATATTTAGTTTTGCATTTTAAAACACTGACTTAGAGCGAATTAAATAAATAAATAAATAAATAAATAAATGATGTCGAGAAAAAGAAAAAGAAGACACATAAATAAATAAATATATAATATAAGTATATAATATAAATATATAATATAAATAAGCGTGAAAAGAGAAAACATACTAATATATTTATATAATAAATTATTATTAATTAAATTATTTATATTTTTATTTATATTATTTATATTATCAAAGGGACATATGTTATCCTCTGAGAACATTCGTGGCATTGATTTGTTGTAGTTCATGTCCACGTTTTTGATGTCCACAGAGGGAGCATCGCTTCCAGGGATCATCTGAAAGCCGGCCATGACATCTCTCAGTCTTCTCTCTGTTTGACATTTCTGCGCAATTGGGCGATCAGCTGATTACTTTCTTATCGAGTGATGGACTTTTGTCATGCTGCGAATAACGTGATTTTTAGCGTTAATATAATGGCTTTGATTATAAAGTTGAGATTGATAAATTGATATATAAGTCACATCCGATTGATATTAAGAGCTCGAATTGAGTATTTGAGGAGAGGTAAAGAAGTTAAAATTGCGGAAACATGCCTCAGGGAAGACGGAAAACTCCATTCAGCGGCAAAGCCAAGAAGCTGCAAATGCAGGTTAAAAAACAACGTCAACGAATTTCGTTTGGTATATATGTTAATATCTTTATTAAAGATTTTAGTGACATTTGGAAAGTTTAGAATAAGAAATCCCGATTTCTAACGATTTTATTGTTTTTAAAATGTTATCTATATAAAATGTTATACAAATATTTTGATATATTTTTTTACCTCTCTTTTTTCGTGTCATAAATCTATTATTTTTTTATCTTTCTTTTTATATATCAAATATAATGTAAACATAGATTTACATCAATTTATAATTTTTATAAATTTAAAGATAACAGAATTTTTGCTTGTGCTTTTGAAATTAAAATCTAGACTTATATTATTAATTTTTAAAGATACAGGTCATATTGATCCCATAGATATTTTATTTAATTATAGTGATAGATAGCAATTTATGATTATAAAATATTATTATAAAATATATAAAATAACAATATATATTTATGTTTATATATTTGCCACAAATCAAGATGACGATGAAGATGAATGCTCTAGCAATGCGAGCAATACAGAGTATGGGAGACAAGTACAAAAAATAAATAAGCAACCCAGGGATAATAAATCTTCAGGGAATAGATATACACTACAATTTTTTCAAGAGACTAACGAGGAATTGCGAAAACGCAAAGAACAAGCCTTAAAAAGTATTGAGTCTGTGAGCCTCAAGGATCAAGAAATTTCCGACAATTATTTTCCACCTGGGATTGACATGCCAAAGCGGCCTCCGTGGGATTTTAATATGACGAAAGAGCAATTAAATATAAGAGAACAGAGATATTTCACAGTATGCAATTGCAAATCTGTGTTAAACAAAATTATATTTTATGTTGAATTTACTTTTAGCTAACAATACAATTCTTTGTATTTAGGAATACTTAAAGAACATGGAAGAATTAGGTACCTTGAGTTATTTTGAGTTGAATTTAGAAACCTGGCGACAATTATGGAGAGTCTTAGAGATGTCAGATATTCTGTTGATCATTGTTGATATTCGATATCCTGTTTTGATGTTTCCTCCATATTTGTACCATTATGTGACTAACAAGTTGCAAAAAGATATGATTATGGTGTTAAACAAAGTTGATCTAGCGCCTCCAGCCTTGGTAGTGGCTTGGAGGGAATATTTTCGCAGTCAATATCCAAAATTACACATTTTAATGTTTACTTCATATCCTACTTATAATCTTCGTGGTAATACGAATAACGAGGAGGGTATACAGAAAAGACGTCGTAGGGGAAAATTACGAATGGCCGCAGAAGGAGCGCAAAAGTTGTTGGAGGCTTGTAAAGACATTGTCAAGGACAAAGTTGACCTGAGTTCCTGGTACGAAAAGATTCAAGAGGAGATGCATTTAGAATATGATCTAGATGATATAGACCATAAAGATAATATAACAATAGAAAAAGAGGACACTACTTATTTCGAACACGAAAAATATAAAAATGGAATTCTGACCATTGGATGCATTGGAACGCCAAACGTTGGAAAGTCGTCTTTAATGAATGCACTGATGGGTATGCAAAACTTTTCAATCTATAATCAATTTCTTAGAAATATTTATATTCTATATTAAATATGAATGATTTGATTCTCTAAATTAGGAAAATAAAATCGTATTGAGATTCATAACAAAAGATTTCAGTGTCAAAAAATCTTATTATTTCTCTCTGCTTGTTTTGCAGGCAAAAAAGTTGTAAGCGTGTCTCGCACACCTGGCCACACCAAACACTTTCAAACTATTTATCTAACAAAGACTGTGTGCTTGTGCGATTGCCCTGGTTTAGTTTTTCCTTCAACTGTACCAAAACAGTTGCAGATATTGATGGGTTCGTTTCCGATCGCCCAAGTCAGAGAACCATATACGACTGTAAAGTTTTTAGCTGAAAGGATGGATTTACCAAAATTGTTGAGGATTCCTCATCCAGAAAATGATGATACGTGGTCCGCTATGGACATTTGCGATGGTTGGGCAATTAAAAGGGATTTTAGGACAGCTCGAGCGGCTAGATTGGATACATATAGAGCGGCGAATTCGCTACTACGCATGGCTTTAGAAGGAAAAATTTGCTTGTACATATATCCACCAAATTGGACCGTTGATAAAAGTATTATTCTTCTTTTATTCTTTTTTATTGATTAAAATATTTTCTTTGTAAAAATTTATTCGATAAAATATATTATTGAAAATACTTTAATAATTTAAAAATTATAAAAGATATTTTTGAGAAATTGTTCAAATTAAAGACAAATAATTTTTTTATGCATTTTTTTTTTTTTTTCAGAAAAATGGGAAAGTCATTCAGATGTTGAAATAGTAAGATGGATTCAAGCTAGAAATCGAGGAGATGAGCTCGGTACACCAACTGAATACGTATCTTCTGAAGACGAAGAAATCTATAACGAAAAGCAAGAACAAAAATTTCGAGATACAACGAATAATGATTCAACGGAATCGTCGAGCGAGGAAAACGATATGCCGCTTGTAGCTAATAAATTTTCAGCATTGTCTACTGAACAATAAAATGATTTATTATTTTACGTCTTTCAGATTTTTTATTTTTATCTTTTTTTATACACATAGATTTCTTCTTTAATGTACAATGAGCAATTTGCTGATGATAGTGAAGAATAGTCGACTGAACTGTGTTTTCGCCCGCGAAACACAATCATCACTATGACAGAACACTACGAGTAAAAATAGATCATTTTATACAAGCCACTACTCTATTACATTTTTCTTGTTTTCAAGGTAGTTTCACTGTGCGCATGAGTTATTTACAATGTAATTCTAGTTTGCAACTATTCTGGTGTTACTTTGGTCCACTATGAACTGATAATCGAGTAAAGATTTTTTTTTACTATAATAAGCTACATCATTGCACAACTTGTACAGAGACGAAGTTATTTTATACATCATTAAAATTATCTAGAACGATACATTTTTATGTAAATAATTTCCACTATTCTAAAATAATTACAATATGAAATAAATGTAAGAATGATAAATGATTTCTATAATTTTCTAAAAAATATTTTGTTCACTTTGATATTTTATACAAAGCGGATATTTCTCAATTGAGATTTTTATAATATTTGCTCAGATAAACATCCTGTATTCATTAATTTTACTGAGATCCATTTATAGAGTTTAATATCCATTTATCTAATCGCTATAAAATAATTTTCACAAGTCAACGTCAAAGAAGAATTGAAGAAATTAATTCGAACATATTAATTTACGTTGATTTTGTGGAACGTAATAATATAGTAATACGAGTATATATATTTTCAAGTCAAAAATTGTTCTCTATCAATTGTACATTGCGATGAATAGCATTTAAGCTCCTAAAATCTTTTTTACGGAGTAACCTGGTATTGCGTAAAAGAATAACAGCATAAGTATAATCAAACCGATCGCGACTATAGCCTTCAAGATAGCCCATTTGTAATTGTGCCAAACTATGTATTTGATGGACTTTAGCGGATTGAGAAACCACATAAAGGACGCGTCTGGTCGACTGCAAAAAATATGAAAAATAAAAGCAGATTAAATATAAATATAAAGAGACAGAAGAATTATTATTCATATATATTATATTATTATACTTTGGTTTTTCCAGCGGATCCGGCTCGTTTCTACCAAAACCAGCAGGATTTTTCTCGGCCTCTTCTTTCGTGAGCAAATGTATCTCAGCTTCCACCTTGCCCTGTACAAAGTATAATGATATACACTTACAAATTTATTTTTCATATTATCAACTTACTGTCAGTTCCATATCCTCGTTTTCTTTCTTCACATAAAATGGCCACCAGCCTTTTATACGTTTCTGCTTAAAGATATTGACTGTCGGCACAGAACCGTCTGTTTTCAACATGCTCAACGAGCAAAGTTTACTATTCTTTGCTCCTCGAGGAAACCGATTGAGATCGAGAGTTATAGCACCTAGAAAATCGTCGGCAGAAAAATGATCTGCATCCCAGACCTGCAAAAAGCGTCGTTATTATACAGCGTGTGTCAAAAGTTCCGGGACGGCTGGATAATTTGAAAAATACGCATCACAGAGGAAAATGACAAAAGTTGTAGGATTTTTCCCGGGCAATCCGACGGTGACCTTAGATTTGACCTTGGATAGTCATTTGAAGGTCACATAAAGATTACCTTCAATTTCTTAAATGGAACCCCCTATTTTTCATTGCATATTCTTGTAGCTTATCTCGAGAGCTTTCCAAAACACTATAATTAAGTACCTTTTTATTAAGTACTTTTTGAGTTATAAGGCTTGAAATAATTTCTTAATTTTACATAAACCATAAAATATCTAGTAAACCATTCATTTTTCGATTATCTTACCTTCATACTTTTATGTACAAAATAATGAGAGGAATCAATTGGTGTAAAGAAAACACATAGTTGTTTCTAAGAAAAAATATGTAATTTGCAATTAACAATTCCATATTTTTTCTTAAAAACAACTGTATGTTTTCTTTACACCAATTGATTCCTCTCATTATTTTGTACATAAAAGTATAGAAGGTATATAGGTATATAGGTATATATAGAAGGTAAGATAATCGAAAAATGAATGGTTTACTAGATATTTTATGGTTTATGTAAAATTAAGAAATTATTTCAAGCCTTATAACTCAAAAAGTACTTAATAAAAAGGTACTTAATTATAGTGTTTTGGAAAGCTCTCGAGGTAAGCTACAAGAATATGCAATGAAAAATAGGGGGTTCCATTTAAGAAATTGAAGGTAATCTTTATGTGACCTTCAAATGACTATGCAAGGTCAAATCTAAGGTCACCGTCCGATTGCCCGGGAAAAATCCTACAACTTTTGTCTAGGTCATTTTCCTCTGTGATGCGTATTTTTCAAATTATCCAGCCGTCCCGGAACTTTTGACACACGCTGTATATCGGAATGAAATTGCGAAAGTAATGATTGCACAGAAAAAAGGACATTCTTGTTTCGAAAATATATTTAGTTTTAACATGGAAATCTTGAAATGAGATTATATTCCGTTAATTAAAGAAAAATATAATTGCTTGAATAATTGATTACTTGAATGAAGCCATTTTATATAGTTCAATCAAGAAAAATATATTCTTACGATTTAAGATTTAATTTTCTCGAATGGAAAAGAAACAATGTTAGATAGAAAATAACATTTTTAAATCAAAGATTATAATTTTCTTAAAGTAGAATTAAATAATTATATATTCTTGAGGTGAGAATTACAAAATTAAAATAAGACTGTAATATTGTTGAAATTTAAAATTATTAAATTCTTCTAAGAAGGTTATAAATTGTTGCGTATGTACGAAACAATGTTGGATGGAAAATAACATTTTTAAATCAAAGATTATAATTTTCTTAAAGTAGAATTAAATAATTATATATTCTTGAGGTGAGAATTACAAAATTAAAATAAGACTATAATATTGTTGAAATTTAAAATTATTAAATTCTTCTAAGAAGATTATAAATTGTTGCGTATATATGAAACAATGAACACGTTAATTTAAGTATATAAGTTTTGATTTGACACTTATTTTTTTTCTGTGTGTGCACGTTTGGAATTACCTGCAATTCTAGACGTGCTGGTATCTTGCACTCAGTTTCGTCCCAACTAAACAGGCTTTCTTTACGATTAATAACAATCTTTTCTTCCGCTACTAAATAATCAAATGGAAATATGAAACGCCAGTTGAAGTTTCCTTCGCCGGTCAATGATCGATAATGAATGTCAGTGGATTGACAATCTTCCGGTCCTTTAAGCCATCTATTCGAAAGCAATGAATATGTAAAATAACTTTCTCTCTCTTTGTTTACGTATATAATTAATATATAATTATTAAATAAATATGTGATTATTTCAGGAGTAAAAGAAATTTACCCTTTTACATAAATATCGCTCATCTTCTCGCCAGTAAAGAAGGCGTCATCTTCTAGGACGACATCATCTGTATTCCATATTATAATTCTCAATTCATAACTCTTAGGCTTTCTAGGTGAAATATCGAGAGATGGTCCAGGTGAAGGCATGTCCATTGGAAACATGTCCACCCACATTTCCAATTTTCCCTGCTCAATTCCAGGTTTTTCTGGATTATAGAGCGGTCGGGTTTCCACGTGTTCAGGTATCAGAGCGCAACCTATTCGAGGAAAGCTGCTCCATTGATGGAGAACTGCTAAGGCAAGATGTTCTTCCATTCCTGGAAAAATAATTAAAAAATACTTCATATTAAAAAATACTTCATATAGCATAATCGAAACTGCACATGTAAAAGCTTCTTTAATTTCAGTTCATTAATCATATAATATTAATCATATAACATAATAATAATATAATAACAAGTAAATACGTATAGAATAATAAATAAAAATTATAATCATAGAAATATATATTAATTTAGAATTGAATCTAGAATTTTTTTTATAAAATCTTTCAAATACCTTTCGTATGCACGTAATATTCCATTTCCTCGTTCGAGAGAGAAAATGTTTTTCTCCCGATTGTAACACGTCCGTGAGAATATACTGGTCCATCGATTTTACCATCTTTACATAATTTAGAAAGTATCTGAGTCGGCTTCATCGCATCTCTCCATTTATTATATCCAGTCCTAAAGCAAAAATAACATATAATCAATTTCGTACATCAGATCTTATTTCTTAAATTTAATTTTCTTATCTTAATATATGTTGACGTAAACATATAATCTATAAAGTGTTAAATTTTAAATAATATATGCAAATGTAACGCGAACGTAAAAGAGGACGATGAATTAGATTAAAAGAAATTGCGATAAAAATAATTTTTAGTTCAGAGAAGCTCATTAAAAGTAAATCACAGTATTTTGTTCTTTGTGGATTTGCTAATTTTAAATAAATGATTGTTGATGAGATAAAAAAAAGGTCGCTCCGTTGCTAGATGCTAGATTACCAAATTGCGTGACACGATTTGTTTCACTATTAAGGTCTGAAATTTATTTGCCATATACGTGATATAATCGCTACCCATTAGACTTACTCGTCATATTTCTTCGTGAGTCCGCACGTAGCGCGATGTCTGCTATAGAAACGATTTTCTAGATCAATCTTGGTCTCTCCGATCATATCATCTGTTCCAACCAGGTCCCAATCTAGAACTTGCACAGTGAGCAGAGAGTCTTGTGGAAACGTAGCCTCGATCTCAAAGCACCTTAAAAAATGCGAATTCGCAATTAAATTAAAAATGAACATAAATAACTTTAATTTGTTCTTTGAGATGAAAAAATATGGAACGCAATATCAAGTGTAAAACGTTAAGAATGTTTTGTACCTATTTTCAAAATATTGAGAATTTAATGAATTAATTGTACAGAATGTTTTTACATACGAGTTTAGAATCTTCAGTACAATTTTTAAATCGATTCACTAAAGCGTTCACAAGTTATAAGGATTTTAATTTGCACCGAATTAACATGTGTTCTTATGGGAAACGTATAACCACGTCGATTCAAATGACAAAAACACATGGAAATAATATTCAGAATTTGTTTAAAATTTGCAAAAGTTTAGATACAGAGGAAATATTTGGTCAAATAATATCATACAAATACTAACTGATTAAGAAGATATTAAATATAATTCAATGAAGTTAACCATGTATTCGTAACAAGGCGAAATTCTCTGCCAAAGTTAATCATTTTGATTAACAAAATTCGAAATATTTCATTAAAAACGCAATAAATATTAAAAAATACATCTCTGCACTGTACCTAAGATCAAATTGTAATATTCCACGCAATTTCTCATACTCAAAACACACCAAAAGTGGATATATTCAATATTGATTTTCAGCTACTTTTTGCTGGAATTGTACATACAAAACATTCTTAAAACGAAATGCAAATTATTAATGATTAAATGTAATTGAATCTTGTAATACATTTTTTCTTTCAAATCGCTCTACTTTAAATAAAAATACTTATATGTTATGAAAAACAATAATAAATAATAAAAGATTGTAAAAAATAATAAAAGAATATAATAAATAATTTTTATAAGCTTGTTAGATACGACATGAATATTTTATCTTTTATTTCCTCAAAGATGAATAAAATTATTTTAAGGATGTTTTGTATCTATTTTCAAAATATTGAAAATTTAATGAAAATTGTACAGAATGTCCTTACATATGTTTAGAATCTTCAGTACAATTTTTAAATCGATTCACTAAAGCGTTTACAAGCTATAAGGATTTTAATTTGCATCGAATTAACATGTGTTCTTATGGGAAACGTATAATCACGTCGATTCAAGTGACAAAAACACATGGAAATAATATTTCAGAATTTGTTTAAAATTTGCAAAAGTCTAGAAATAATATTTCAGAATTTGTTTAAAATTTGCAAAAGTCTAGATACAGAGGAAATATTTGGTGAAATAATATCATACAAGTGCTAACTGGTTACAAAGATATTAAATATAATTCAATGAAGTTAGCCATGTTACAAGGCGAAATTCTCTGCCAAAAGTTAATCATTTCGATTAACAAAATTCGAAATATTTTAGTAAAAACGCGATAAATATTAAAAAATACATCTCTGCACTGCTAAGATCAAATTGTAATATTCCACACAATTTCTTACTCAAAATACACCAAAAGTGGTTATATTCGTCAATATTGATTTTCAGCTACTTTTTGCTGGGATTGTACAAAACATCCTTAAAAAGGTACAGTTAAAAATACATGTTAAAAATAAACGTTAAAAATATACGTTAAAAATATACAGCACAAGATAAAAGGAAGAATAAATAAAATAAAAGCATGAAAGTTTTTCAAAGCATATATGAACAATAATTTTTAGAGTATATATATATAAACTTAAATTATATAATTTACTAGAATAAAGTTAAATTATATAATTTAGAAATCTGTAAAAATTAAAAATGCCAATATCTTGATAAAAATTTAAGTCCCATGAGCTATAATATATTTAACTCATTACTATATTATCAAGATTCTTGATTGTATACATGTAACAATACTAGTAGAAAATACATACTTTCCAAAGACAGGATTCAATTGTTTCGATACATAATGCTCCTTGTCGCTAATTCTCTTGCCTCCCAATTGTAAGACCACGTAGGGATCCGCTTTTCCGTTCAGATCGCAAGGATGAAGATCATTAGCTTTAACGATGTAAACTCGTACCAAAACGTGAATAGGCTCATTCGAGGGGACACCCTGGAAGAATCCGTATTGTGGATCGAAACCCATTACGGTGTGATTCACCAGATCCTTGGGCAATGGCCATTTGTACACTTTCAATGCACCCTTGAAACTGCCAACGATTCTTGATTCGTCTTCGGTCTCGTCGCCGGTTTTTTTACCGCGATACAGTTCGAAGGTATGCAGCCATTCCTTGAACTGCTCAAACTCGGGCTGAGTTTCCAATTCTCCGGGATAAATCTTCAAGAGAGCGGTCTTCTTAGACTGATATTGGGTTTGTTTCGGGCTAAGCTTCGAAGAGAATCTTGTTGCGTTCGTCGGTGATTTCAAACCAAACAATTTTTTTGTGGGAGTAATTCCGGAATTCTTCTCGCCTGAAGCGGATAATTGGCCTTGAGCAACAGCTTCGTCCAGAAGCATCGGTAATGTTCCGTTTGGCTGGTTCTGGAATATGGATTTCTCCTTGCGCAATTCCTTGTTCTCTTCGATCATCGCTTCCACAGACGCAAAGTACTTTGTCCACCAATCTTGACAACCGTCTCCGTCCTCTAATGCACCTAAATCGCCTAAAAATATTTAAAGAAATTTGTCGTATATATATATTATATTTAAAGTAAAATATAACTAATAAAGAATATGTATAACAGAGGGAAAATATTATAGAAATATTATACAAATATATTAATTAAGATAATTAAGATTTTAATTTTAAATGAATTTCTTGATTTCAATTAAACATAATTAAATATAGTTTTCAGATGAAGATACCTATGCTATTGTCATTGGCTAAACTCTGCTTCCTGCGTATATTTTGCTCCGTTTTGTCCTTCTTTGTAGAACCATTTACAATCTCGAATCCGAGAGTAATAATGGTATCACCATTATTAGATTCCAAGTCGGTTAATGAATCAGGCAATGAGGTTTGCTGATATCTTGATTTAGATGGATCAAGAGCTACAATAAACATATAAAATTTAGATTAAAAATTTAAAAAAACTGAAAATTATATAGATTTAATTCATAAAAAATTATATATTTATAATAAAATTGACTTAATTCGATAATTTTACAAAAATTACAATTTTAAAATTTAATTTATTTTTATTTTATTTTATTTATTTTTAATTTATTTATTTATTAGCTACCACTCAAATATAGTTATAATAAGCAAGTTAATTTATTACTCAACAAGAACATATTTTATTATGCATCTCATGTAATTAAAATAAATATATTTTCTAATAATGGAACAATTAATATTACTCTAATAATTTAATCACAAATTGTATATTACATTAATTTTTCCACTTATTACAATGTTTTACCACAATTATGAAGCAGTTTCATAGCGCTTTTAGTGAAATTAATTACACAGTTACCTGTATATTGTAGCTGATATAAGCTCTTTTTTCTCTCTTGAGCATCCTTTGCTCTTTTAGTCAAAGGATAGTACATATACTTATGAATCGAATTAATCGTGTGAGTACCGACGAGAGTATATCTGCCAAAACTTCGACAATCCACCGCTCTTATAGTTAATGGCGGTCGATAAAGTTCCTGCTCGGGAAGTTCCAGTTCCAGAAATTTAATCGGCGTGTTGAAATTTGGATTTTTCTTCGCGTTTGCTATGACAGACGAATAGAGAATGTGGCCGGCGCATTCGACGTCCACGCGTGGTTTATCGACGGTTAAAAGGTGAATTCTTTTCAAATCTCGTAAACCCCAGAAAAGCACTTCGATTCTAAAACCATTAATTACGGTTATTATTTATACAGTCGTGCAAAAGCAATTTAATATTTTTTCTATAAATTTTTTTCTTCTCTTCGATATTGAAAGAATTAATCATATATGGTGACGTTTGAAAGAGAAGGCGCGCATGCATCTCTCTAGTGTTGGTTCTACATAATTTATGTTTATTATTAATCTTTATTTAAAACGAGAATTAAAAAAAACTTTAATTGAATAAATAATCGATGGTATTACCGATATTTCGCCAAAGTAGGTCGAATTCCTACGGGCACGGGTAGAATCGGGCCTTGATCCTGACCGGAACCCGGAGTCTGAGAACCGCAGCTGGGATCCTTAGGATCAGGCAAAGTGGGAAAGCCATAATCTTTAGTAGAGGGATATTCCAATAATTCAAAGACTGCCAAAAGTTCACCAGCCCTCGAGGCACCTCTAGTGACGTCATACCATTCCAACGATGGTGGATATTGCGGAGGGGTGTAAGGCTCCGAGGCGAGCTTAACGTGAGGTCGGGCGATCGCTCGTCCGATATATTCCGATTTTCCCTGAAAAATCGATTTTATTTTATAGAAATTCCGATGCATACGAAGCAAAAAATGTCATTCATCGACTATGTGATTATGAGAATATTAGGAAATTGTGGGAAGGCTGCAATATCATTTAAATTCAATAAATTCAAATATGCTTATAGATGAGATATTCATGAGCATGTGGGAAAAGATTAAATTCTGCATTTATGACACGAAATAGTTTTAAGGGAAAATAGATTAGCGTTTTATGTAATTTGAATTAATTTTGATAAAAATATTATCAGTAAAGAATAAATGAAAAATGAAAAATTATTATATATTAATTATTAATAGCGATAAAATGATTTTTTTATTAAATTATTAATAATAAAATTATTATATATTATTATATATTATTTATTATAAAATAATTTAATAAAACATTTTTTAATTCTCAAGATTCACGTATTATAATATTTGAGAGACGTTCTCTGATATTAGATTTTGAAAAATAAGCTATTATAAAATATATGTATAATATTTTTCAAATAAATAAATATTTTTAAGTTTTCCATGATGTCTTATTTAAAAAAAATTCTTCATTTAGTTTATATGCTTTTTTCCGACAACGATGCAGACTTTCCTTTGGAAATATTTCATATGTAGAAATAGTATAATTAAAATACTGCTATTAATAGAGGGAAATATATTTGTTCACTGCAACAGCATAAAATCGTGTAAGGTAGAGAAAACCAAGCATAAAAGTTTTGCGGTCGTGTTTGGGCATGTGACTCTCCGTGAGCTACCGCAGCAATTTCACAAATTGGAAACTTGTAGTCTACGGAACTCCATATTCGTGAATGTTGATGCAACAAGAATCCGCTTTGTGCTTCTATATCCTAACATATAAATAACGAATGCCATGCTAAGTTATGGTTTCCGGTGCGAGTGTTGCATAATGTGCGTCGTGTTATCCAGCATCGTATAGGTAAATGTCAACATGTTGTATACAAACTGTTAAAGCAGAGCCCTCATGCAGTGTTATGTCCATAGCTACACTATGACTCTGTAAAAAGAACGATACCAAATCATAGAAGCGATATAGGAATGACTATGTAATATTTCCTATCAACGCGTTTCATCTGGTTATATAATTCCAATCATATGAATCTGAATTTAATTACAACAAATTAAATACACCTTTTCTCAAGCTTCGATTGTTTTGTATATTGAATATTCTTGAGTAATTTTGGATTTTATAGCATAAATTACCAGCAACATTTGAAAAGTCCGAAGTAATAGAATAATTGCTACTCTAAATGTAAAAAAATAATTGCTAGTCTAAATGCATTTGGATAAATTTTTCATGAATTTTTATTTTAAAAGTGAAAAATGTATAAAAAGATACTTATAAAAGAGAAGAAAAAAGAAATATATAATTGAATCAATAAATTGCTTTTACTTACCACTTTATCCTGATCAAACAGCTCGATGACGATGGACGGCGGATCTTTCTTGATCTCCTCGGCGATGCCATAAATCAAAATGTCATCAAACAACAGCAGCTCGTCCCATGTTGGGCTGAGAGTCTCGTCGATCACCTGGGTGCACTTGCAAAATTCACCGCAAATCACTCTCGCAAATGGATCGGAAAGACCGGAAGCGTCGCTGCCGATCAGTGACCTTGCTTGGTACATGTGAGCCCTTAGTTGAAATTTCTGGCAATCCATTCGGAACAGTGTACGATTATATATTTATTTTCGGGAAATTGCACGAGTCAAAAGAGAAAATACGTACATGTTTCTGGACGTAATGTAGCATAATCGGCGGCAAAGCGCGTGGCCTGTCCACGTTCTTTAGTTCGTGACTGAATTCGTATCCTTTCGGTAAATTCTGGATGAAGTATTTTTTGTGTTTTAATATCCCCAACCACATGTAGATCTGCAATTTCGTCTGAATTGCCCATCCTGAAGGTCCAAACCTCTTTTTCCCTGGAAGCTATATTGAAAAGAATATTAAGGATGTTTTGTACCTATTTGCAAAATATTAAGAATTTAATAAAAATTGTATAGAATATCCTTACATATGTTTAGAATCTTCAGTACAATTTTTAAATCGATTCACTAAAGCGTTCACAAGTTATAAGGATTTTGCACCGAATTAACATGTGTTCTTATGGGAAACGTATAACCACGTCGATTCAAATGATAAAAACACATGGAAATAATATTCAGAATTTGTTTAAAATTTGCAAAAGTTTAGATACAGAGGAAATATTTGGTCAAATAATATTATACAAGTACTAACTGATTAAAAAGATATTAAATATAATTCAATGAAGTTAGCCATGTATCTGTCACAAGGCGAAATTCTCTGCCAAAAGTTAATCATTTCGATTAACAAAATTCGGAATATTTTAATAAAAACGCAATAAATATTAAAAAATACATTTCTGAATTGCAGCTAAGATCAAATTGTAATATTTCACACAATTTTTTACTGAAAATACACCAAAAGTGGATATATTCGTCAATAATGATTTTCAGCTACTTTTTGCTGGAATTTTACAAAACATCCTTAAATTCATATTCTGCTCAACATGAGAATAGTACGATATTATTTGAATTGTTAACCGGATGTCTTAATGTAATATATTAATCTTTAAATATTCACGTTCTTCTTTCAATATTTTCACGCATTATTATATTAATAAATTTTCTTGGATTAAAAAGGAAGCTAAATAGTAAATTATTTTACACACTTAATAAACTTATAATATGTTTATTAATATAATAAAGACTTATTAATATAATAAAGAAAAATATAATACAGACATACATTTTATGAATATCTCCATAAAAAAATTTTTGCATTTTGCAAAAATTTCTGATAGATATAAATAAAAAAGAATAACTGTACTATAAATTTATATTTTATTATATTAATAAACATATTATAAGTTTTTTTATTAAGTTTAGCTGATCAATCTTTCGTACATTTAGTTGTAGAAATAGATTGCATATTTACAACATATTTAAAACATTATTTTTAGTATTGTTTACTTACCTTGAGGAACATAGTTTGCACTTTGCCACAATGTCGTCCGCATTCCTCGTCGACCACCGAGTAGATAAGTTCACGACCCGGTATCCTCTGGTATGCGATTCGTCTACCGGAACTGATTACCCAGATGAAGACATCCGGCAAGGAATCTTGCGGCTGCAAAAAGAAAGATTCGATGTTTTATTTCGTGAGACACGTATATAAGTATTTGAATGACGACTACTGACATCCTCGACGAGGAATTTTAATTTCTGTAGATAGCTCTGAGCTGTCTTCAATCTCTCCTTGAAGCTACTTTTTGTCACGAGAGCCTTGAGGTTCCGTGACATGATCCCGATATTTTCTAGTTCCCGCTGGCACAATTTCGTTCGTTCTTTGTCCAGTTTCGTCTTCCCAACTCCTGGACCGGTTACGCTAGATTTGCTAATACTGACATATCGGTTACAGTTGATGCTTAGCTCTTCGAGGGTAGTCTTTAGAAGCTTCTCGCACGTTGAATCCTCCAAGTGCAACTGCACCTCCGACAATCCTTCCTCCTGAAAATACAAAGAGCAGTCCCGTATATTAATATTATAAAATATTAATATACAGGATGTGCCAAAAGACCCCCGGACTGTCGAATATTTCATAAACTATGCACTTTAGAAAGAAATGTTTTAGACAAAAGTTGTATGGCTTGAAGGGGGCCATCAGATAGTGGCAATGATTTGACATGGGAGAGTCATTTGAAAGTCACGTGAAAATCACCGTCAATTTCTTAAATGGAATTAAATCTCCCTATTTTTTATTAAATATTCCAATAGCTCACGTCGAAAGCTTTCCAAAACACTATAATTAAGTTAGTTTTCATTAAGTACTTTCCGAATTATGAGACTTGAAATCATTTCTTAATTTTACATAAACCGTAAAATATCTTGTAAAATATTCATTTTTCGATTATCTTACTTTAATACTTTTATGTACAAAATAATGAGAGGAATCAAATGGTGTAAAGAAAAAACATAGTTATTTTTAAGAAAAAATATTTAATTTGCAATTAACAAATATTTAATTTGCAATTACATATTTTTTTTTAAAACAACTATGTGTTTTCTTTACACCAATTGATTCCTCTCATTATTTTGTACATAAAAGTATTAAGGTAAGATCGAAAAATGAATATTTTATTACATATTTTATGATTTATGCAAAATTAAGAAATGATTTCAAGCCTCATAACTCGAAAAGTACTCAATGAAGAAATACTCTAATAACTTTATTATAGTGTTTTGTAAAGCTCTCGAGATAAGCTACATGAATATGTAATAAAAATTAGGGGATTCTATTTAAGAAATTGAAGGTGACCTTTACGTCATCTTCAAATGACTCTCCAAGATCAAATCATTGCCACTATCTGATGGCCCCCTTCAAGCCATACAACTTTTGTCTGAAACATTTCTTTCTAAAGTGCATTTATGAAATATTCGACCGGTCCGGGACTTTTGGGACACCCTTATAATCAAAGTTATCTTTAAATTCAAAATATGTGTAATCAAATTAATTAGCTTAAACCTACAAACTGCTATAATTTACCATCTTATCGATGATCTTGCTGATGATATTGCTGTTATACATTCTGCGTCTATAATCCGGCCATGTGCTTCTTACATGAAGGCACGGTTTATCATCCCAATACGGTAGAAAATAATAAATCTTATCGTGCGTCATCGGCTTACTAGATGGTGTAGTACTCTGCCAGGATCCAGCAAGCACTTCCTGTAGCTCGTCCTCCTCCCCGCTTGCTCCACCCCTCGATCCTGCATCGTACATCTACGAAACAAATTGCATTCTCTAGAAATTAATATCTTTAGAATAAAATGAAATTAATATCTTTAGAACATTTCTTCCCATCTCTTTTCTTTCTTTTGTTAAAAAAAAATTTGCTTTAAGTGATGCTGTCTAATAAAAAAAATCTTTTCGACTAATTTGACTTCCGAGAATTAATTGCATAAGATTTTTCACCTTGAAACTTTCATTATGACCATCTAGAGCGTTGCCCGCATTCCCGATCGATATTTCAAAGTACATCGGCTTGTCGCCGAGTTTCTTATCGATCATTGTAGCATCCATGATCGTGGCAAACAGAAAGAACTCTTCGTTTCTCGCATACGCTGTCTCGTTGATCGGTACTGTTGGTTCCACTTCGATTTCCGATGGTGCCATTTCCACGTTGTCAGTAATTTCGGTTCGTATCGCTATCAATAGCCTAAACGTTAACAATCAGTGAAGCAAAGTTACAATTTTCTGTGAATTTTGTAATAATTTTTTATATCTCTAAGTCAAGTTCTGATTTACTCCACAGATTTATTATTTTATAATAATTATACATTATATATTATAATAATTAACATAATTTTAATATTAATTAATGTAATTTTTATTAATGAATTAATATAATTATAATATTAATTATATTATAATATTATTTATATAATTTATATATTAAAATATTATTTATATAATGCTGTTTATAATACTATTTGTATATAATGTAACTATTTTATTATTAAGTAGAATAATAATAAAATAATACATTGTTATACAATAACCTTGCTCTATATGAGATTCCTTCGCCCAAGCCGGTGTTTAATGTCGAATGCTCATCTATGAGGCTGTAATCTCTAATGCTGCCATAGAGATGAATAAACGCTGGACCAAAGGTTGGCAAGAAACCTTTTTCGCCATCATTGCTGATTTGTTTCAAGTCGACGAAGTGTGTGCCGATGACGGTGGCGTGCACTGGATCGTTATCGCATAATTGTATCTTTATCCTCTGACAAAGAGGAGGAAACATCTCGGTGAAAACTATTTGCTCATTCCATATCGGAGCGTAGCTATTTCTCTTCACGCTTGTTTTCCCCTAAAGTCCCATAAATAGAAAAATGTAGGATTGCCTCCATAATGTGTAATTTGTTTAATATTATGTTTCATTCAAATTTTAAATCTATTTTCACAACATGTATTTACGCGAAAATAAATAAATACTATAATCCTAAAATATAAAAATAAAAAAAATATATGATTATATATGATTTTATATTATGTTATGAAATTTATATATATAATATTTATATAAATTAATAAAGATAGCAATATATTTTTAAATTCAATATTTTTAATTAATATAATTAATTTTATATATAATATTATATACCTATATATAATATTATATATAAACATTTTTAAGTCAGAGAATATTTATGAGAATGACAATTATGACAATGTTTTTTTACCTTTATCTGTGTACAATATAAAATATAATTTATCTCTTATCTCTTTTTTTAAAAGCAAGCATTTTTAATATTTAATTTTTTTTATATTATTTTTAACTTTATATCATATATGCAAACAATTATTTTTATTTATATTACAAAACACGTTTTTATAACTAATGTTTTCAATATTATAGCAATATTATAATAAATATTTTTAGATGATTTTACAATATGCATATCATGATTAAGTTCGTTGTAAAGATACATGGAGCTTACGCTAAGCCCAGCAAAAGACACTTGAACATATGGGTCCACCAGGTCTTTCACTTCCCCCGTAAAAGCCTTCTTCACATTCGCCATAATGCTGCTATTCATTTTCGGTAAGCCATCAGCTCTGTAAACCTTCACTATGAATCTCGCACGTTGTCTCTCGATCGGCACACCATCAGGCAATAAGAGATTGCCCTCAATGTCGTCCTCATCTTTTTCGCTTTTCGGAGGTATTTTTACGGTATCACCCTTGCCGATGACACTTATGTCGCATTTAAGATAGCCTTTGGGACCACCAGTAATGTCATCCGGATCGGTAAGCAAGGCCCATTTATGATAGAACTGATGATCTACGATATAAGTTCACACTGCTGTCGATTCGTGATTTATTAAAAGAAGAGAGAAATTTGCAATCAACTTTAAGAGAAGTTCACTCTAAAAAGAGAGAGTAATATCCATAATAGTGCTATGTGTTTAAAACAATATTAATTTATAAATTTGATATTTTTAAAATTTCTTTATAAAACTGAATTATGCAACAGTTATTATACTTTTCATATTTTTAATCTTTTCGAGGGAACTCCTCAGTTTTTAATTTATAAATAGGTTACACAGTTAAACAATACATAACAATAAAATACAGATAGAAAGAGAAAGAAAACAGCTGAGAGTTGATAAGAGAGTTATAAAAGCAATCAAATGGCTTTGTTGTTTTCCATAGAGCAAATAACAATTGAGAGAACTGCGGTCTTTATTTTTTTAATTATTTATGTGAATTAGTTTTTTTAATAAACTGTGGTATAAAAACAAATACAATATAAATAACATTTTTCCCGTATATTTAAAAAGTTACTATATTTTGCTCCTCTCCCACGCATGATTTTAATATTAGGGCGCAACAATAAGTGAAGTGTTAATTAGAACTAATTGGTCACTTCACATCAAATACGTTCTTGCACACATTTGTAAATTAATACGTTTGTCTCTTTCATAAATAAATGCAAGTTATTTGACAAAATAGCGTATATTGAAAGAGCGCGCGGATATTATTTCGCAATTTTAATATAATTAAATAGCTACACGATTATACTTCATTTCACTTTTAACGACATAATCGATACTTTACTCAGGACCTTTAATCTTGTTATATGATTACTTTATTTAAGTTTATTAAAGTGTCGAAGTTATGTAAATTGATATAATTCAATAAGACCGAAGATATTAATTATATTATTTTTTAATGAAAAAAAAAGTTTTTTCGGAAAACTAAACAGGAGAGATATATACTTTCTATTAAAAAACCAAATATTTATCAAATATTTAACAGATTTCTTTTAGTTCTTTTTATTTAATCAATTTCATTTTGTATTTATATTAATTTATAATTTTATTTTTTTTTATATTTAATATTGATATTGATAAAATTGTAAAATAAAATATTTAATGGCATTCAATAGTTTTTGTGAGAGAAAATTTAGACAAAAATTTTAATTTATTACAGACTTAAAAAGTAATTGTACATTTATATAATCAATAACTTGCTGTTGTACTCACATTATTTTTAATAAAGGATAAATTTAGAAATTTGTTTAAGTGCGCGTATGGTCTATCTATTTTTCTTATCAAATCGAATATCGCATGCGATTTTTTATTAATTCTAATAAATCGGCTCAAAGAGAATTCATAATTTAACTGCAATTTAAGAAGTTTATCCGTTTATGCAATTTATTAACTCGACGTATGGATGAACTCTGTCTCGTATAATTTGTAACTGTGTCACATCAAATTTTAGCCTAGGAATGCTTTCAGGATTAAACTGAGTGTATACACATTTACGAAGAATACATGCATAAGAAACATCTTGTACATATATACATATACATGTATATACATATACATGTGGAAGTGAAAAGCCTGGCATGCGAACGATTCGCGATAAAAATAGAACGTTATGTTTCTATGTTTGTTCGTGCACCATATGTCGGATAAATGATGATTGATATTTCGCCAACGCTTCGTAGTTTTTCCTAACGATTTTATCTGAAATGTTGACCGATGAATTACGTACAGTGACTTTGCTAGATTTCAGTGAAATAAAAGGTCTTTCAGAAAAAGATATTATGTTACACGATATTATTATATTACACGATACACGAACAGACTTTTCGGAATAAATTTTTCTGCATTCTATGTTTTTTTTAAAATTCTTTTTGTCATTAGAGAAAGAATTTTTTTATTATAATACATTATGGATAAAAGTGTTATTAGTATACTACGTTTTTATAACAATATATGCTAAGAACTGCAATTTTCATTAAAATTGACATTTTATGCAAATTTATTTTTTATAAGATGCTTACTCATGTGCTAATAATGTTATCGCATATAATGAAATATGAAACGTGTATAATAATGTTATCGCATAATGACACATGAAACGTGTGTATGTTTCAAAGTATGTAATAGAATTCAAGATAAAACATCGATAAACTACTAACATTTAGATATTATTATTAATATATGTGATGTATATAAAAAAACAGCATATAAATTGATTGCTATTAAAAAGAAATTAAAAATGGATTTATATGTAAGATTAATTTATTTTTTCTTCTTTTATTTATTCCGTTAAAATGTACATTTGATTAAGATAATATTAAAATGCATTTATGCTAGATTAATTAAAATTAATGTTTTTAAATGAAAAAAGGACCATCACACCAATCATTTATATCGGCAAACAAAAAAATATAAGCTCGTAAAATCCAGTTAGATTCTTAAGCGTGCAATTATGCAGTTTCGAAATACATATATCACGTGCGCACTTTCAGAGAATTTTTTAAATTCAAGACCACGAAGAGTTGAGAAAGCAAGACTCGAGTTGGCGAGATTTTCTCAATAGAAGATAGTAATATGTCATAACGAATTTTACTGCTTTCAAAGTTCCTGGAGTTATACCGCGCAAGAAAATATCTGCCTTACAAACACGAAGTTCTTCGAAACTCGCAAGCAAAGTGCAAAGAACGATGTAATAAGGAAATACTTTATTTGCCAATAACATTGCCGATAAAATGAAATACACTTGCCATCATATACTGAGTAAATATCGAGTCTCATACCGGGTGTACACTTGAGAATTTAGTCCGCGACAGTAACTTTCAATACAAATGATCAAATGACGATTTTTCATATATATTAAACAAATATTTACGAGCCTTTCTTCAAAAAAATAATATTTTTAATGGCAAACGCTCTTGTTAAAAAACTCATTGTTATTAAGAAAGTGCTAAAAATTTTTATTACATTTATAAAAAACTGAAGAATTTATTTCACGTAATTAATATATATTTCGAATATAATTATAATCAACCTAATATTTATCTATTTTTTTCTTAAGGTATATTTTGTATATATTTTTCAGAAACAAAAATATATCTTGTACTTCGAATATAGTTCTTTTATTGTAATTTATGTTTGAATTAGCTAATTTTTTTCGATTACCATGAGTCGCTCTCGAAATATAAAATTCTTATTTACACCGAGCATTAGACTCGTATAGTCTTTGGACAATGCGAAACCTGTACCTGGTTGTGCCCATACCGTCGCGATGTCTAACTTAAAGATGCCCAGCGTTAGATTAGCGCGCAAGAGATTCCGCGATTGCTGCACCTGTGTATTATTAAAAGATGTGCTGTTTGAGCTTCTTCCTTATCTCTCATTTGCGTTTTTTTTCATCTTGAATATCAAGCACCTAATTCGTCATCGAATAAAATTCCACAGAAAACAGAATTTAAATGTTATCCCCTTAAGCCATCTCTCAATGATCGATTTTCGATACGCATCTAAATGTCCTCTGAATGTAATTGTAACAAGCGACACAGGAAGATTTAATGAAGCGAAATAATTCACTAAAGGGCGTTTTATCGCGCAACTAGGTGCATTTCAAATGTATTAAATATTAATGAACAAATTACTTCATTCTTCTTGTGTGCTTCGGAGTTTAAATATCACAAAAAAATTTACACGTGCGAATGAACTTACCGACAACGTAATAATTTTGTCGAACAGCATAACAGGCGGCATGTGAAAATCGAAGACAAAATACTGGAAATATAAAACGAAAAAAAGAATTAGTTATAGAATCGTGAATAATTGAAATTATAACAATAGAATTATTCTGATATTCTGAAATAATTATAATTATCAATAATTTGAATAAAATCTGCGAATTAAATAAAAATCGTATGAAGAATGATTAATTTTTAATTATAATTTTATATATTTCTTATTGTTTAAATCTATATAATCGCGCAAAAATCTCTACTCTCTATTTACTTCATTATAATATGGACAATTCGTAGATTCCTTGACGCTCGTATATTTGCGCTGATCTCCAACTTGCACACAAACGACCGGATCCATATTGAGACCGGCGAGTTGCCTCGCTTCAATGATCGTAACGCATACTTGGTAATCCTGGGCTTTTAATGCACTTTGCCAGGTGTCGCTTGTCTGTGAAACGAGAAAAGTTTGTGCTGATTCATCTCAATTTAAGTTGAAATTATGGAATTATGGAAAAGAATGCAGCACGTTGGAGTGCAACACTTTTGAGTTTAAGAGAGAATAAATGTTATACGTATGTATGCACGTTAATTGTATGTACAAACAAAGAAAAAGACATAATATTTAGAATGTATGCATGTTTATTATTTTTAACCATTTTCAAAGCTTCGAATAACATTTACAGTTATCAGAAGCAACAGCGAATGTTTTGAACGCAATAAAAAAATGAAATGAATTTCGTAATAAATTCGAAATGAATATTGCATGTTTCCGTTAACGAGTCGAATGTAATGAAAAAGTGAAGGAAAGATATTACATAAACTGTACATTATTATGTAATAACATAATATTTCAAGCATTTTTAAAGTAAATTTCTCATTTGCAATATTCTTGCAATTTCTGATGCAATATTTATATTTAAAATCATGAAGATAGATATTGAACATATGCAAAATGTTTTATTAAGTATAATGTGTAGGAAATTCTATTCATACTTTCGTAGAAAAAAAACCTTACTCAGAATTATGTCTTATTATTTGCAGTTTCAAAGGATAAGTCTTCTTTTTTAAAAGTAACACACACACACAAATGACGCATAAAATTAAAAAAATGCAAAGGCAAAGATAATATCAAACTATACTAATATATATTGATAACCACAAGATATATTTATGAAGAAGAATGATACTTTTTTTCTCGTTTCCCAATATTAACACGGACCATTAATAATTTGTGATAATGAATGAGCAACTATGAGATCGTAATCGTAAAAAGAAAAAAGAAAACTAAATAATTCCACGTAAAAACTTTGCTCGTACTTTGCAACTTACTCTCGTCCTCATTCGATCGATTTCAATCTCATTTAGACATAATTGAGCCATCATTTATGGACCGTTGCTACTTCGGTATTATCGCGCTGTAATGCTTAACGCAATTTGCCATGCCATATTAAAGTTACTTTATATTGTGAGCACTACACACATTCCCTTTAAAAAATTTATTTTATAAATTTTAATTAGAAAGTAATAATTCCTTGCAAAATTAGAAAAATATTTCGAAATTGACATAAAATGTAATAATAATATTATTATTATATAAAAATATAATAATAATAAATTATTATTATTATATAAAAATTATTATTATTATATAAAAATATAATAATAATAATATAAATGCATAAAAAATGCATAAAAATATAATATTAATATTATAAATATAATATTAATATTTTAATAAAATATTAATATTAATAAAGAATAATTAATACAGAAAAGTACATATTTGGTGGAATTATTATTTGCAAAGTTTCAATATTATATAATAAAACTTTTATATAATATTATATAATATTATATAATATTATATAATATTTATATATATTATATAATATTTTATATGTATTATTATGTAAGATATTTTATGATTTGGAACATGAGAGTTATAAGTGAGAAAGTATTATCTAGTATTTTTTATCTACGCATGTCGAATGTGACATAACTAATAAATTTTACTAATCGTTACAGAAGATATTAACCTTAGGCTTCGGTCTCTTGGCCTGTTTTACAGTCGTCTCTTCTTGCTCGGGGTTGGCACTGTGTTGACTGTCGTTATCCGACGTATTCGTTTCAAGAGATGTCATGGAGTTCGTACGTGAGGGTTCGTTTGAAGTTGGGCAGCTGGAATCCTGCCTGTCGAGGAGTTCTCTCGTTTCCGCGTTATTGTCGCAGGACCGAGCACGTGGCGGTCTCTGCTTTCCCAATTTCAACAAGGATCGCATGCTCTTCAAAGTGGTTCTACAGAAAATATCGTAAAAGAATCCGATATAACAAAAATGGGATAAATTTCCTTGAAAATTATTTCTCTCGTTGGAATCCATGCCGAGAAACTTTAACAATTCAAGCGACATGATAATTTCTAAAAGTTATGTTGTACCTCATGATAGGAATGTGTAACTAATGTATAGATAAAAAAATTATGCCATTTAAAATTTATATTTAAATAGTGATCTGATATGTTTTTATTTTTTTACAAATAATATACTATAAATAAATAACATGATGAATTTCTAAAAATTATGTTGTTGCTCATGATAGGAATGTGTAACTAATGTATAGATAAAAAAATTGTGCCCTTTAAAATTTATATTTAAATAGTGATCTGATGTGTTTTTATTTTTATATGGTTTTATTTTCTTACAAATAATATACTATAAATAAATAAATGCTATAGATAAATATTGAATTAAATAATAACTTGCAATATTCTTTGAACAAGGAAGAAGATTAATTTTTTTTCTACCGTTAAATATATTAGCAAAAATGGGAAAGAGAAGAGTGTGTAAATATTTACAAGATCTAGACATTTTCTAATATTAAATGTAAGTTTTGTAAGAAATGAGTCTCAGTTCAATTTAGTTTGTATATATCCTTTTCACAGGGTATAAACATAACTTCTCTGGATAGCTTGGAAAGCCGCTTACTAAGATCTTATATTTATATCACTTCGATCGAGTTTCTTATTGCTGTGCATCGAGAATGTCGATGATTCCAATCCAATCGCATCGCGCTCTCTCTCTTTCTAAGCTTCACAATACCATCTAAATTTTCCTTATATCTCAAAGTATACAATAGTAGATTAAAATGATCTGAGATTCTAAATAATCTTATTGAAATCTCCTAAGTTAAAATTTAAATATCACGAGAATTATGAGGCGTATATTTTAATATATCTATAATTTTTTTAATAATAAAAAATATTGTCAAATTATCCACAAAAGGTATTAATTTATAGATTAAATATAGATGATATAATCAATTTATAGATTTAATAACATGAAATAATGTTACATATTTAAGCTTATATATATTATGGAAATTAAATTAATTAATTCTTAATCTTCTATTTATTTATCGATTCTCTCTCTTCAATGATTATTAAAAATGAAGTTTCAAGTTTTTAAAACTTGAATGAAATCGAAATAATTATGTCATATATTTCATACTCATTATAATTCGTCATTATAATCCGCTGAAGCATACATTTTATACCAAATATGTTATACTAAAACGAAGACAAAATTGACGAAGGTCTTATATTTTCTCCCATATGATATGCCACATTCACTCTCTCTCGATCGTTATTGATTATATATTTAATATTGTCGCGAATGAAACCAGCGTGGGCGGTTTTACAAATGAAAATATATCACAGGCACATTATTACACGTATGGACGACCACCAGTTACGTTCGATTACGTTTCTACGTCGGAGGTAGTGACAGAAATTGCCGTGGCACTCCCTGAGGAGGACCTAGTTTATCGAAGAAGTCGGTATATATATATTTCGCAAGATATAAAAGGTAG
Source organism: Camponotus floridanus (assembly GCF_003227725.1). Classification (NCBI taxonomy): domain Eukaryota; kingdom Metazoa; phylum Arthropoda; class Insecta; order Hymenoptera; family Formicidae; genus Camponotus; species Camponotus floridanus. Next base: position 83,113 of record NW_020229309.1, on the reverse strand, counting down.
CTTTCTTTCAAACGCATCAGGGATAAGATTTCAGTAATATCTGATAGACTATATAGAGTAGTATTTTATATCTTTACTTCATTCTGAAATACAGAAAATAGAAAAATTTAGGATCAAGTGTGCAATAAATTCAATAAAATTTTATAATAAAAACCTGAAGAAATTATACAGTTATTTGAGATTGTATATGTATGTGTGTTGAAAAGAATTTTCACATTTTATGTTGTCGTAAAAGATTTAATTCTACTTGTACGCGAGATGTTCTAGGAATACAATTAAGAGTTTCATTTATCACACACATACATACTCACATATACAAAGGAAACAAATGTTTCTTACTTACACGACTAATCTAATTTAAACTAATTTGAATTCTTGGAGGCAAAGTAATTTTAACGCAGTCTAAGAGAAATTGAAAGTTGACTAAAGATTCATATATAAGTCAACGTATGTGCTAAAATAAATACATCCCGTGTATTAGATCAGCGTTAATCTTTTTATATTCTCCGTGTCTTTCTAGTTTGACCTTTACGTCACTAAAAGGTTTATCGCGGTAACAAACTTTAACGTATTAAAAGCGTCACCGGCATTGCCGGATGTCCTTATTAAGCAATCTCTTCACGTTTCGATGACACGACGATGTAACGGTACCTTACAGTAATAATACGCTAATGATGGAATTTGCATCGGAGTGGACTGTCAATAGAGATTATTAGCAAAAATCGATAAGCTTTAATTAGCAGTTTATTTATTTTTTCGAAATCCGGAGCTTGAATGGAGCAAGAAATAGACTCGACTTATGGCCTACATGACATACGATAATAAAAAGGATACATTTTAACAATAACGATTATTATGTTATTAAATGCGTGGATATCTTTCACAAATATAAATATATAAATATCAGATTTCTGGATATGCGCACACAACTTTTATTTTTTTGCAATTTAGAGTTCTCTCAAATAAAGTAAAAAATAGATATATCTCTTTTATACATTTCAACAATTGAAAAAAATCAATCAATAGTAAATGAAAGGTATATCAAAACTCTATATATTTTATATTTTATTATATATTTCATTATTTTATTATATATTTTTAATATAATGATAAAAGATAAATGTTAATAATTAGAAGACATATTTTTTCACTATATTTTGCAAAAATAAATATGAAAATTTCTTTCTTGAATAAGATGTATTTTTAGGTGTGTTTTCATGTAAATTTAAAATGAAATAGAAAATCTATATAATTTATTTAAACACACATGCGCATCTAGATATAATGTATATTTTACATTTGATGGCCCATTAACATTGCCAAAGAGACATATGCATACTACATGTAAGCATCTCGCAAAAATAAGTATGAAAAGCAAAATTGCATAAGAGATACGTTTATACTGAAATTTCTATGTAATTCTGCTTGAATAAAATGAAAAATAGATGGATTTAAACAAAAAGAGAAAGAGAAAAAATAATAAAAGATCTCATGTTTTTTGAAAATCTACGTATTAATCTCTGTATATATGCAAAATAGTATAATTGTATTTTCATATTTATGAGCATAGAAAATGTAAGCAAAAAAATGATATATTTTGTCATGGTCATTACCTAATTCAAGTAATTTAAATAATTCATAAATAAATTTAAGTAATTTAAGTAATTTATTAATAAACGAGTGATAGCTAAAAATGTCAATTAGTCTTTTATTTGATCAAATTGTAAAATTAAGTTGACTTTAAATTATACTTTTTTCATGTAAAAAATCAGTAATATATTAGAAAATAGTTTTATTCGACATGTAAAACATAAATATGTAAGAGATTGAAATAAAATAATTCTATTTGACAAAAAAATTTAATAATAAATAACAAATTTAATAATTTAAATTTCTCAATATGCGATTATTATATATTTATTTTATATACATAATAATTTACATTACATATCTAAAATATACATTTTTAACGAAAATATATATTTTTACGAGTTTGAAATTAAAATTATTTTAGTTAAGATAAAAGTAAAAATGTTTAGGCAGCGTGATTAAATATCATAAAATCGCGCTAGTTAATAGCGTTACACGCAATATGGAAATGATTTTTTATATAACTGTTCGTTTAATCTTATAAATTTGAGTAAATAGAATGTGTAAATTCATGCATATACTTTCCAGTTCAATTGTTATATTATTTGATATTAATTCAATATTTATTTTTGTATTGTTCTTAAATGAAGTTTATGATTAATGAAATTTAATGATGCATAATTTTGGCTTATCGTAATTTACGTTAACCTTATCGTAATGTACTTCCATACAATATGTATTTAGTGTAATAACGCTAAAACGGCGTAGTTATATCCCGTAATTGTGTTTACATTTTCAACATATAATTTCAAATATGACATCATTAAAAATGCAGTTCCAACAATTGCTATTAAATGGCATGTAATTTCGTGACATTTATTGAAACAAAATATGATAAAAGTTGACAATTCATTGTGTGTTTAAAATGTCATATTCGCACCAAAATGTCATATTCTATTCAGGCGTTTGTAACACGACGGATAAAAAAGTAACGTTATTACAATATGAATCATCATCCCAACAATATTAATACGGTATATAAGTACATTAAGATAGGATTAGCCAACACGGATAATTTTCCGGCAAAATGAATAAAGAGAATATTATCTTTTGTGCGCGCGCGATCTATTCCTTTTGCGAATACACACATTAAACAGCCTTGAAATAATGCAAATCTTATTAATAAAACATGTACGCGATTGATTAAATAATACGATTTATTGATTTTAACAAAATTTTTTCAAGTCAGGTTTATATTTACAAAATAAAATAATTTGTTAACTTTAATTTTCATATTTACAAATTTCCTGTTGTTTGTTCATTAATTGGTTTTTCCGAAAATATCTCTATGGCAAATTTACTTATGCAATTTAACTCAATTTGCAAATACAATGAAATCAATTAAAAAATTTAAAAAATAAACATATCGATAACATTTCAATAATCTTAAATATAAAACTTTGAAATGTATATTTACTTTTTAAAATAATATTACAGAGAAGCATGATTTGAAAAAATAGTACTTTAAAAATAAAATTGTAAAATGAATGATATAAAACTGTATGAAATTTTTATCTACTTTTATACACTTTTATAAATATTTTTATAAATTTATAAATTTATAAATTTATAAATTTATAAATTTATAAATTTATAAATTTATAAATAAAAATTTGTTTATTTTCCACGATCATATATTATACAATTAATAACTTTTTATTTGTATAGAGTAAATTTCTGAGCGCATCTCTTGTAATAAAAAAATAATATGACATTTTATTGAGAATACTCACCGCTTCCGGGTGTCGGGTGACTTATCGGTCGACATAGAGATGCCTTTTGGTAAGAAGCTCCTTTTTGATTTTTCGGGAGTATGCCAGGAACCTCTTCTTTTCCCGTTCGTACTGCTGTTGGCTTGCTCGAGACTTCTCTCGAGGTTCGCGATATTCTGCTCGATATCGATCAACATCTGCTGCTCATCTTCCATTATTTCGGAGGCCGCGTACGAGCTGCAACTTCCGTCCGGAGGATTGTATCGAATTTCGAAACACACCACCGCCTGCGCATAAATAATAACGGATTATGAAAGGAACCGTTAGACAGAAATTAGGATAATCGACGAGTAAGAGAAATTGGAAGAATCATGCTTTCCTTATGCCGTGCACAGAGAGATCGCGTGGCTGCAATAACGACAGCTAGAATAATGTTACGACATAATTTAGATCACAATCTGATGGGAAACACGCATCACGGTCAGGAAAAATGTCTAGGAATTTTAGATATTTGAAAAATCTCTCTCCCTGTCTCTTTTCTTCTCTTTTCCATAGTACGCTTCTCAGAAAATAGAAAACGACGTATTTAAACTGCTAAAAATACATATAATACAAATGAAAAATACATATAATAAAATATCATTAGCGGCTTTCTGTCTTTTAAAAATAACGATAAATCCCTATAAAGAATGAAGAAGATTGACTATTTTTTTATCAAATGCCTATTTATTATGATTTTATAAAGATAAAAAAGTTTATGATATATTACAATCATAAATTATTTTCAAAATTAGGAGGAAAAATCGCTTGCAAACTTCATCTTTCTATTATAGGTAGTAATTTATATGGTAATTATAAAGGTCAATATGCAATTCAGAAATTATAAAGACCACAAGGGAAATTAATATCAGTTCCTATTTTGCGAAAAGTATTTTCCCTGTCTATCACGTATTTTAACTTTGTTAACAATATATTCCATTTTGATTTTACGATTTTACAATTTGTTTTCACAACGCTTTTCGTTATGAATAACTACTGGTTGCGATAACTTTTTGTAAAATGTTAGATAATAAAACTGAACTTAAAAAAAGACCAATTTAAAACTTTGCTTTTTTCTAGCAATAATAATAATGAAAATAGAATAACTAGCAATATAGTTAATAATAATTTTGTTTTTTTTTGTTTAATAACCTAATGAATTAATTAGCATACAAATACAAGAGAGAGAAAGAGAAAAAATTTGTTAAATTTTGCAAGAATTGCAAAATTAATCAAAATTTATCAATTTTTCAATATCATGTAACAAGTTATTAAGATAATAAGTTTCGTTATTTTTATTTATTCAAAGGAATAAATGTTATATCGTAGAAAGAGAAATGCACTAAAGGATATATGTTTACCAACTTACGTCACTTGTACCTGAGTGCATTTGTCTGTTTAAAATGCTAGTGTGTCAGTCACGTAAGTATTTTTATGCAAAAATGTATGCCGGAACGGAGTATTTAGTGCTATTGTAAGAGGAAAAAGTATTAGGTAAGAAGCGAAATTTCAATTACGGGTAAATTAGATTTGTTGTTTTCTTAAGAAATAAAATTTAAAAAATAGATAAAAAGATATTTAAAAAATATAAAAAATATATAGATTTTTGAAACATCTGTCACTTATGCTTTGTTTTTCGACGTCTGAATTATGAATACGTTGTACTTTAATTTTTTCTTGGATACAAGTACGTAATTAAAACATTTATAATTTAATTAATAATTACAATATTCAAATTTATCATGAAATTTCGTGAATGTTTGCCATTTAGTATTTTCAGAATAATTGAAGATATTATATGATGGTTAAAATTGTGTGTTTAAATATTTGCAAATGTAGGATATCCGTAAAGGTCGGAATCAAATTTATACGCTATGTCAATGAGGTCGAGTAGATAAAAAAATTCATATAAACCTGTGTTCCATGAAAATGCTTTATTAAAGAGTTATAAGTTTTCGAAGATAAGCGAGAAAATTGTTCTTAAAACTTTATTAAAGTCTTAAATTATGAGTATATTAGATGGAAATAAGCAACTCTCTTATTTATTATTATGTCTTGAGTTATACTCTAGACTTTCATCACATATTTTTGCTTTTGATTAGACTTTAATTTGTTAAATATTATAATTTTTATGTTCGAATCTTTGTAATTTTTGCAATTATAACAACAATGCCTTTTCAACATTTAACAACTCCACTCTTTCTGAATTATGCGACCTGCATAATTTGTATGTATCAGCGATTCCATCTAATAAATTATAAAAACTATTACTCTTATTCTCGAAAGTTTATAACTCTTTAATAAGATATTTTCATAGAATATAGATTTATATTATATGTACTTTTTTATCTACTCCACTTTATCGACATATTGTATAAATTTAATCAAAGTATGAATTTGATTAACTTATTTTTTTGAACGCTTATAAATCTTCAATAAAGTTTTTTTAGACATTTTTAGACATACGTTTATTTTCATTTACTTTTCTCATTTACTTCATCATAACACATAAATTTGGCGCTGACTTTTACGGATATCTTATATCTCAGACAATATATGTCAAGCACGTAGAAAAAAATTTAGATATATATTATCTCCGCATGTGAAATTTTTGAAATTATTGTACTATCTGTGGAAAATAGCCAAAAGAGCGAAAAAAATACGGATTAAATCGTAAAAATATTGAAAAAACTTTACGAGAAAAAATGCCAATATACATCTTGCAGATAGGTACGATTTTGAATACAGAGTAAAAACTACATATCCCCAATATGCAGGTATTGTGTATATGTTGTGCGCTTACATGTTCAATCATTCATCTCGATATCGGAACGTACCGGAAGCGGTTTGTTATTGAGGTCAACTAGGGAATCTGAAACTAGGATCCTTCCTTCGCGCACCACTGTCTGTAACACCAGTCCGTATCTCGCTGCGACTTTTTCGTTTCTCAGAACTCCGCGAGACACGACTGCCAATTGTAATACTTCTGCTTCATCCACTGGCCTTCCTAGATTCCATGTAAAACTCTGAAAACAAGGAATAAAATATTTAAAAAAAGGATATAAAAAAAATCTCTTTCATCGCATTCCATTCCAGTTTAAACACTAATAGATTGAAGGAAATCGACAAAGGTTGAACTAACAGATATTTGTTTGAAATTGAATTTTTCTTTCTTTCTTTTTGCAATGTTTTTTTCAACAATGCTTTTCAACAATATGCTATCTAGCCGTTAAAAAAATAATTATTTAAAAATTTTTTAAATAAAATAAAATATGTTCTGTAGGATAAAATAAATTTCCATAAAATAAATCCTTTTCTCTCTCCTTTATCCTGTAAAATAATATTAAACATAAATTAAGTATTCAATATCAATTAAAAAACCGTAATATATGTTGTGTTATTTCTTAAAATAGCTCTCTCATAATTGCTTATATATTATTATTATTATTATTATTATTATTATATTATTATATTTATTATTTAATAAAATAAAAATTACAACATCCGTGTCATATATATTAATTATAATCATAAAGATTAAAAATCTAATTTTAATTTTTTATCAAATAATTAAGTTTATTTGATTTTCAAAACTGTTAATATAAATAAAAAGGAATAGAAAAAGATTTTCATATTTACATACATATTTTGAGATTAATTTTTAAAAACTTTAAGAAATAAAAGATTTAATCTTTACAGATTAAATTTGATTTAACTTCTTTAAATTTATTCATTTTTTAGAGAAAAAAAGGTTTTCTTTTACATCAAAGAAAAATATTATCTTTCCTTCACCACGCTTGCTATTATAAGCGAGATAATTTGAATCATGAGCTTACATGCATTCAACCCATATGCATTTGTGAAAAATGCACAAGAGAATGAAAAATACTACGACACATGTGGATAAATAAAAATAGTAGATCGATAAGTTAAATACGAATGGACGCGCAATATTTAAGACGACATTGAAAAGATTCCAAAGCGAAAACTCACTAAAAGTTGATCTATTATTTATGCTCGATAAAGCATAAGACGCTGTTTTACGAGATTTTTCATATAGTTATGTTTATCATCGCGTTTCGTTTCTGTCGTCCTTTGAATATAAAAGATATAAATTAAAAAACCAATAATTATTAAAAAGAATCTATAATGACAAAGGTATGAATTTTTTAAAAAGATCCGATAGTGATGAAGTTATGAATTTTGTAAAATCAGAAAAATAATTATATAATTATATAATTAATTTTTATATAGTTATGTTCATCATCGCGTTTCGTTTCTGTCGTCCTTTGAATATAAAAGATATGAATTAAAAAACCAATAGTTATTAAAAATAATCTATCATGACAAAGGTATGAATTTTTTAAAAAGATCCGATAGTGATAGAGTTAGTGATAAAGTTATGAATTTTGTAAAATCAGAAAAATAATTATAGAATTTTTTATAAAACAAGAAAATGCTTTATTATCATTAAAATCTCAATTCTATAACGATCAATTCTTTTAACGGAAAAGCAAGATTTAATAAAAAACAATTGTGCATTACTTTTTGTTCCCTTTGGCAATTACACATCGTCCAATATCAATATACTAAATAGAATCAATATACTAATGAATGTAAATTACGAAAAAACCGTTTTATAGATAAAAACTGCAAACTTAATTTCAGATTTAAATAAAAATTCTTTGTATCTATATTAAATGTAGCTATTTGTTTTATTTTTTATTTTCCGTTAGTGCAAACATATACGTAAGAAAAATGTACACAAAATTTAGTTTATGAAATTCATGTATTTCTAATTTTTTAATTTTTTATTATTATTATTAGTAAATAATAGATCAACATTCTATTATTATCCGATTTTTTATTTTTCATATTAATTTTTATATTTTTCATATTAATTTTTGTAAGTAAACAAGAATTACAAAAAATTAATTTTTTATTCAAGCTGAAAAAACTCTTTGAAGTTATTCTTTTCCTCTCTTTTATTTTAGTGTTTAATTGATTGTTTTAATTATTTATATTGTTTCTGTATTAGAGGAAAAAAACTTGAGAAATTAATCTCTGTTATCGAAGAAATATACAATTCCATGAATTTACAATTCGTTTTCTAATTTCATCAAAACTTTGCGATGTTAAGAAAGCAAAATAAAATCGTGTTCAAAGTATTACAAAATTGGAATTCTATAATTTATGATAACATTGGTCATTTATGAAAATTTCGCATGTCTATTAGTTACATCGTGTTATGGCTGTCTGAGATATCAGGATATTGCAAAATGTTTATTTCCTTTATAGATCGTGTTTATCGAGAAATATGACGTAATGACACATCATGCAAAACTGTCAAGCAACTGTCAAACGAATTTCTCCAACGTGGAAACACTAATGGATTGGTTCACATTGACATTATTAAATTGAGTTTCTGATTATTAAACAACTTATTAAGCAACTTTCATATCCTATGCAATCGCAATGCGGTGAATCAGTTCACCAAATATTTTATACTTATTGTACGAACTTTACAATTTCCTACGTAAGTAATATACCCGTTGGAAATATCAAAGTTTGCCCTTTTCGAAACGTTCATGTCACATATACAATATACATGTATACATATCATGTATATATATATATATCGATAAAACGAAGTTATATTGCAGGAAGAGACAATAACAAAGCTACTTTACCATTCGCGCTCTGTTGATGAATTATCGCAAACAATAAAATAACAGTATTTATATTTTCACGGATAAAGTCAACAATTAAATTTGCATTAACTCGCGAGAGGTACACATTCGAATCGTATCATTTTCGATGAATATATGATATATTTGCTAGGGTAAATACACAAATGTGTTTATACGAAATTTCAATCGTTTGCTTTTCTATCGCGCCGGAATACGATGCTCCGATGAAAGATGCTTTATGAAAGATATTTATCGGTTCATTTAAGATTGTGAAAGCATTCTCGGTTTCACGTTCTCATGACTGCGTCATATGATGAGTACGTGGATCGATTTTGCCATCACGCACTTTTCCTTCGACTATAACATAAAAGTTGAATGGAACATCGGCCGCGCACGTTATGTGCATATAAAATCGAGATCTTATCTTGCGTTCTCAACGAGAACGATGATTATCAATTATGACACACCCTCGGATTCTCAACTGCTTGATAATAAATTTTTTAGCGTAAATAATAAATTTTGCTGTACTCTTAATTATAAACATCTTTTAGATAGTTATTACATACAATTTGTACTAAAGTTAATTTATAATGTTAATTAGGAAACTTTTGGGGGAGAAATTCTAGGATTTTCTTTGGAATTCTCTCTTCAATTTAGAGAACTATGCGAGTAAGAAGCTTCTGAAACTCGAATAAATTTTATGGAATTCACTTTTACTAAAAGTAATAGTTACTATCAGACTAACATGTTCTCTTTTGTCTTATTAATTTATCTTTCGGATACCTTATCAAGTTATTTTTACGCGCCATTACCTTGACATTTCATATTCGATTTGTATCTGTCAAATTAAAATCTGTTAATAAACAATAATTGTATTGCATTGTTTGCGATAATTTATTCTTCTATCTAACGTTCTAAATAACGTTGAAAATTATGCAAAAGCGACATCTAAATAATCTGATGCGTTTGCAATATAAAGTGTAACAAGATTTTTAATGAATGAAACGCAATGAAATGATACGCACATTTGCTTTTCTGACATTCACAATACACTCATAACAAGATATCAACACTCTATTCAAGAGGCAATTATCGCGATAGTATCTATCATTTCTATCGCATATGAAGCTAATATTACATTTGTTGTACAATAAATTTTTTAAACGTATTGATTAGCTACAGAATAGAAAATATCTACTCTACAGCCAATCCATATATTTAAAAAAATATGTCATACGATAATATTATTCTTAAAATTATTTTACAAAAATAAAAGATTTAATATAATTAGAACTATAAGAATACATTCAAAGAAATACTTTTTGAACAGAAATATTTTCTCATAAAATGTAACGTGAAGACAATTAAGTTAATTATAATAATTTGATATTTTCAGTATCTTGTTTGGCTTTAGCATATCCTTAATTAATAAAAATAAAGACTTTTAAAATTATAAGTATTGTGTTTTTTTCTGGATTATTTTTTAAATTTATAAAATATTTTAAAGTTTTATATCAAATAAAGCAAATTATTTCTTATGACATTTACTTAATTTCATAATTATTATTATTAACGAAGTTTAAAATTTATTTTATTTTCTCGCCTAAAATTTTAGAATTAACTTTTTTAAAGAAATTTATTTGTTATAATCTAACATGTAAAATGATTTCAGAACAGAATAGAGAGAAAAAAATAACAATATAGCGAAGATTTCCCAGCGGAATTAGATCAACTTTTGTGATACAATAATTTGCAAAAAAGTCAAGATAACTTTTCTCGTGTTAATCTTGTTTATTACACCCACAGTCCATTAAAACGTAAACTTAATCTTGGATACAGATATGTATTTCTGACATTTTATAGGGCTTATCATAGATTCAGTTGTCATGTTCCATATAAAAAGAAACATAAAAAGTAGAAATAAAAAAGCGTTTTATGTAAAAAAAGAAAAAGCACACACACACTTTACCTGTTCCACCTCAATAACATCTTCATTGTCTTCGAGATTCGTTGAATAATGCGATACCTCTGCAACAGACAAAAACAATATATTCTACGTATATGTAAAAATTTTAATATTTCGTATATTTCTTACTGTATCGTATATAGGAAGAAAAAAAGACGTAATTTTTAGAATATAAATTCTTAAGACATCTTGTTAAAAATTTAAAGCGCGACTCTTATTCTTTAATATGATAATGTAATGCACAGATAAAATAATATAAGTTTATAGAACCAAAAAAGAGCTTATATAATATCTCAATTAATATCTAATTAATATAAATAACATGAGAAATTTTGCAAATAAACTTTTTCATGCTTTGCAAATTAAAGAAAAAAATATTATTTATATCACTATTATATCTAACTTATTGTGCAATAGATTCATTAGTTTAGTTCTTCACGAATTCGTTGGTTTAATGACTGCACTCAGAGGCAAATTAAAATTATATTCTCTGCTTTTATGTTAGAAACGCGTATTAGTGGTTGCTGGTATTTATAAAGCGGGAAAAGAGCATATCTAAAATCCAGCTTTAGAGTCGTGCAGGGACAAGAACTCCTTTGAGGCAGAATACAAAGTGTCTTTATTTTTATAACAACGATAAATACGATACTCTCTCTCGGAATTCTCATAATGCAAGATACGATTAAGTCATATCGCTTTGCGATATGCCCAACATTGAGTATAATAAATATGAAAATGATTTACTTTGTGAGCGTTATATCATTAAAAATAATATGCCCTTGAAGTCAGCATTTCCGCTTCGTGAAACATAAGATTTTATGGCACGACAAAAAGAACTCCTTTTTACTTTTTTATTTTTTTGCTTATTAATCATAATTTATTTCTTTAGCAAAAATTTATATAATTTTTCCGACGTATTTATTAAATATGAAAAATTAATCTGCTTGGAGTAATGCATTTTATTTGTATTTGCAGATCAATCATGAATGAACCGACATAGCTACTGAAATAAAAATAATAAAATAATTTAATTTATCGATAATATTGTAATTAAATAAATGTACAATATAACATCACTCTCTTGCTTTTATGTTTTATAAAACAAGCTTTCCATGTTATATTAAAAACATCTGGTTTTGTATATAACGCGATGTATTTATCTTTGGCGAAAATCTCTAGACAATTTTCTGCAAACTGTTTATCGAACAAGTTTCAAGCAACTTATTTTACGTTTTATTTATAGTACAGTTTAAGCGATGAGATAACAAAATTGTTATCGGTTGACCAACGGAAAACTAGCGATAGAAAGTTCCGTGCAGTAGATAAGGAGCTTTATGGTCAGCCACATGCTACGCAGCCATGCGAAGCGCTTGTTCGTTAAAGCAATTCCATTTTTCACGCGTCACAACTTTTTTTCTATGAATGTCAACATTTTTAATAAAAGCGGAAAGAATTGGTTTTTTCCGATGAGACAGTGCATAGGAAATGTATGCATAGGAAACATTCATCACGCGCGAGTAGAATCGCATTTTTATGAATCATGACCACAAAATCTTGAGAAATTCGGATAGGAATTTAAAAGTCAAATTAATTAAAAAAAATGTATCAATATATTCAATATTGACAGAGATGTCTTTTAATTGTATATATTATATAAATTGATAATTTAATGAGCAAAAAAATTACTCTATTAATTCTTTTTTAATTTTATATCATATATTTTCAAATACAGCTAATTATTTTTAATTTATTAGCGTCATATAAAAAATATTGTTAGAATGAACAAACAAATAATCATAATATTATTGTAATATTAATTTTTTCAAATTATTTAATATCTGTTATTAGAAAATTATTTTTGCTTAATTTTCTTCTAATTACATTCCGTTAACCGTTAATTTTACTATAAACAATCCAATAAAATAATGTAATAAATAAATGAATTATTACTTCTTTCTCTTTAATTAAGCTTATCAATAAATTATACACAAAGACAATGTGATATTTTATTGATAAAATTAATACTTATTATAAAATTAGTTAAAACTTATTATTCTTTAAAATAAATTTTGAATAACTATATTTTATAAATTCTAAAAATTATTGTGCTATTTTGTTTACTCACAATAGATCTGCCAGTCGTCACAATCTTACTTTATAAATGTATTTACGTTTATTAAATACATAGCACAATTGAAGAGCATAGAGTATTGCAATTATAAATTCATTTGCATCACAACCTTGTATCCGATTCTACGCATATACGGTTTTATGAAAAATAAATTGCGAATGCCATCATTTGTATCTGAGTGGCTATAATACTTGGAGGCAGTTTTTGTTACGAGCACAATAAGAACTCTAATATTATGCGGAATGCTGAATAGCATTTATAAAAAAAAAAGTTTGACCGCGAATACATGAATATTATGTTCCTCTTGCATTAGAAATGCAGCTATCGATTCACATTTGTTTGCAAATTACTTAGTAATGGTTATTTTATCCGCGTTTACGATCACGCTGCCTACTCTAAAAATAACATCTGAACGATTGCTATGTAGATTTATGGAAGATTTCACGCGAATTGCTTTTTAATAATTAATTACGCAATGCGCCCGTAGAAAGTTGCGTGAATGATTCGGTAATAAAATGTCATAATGATACACAATAGAAATTCTATTTGTAATAATTAAGTAATTATTGATAAATCGTAATGCATAATGCTGTACAAGCGTAGAGTGTATAATACTACACAAGTGTAATTTTCGTATTTATTGTGCCGCGATACGGTTTGATGGCAAATTAATTAATTTTCCAAGTAATATGCGTGACTCGTATTTTCTTGTTGAAATATTGATTCAAAGTTATATACATTGTACGAGATATTGATAAAATTATGAAAATATTGTTGAGTGATCGTTTACGATTTGCAGAAACGCAATATGTAAAGAAGAAAAAAATACAACGACCGACAAAGCGATATTTTGTGATAAACTGCTGCTATTTCCACAGCTGATGCACGTCAAAGCAATCGCATGTTTGTCAAATTCATCCATTTCTATTTTGTCAAGTTTATTTGTTTCTTTCCATATGTATTGTGTATCATATGTGTAATTTATTTTTATTTTAACTTTATGTTTTAAATTCTGTTAACGCGTTCTTTCGATATGATACTATATGAAACGGTTTTATCGAGAAAGATATGTACACATAATTTGCTTTAAAAGATAAACATATTATTTATTAATTCTAACAACACCTATTGTATTTATATGCAATATTTTTTACAATTGCATATGTTTATGTTTTGTATGTGTGTGTGTGTGTCTATTGTATAAAATACGACTTTTTCTTTTATCAATAATTCGCTAAAAATATTTGATTATATATTGTAATAGAAATGTTCAAGAGACAAATGAAGTAATTATGTTATTTTTTATATTTTTATTTCTACGATAGAAAGCTTTTAGTATAAACAATAAACGAGAAAGAAAATAAAACTTGTATTTATTTAAATTTATAGAGTTAAAATTTGTAATTGTTGGAAATAAATATTATTTATTCCAATTTATATAAAAAAATATAAATTTCTATTTAAGGAACTTTATTTTAATTTTATGCTACGCCTCTATTTTAAAGAACTGAAATTAATCATATGGATACACAGATGTACATTGTCGATGCACATATTTAAGAAATTTTCTCTTGCAGATTTCAATGTCGCATGTTTATCCAAAAATTTCATTCCTAATTTTTGCTTCTCTAATGAAATAAATACGATTATATAATAAATGTATTCTGTTTTTCATTGAAAAAATATACATAATTAAAGTTCTCTCTCTCTAAACAAAATTAATTGTTCGCAGATTTCGTTTGCGGATACTTCAGAGATTTCGGGCTATATTCACTATTTAATTTAACATTTCTTGCGTATTAACACCAGAATAATTCTAATTTATGCAGTCAGCTTTATAATGTACGCGGTAGATGCGTTCGGCAATATATTCGTGGCGAATAATTCGTGAAAGCCAGGTATTAGCTTGTTGCAAGAAATTGCGTATGAAGCCGGATTATGTAAGTCAGACGATGATCTCTTATACCATTTGTACAACATTTCTATGTATAATTCCTTATTACACAGATACTATATGTACACAGATATCTGCGTGTATATCGCTTCGAGTAAAGAGATCTTTCTCTCGAACTTCAATATAGCGTGTTTACTTAAACTGGGGCAAATATGATTAAATGAAACGTTACCAATTCTATAGCACTTAGGGCATTCTGCACTATTGGTGTGTTTGTATGTAGCATAGATATTAAGTAAATGTCTTTGGAGATACGTATAATTATTAATAATAGTAATTAAATTCTTAAATACTTTGTAGTAATTAAATTATGGTGCACGTTTGTAATTTTTACCATTATTACTATCGTATTATAAAGAAATGTTTTATATAAGTTTTTATTGTAAATAAAAGTATTAAGCATGATATACGTTCTAAAAAAAGAAAATTAATTTTTATACCTAAGAAGAGAGATAAGCCTATTTGAAATAATAAGCATGATAAGAATATATATATGTGATATGATAAAACATAATATTTCATTTTTTTTATTTTCATTGTGATATTTTACTCTTTTTTCTATAAATTACAAATTACAAAACCTTTTATTTTTCCAGTAATAACGGAATTTGTAAGATTTGAAACTCGATATAAACTATAAAATATATAATTAAAACAAAATATATAATTGTAATATGATACACATGATACACATTATAATATTAAAAAAGTTGAATTTACAATTGAATTGAAATATTTTAAGTACAATAGATGAAAAAAAAACATGCTTCAGAATTCGTTAAAGAATGTATTGCAGCTTTGTTATAACCATATCGATATTTCGATTATCGAAAACTTTCGATCGACGCACATTCGCCGATTATCGGAAAATCATCGGTGCACAACAGTGCACAACTATATAACCAATTAACCTGAAATTTAAGCAAATTGAACCCAGATCGTTAGTAAAGGGTCTCTTGTAACGAGGACATAAATCTGCGACTCGATCAGTTGCTCGAATACAGTGCATTAGACGTATACAAAAGGACGTATACAAACGTATATGCGTTGGAATGTATCCAAGCACGTGTCTTGTGCATTAATTCATAGAATGTACATAGCAATGAACCGAGAATATATATATAGAGAATTCATATGATATAAAGGCAATAATAAAGATATATAGCTTATTAATGTATTGACAACTATTATACTATATGAATCATAGATAAGAATGAGTTTATGTATAGTTTTTTTCTTTCAAAAAGAAGCATTCAATTGCTATTGATCTAAAATATCGATTTATTTTTAATAAATAAATATATATAGATAAATTAAAATTAAAATAAAAACAGATGACATGTACATAGCAAATAATTAATTCCCGAGTATTATAAATAATAAAAAATATCAACGAGTTTTTCGATAAAAGAAAATGTTTAATGCAATCAATTTTGCAGACGGCTTTTTCAATCTGGATAGCAATGCGTATCTAGAATGATCATTCGAATAATTCTTTCGAGTAACTTTTTTTCGACAAAAGCTCTACTTGGTGCAAACGTTGATGAATTAATAAATTTCAAAAATTATTAATTACCTCGAAAGTCGATTTTTGCAACCTTTACACTTAATAATTAATTCCTGAGTATTATAAATAATAAAAAATATCAACGAGTTTTTCGATAAAAGAAAATGTTTAATGCAATCAATTTTGCAGACGGCTTATTCAATTTGGATAGCAATGCGTATCTAGAATGATCATTCGAATAATTCTTTCGAGTAATTTTTTTTCGACAAAAGCTCTACTTGGCGCAAACGTTGATGAATTAATAAATTTCAAAAATTATTAATTACCTCGAAAGTCGATTTTTGCGATCTTCTCGCCTTTGCACTTAATAATTAATTCCTGAGTATTATAAATAATAAAAAATATCAACGAGTTTTTCGATAAAAGAAAATGTTTAATGCAATCAATTTTGCAGACGGCTTTTTCAATTTGGATAGCAATGCGTATCTAGAATGATCATTCGAATAATTCTTTCGAGTAACTTTTTTTTCGACAAAAGCTCTACTTGGCGCAAACGTTGATGAATTAATAAATTTCAAAAATTATTAATTACCTCGAAAGTCAATTTTTGCGATCTTCTCGCCTTTGCACTTAATAATTAATTCCTGAGTATTATAAATAATAGAAAATATCAACGAGTTTTTCGACAAAAGGAAATGTTTAATGCAATCAATTTTGCAGACGGCTTTTTCAATTTGGATAGCAATGCGTATCTAGAATGATCATTCGAATAATTCTTTCGAGTAACTTTTTTTTCGACAAAAGCTCTACTTGGCGCAAACGTTGATGAATTAATAAATTTCAAAAATTATTAATTACCTCGAAAGTCGATTTTTGCGATCTTCTCGCCTTTGCACTTAATAATTAATTCCTGAGTATTATAAATAATAGAAAATATCAACGAGTTTTTCGACAAAAGGAAATGTTTAATGCAATCAATTTTGCAGACGGCTTTTTGAATTTGGATAGCAATGCGTATCTAGAATGATCATTCGAATAATTCTTTCGAGTAATTTTTTTTCGACAAAAGCTCTACTTGGTGCAAACGTTGATGAATTAATAAATTTCAAAAATTATTAATTACCTCGAAAGTCGATTTTTGCGACCTTCTCGCCTTTGCACTTAAGACCTTGAAAATTTTTCAGGATAACGACGAGCGACATCCTTGCACCTCTGCCAGGTGATTACCGGAATTATATAGGGATCGAATTTTCTCGTCTAATTCTCGACGATCGATCTTGCACGACGGACGATATCGTCGGTTATGACTCCATTCATCGAGAACGTTTTCGCGCCATTCATTTTCGCAGATGCTGTTCAAATCGCAGAGATGAGTCTCGAAAAACAGGGGCTCTAATAAGATATCCCTTCGCTGTGAGCTATGTGCGATATCGAACCAGGTGAAACGCTTGAGGCGACCAGCCAGGGGTCAAGGTGGAGGAGGAGCTGTCCCGAATAGGTCTGAGACGCGTCACGTTTCAGTCACTTCTCGGCGGAGGAGCGCGACACGGTCGCGGTCACGTTGATGAACGCGATCGTGCCTCTTGGAGGCTGACCCGTCGACTGCTGTGTCCTTAGCGAGTTCGCACTTTAAACAACCCTCGCGAGTGTTCATCGGGGTACAATCGGCGCACGCGCCCCTAACGGTGCGTGGTGGTTGCCATAGTTGGCGTTCATCTCTACCGCCATCCCCGCTGAAACCGGCACGGCTTTTACACATTACATGGAGCGCCGAACGTCATTAATGAATGACGTACATAGCGCTTGTCTCCTCTTCGCGTGAATTAATCACTCAAAAACTTACGAAATATAGGAACCGGAAAAAAGAAGCAACAAGCTTGTAGATTTTTTGGATGTAACGATAATTGTAAAAATAAATAATAAAAAATGTTAAAGGAAGAAAGAATAATAAATGGAAATAATTTTTCAGAATTTTACGGAAGAAGAGGTATCTTTTTCAATGTATGCATATCTCAACGCTATAAATTCATAATTCCTTGAAAAATTAAAAAACAAATATCTAAAATAGAAAAAATAGAAAAATAGAGTCTCCGAGAGATGATTTCTAAAATAAAACACCTTTTAAATTATACTTAAATATTTAAAATACATTGAGAAATTTGTCTTATTACTTTATTTTATGTATTGATGAAATATATTGTATGAACTTAAAATATATATAATTATGTATTAATATAATACTTAATATAATACTTATTTACATAAACGTAATAAATATAATTCATATAATACAATTAAAATTTTAGATCAAAGATGTGAGATATCTTATATAGTATTTTCTCTGCAATACTGGAAGAAAATGGGTCCACACAGATTCTTTTATATCTTTTACATAGTATTCTCATTAAAAATATAAAAATATATGTTACGCGATGTATAAAGAATAAAAAAGAAAATATAGGAAAAGAATATTATTCATTAAATATTTAAGAAAACAAAACACAGCTTTATAATTATTATGAATATTTTATTTTTAGTTTATTCGTAATTAGAGATATGTACTGTTGTGTATAAGATATTAAATTGTATATAAATTACAAATATTTTTATATTATACAAACATTTATATGCAGAAATATGTACATATCTTACAATCAATTATAATAATTAATAATAATAATAATATTTGTAATTATTAACGTATGCTCTATATGTCAGTTATTTGATTATCATGCACATTTGCGTAAAAGCAAGATAGAATGTAATTGCAAGTCTTATTAAATTACATAAAGGATATAAGATACGTTCTGCGCATCGTACGACAAAGTATTGTACAAATGTGAGAGGTCAGTCGGGTCACTGGAATCGATGTTATCAGAAAAATTACGAATTGTTCATAAGTGAAAAGATGTTTTCTAAATGGATATAAAATATGTCAAGATAAGATAGAAACGTGAAGATAAAATCAACGTAAAAAATATCATAAATTGTATTGGAATAAAATTGTGAGAATATTAACACTATATTTATCAATACTGATAAATAAATCGATGTGTATCAAATTAAAAAATTATTATTTATACGTCAATAAAATTATTGTATTTATATCAGATTTGGATACACATATTCCTTTAAAAATTATAATTTCGGTATTTTTTACGTTTATATTTTTCATGTTATAATTATTCTATTTATATGTATATCAAATTTTGTATAAAACTGTATAAAATGATGTGAAAAAATGTAATCTGGCAAAAAATTAAAATTGATGATAATTTTGCAACTATTTTTTTCATGTATAATTATTATGCATAAATATGCAATAATTGCAGAAATTATGAAATATTCACAAATTATTTGACTCGATGTAGCAGTTATTTAAAAATAAAATTAAAATTTTAAATAAAAATCAGGTAAAAATTCGAAAAGCTTACATTTTGAACTACCAGATATAACCAGATCAAACTATTAGCATTTTTGTTCGCACTTTTACATTTATATTTTTGCGATTTATATCCTTAATTCTTGTCGCATGAAACGCATATACTGTACTTTTAATATTTAATGTCTTAAGCCATTACTGTTAGTCTTGGACTATTGGACGTTCAAATTTTCATAAACATAAAATATATAATAGAACTCCCTTTGGATTTAAAATAATTTAATCCCTAAAAATCTCAGTTTCTCAAAGCGACAGACTTTTAATTTTTTAAATTTTTAAATTTGAACATGGTAATACACTCAGTTTTTTAGATGCTTTTTAAATAAAACAATTGTTTGAAGAGGGTTGTAAAGAAACGTCTTTCTCTTTTAAACGTTTCTTAGAAATCTTTTAATTTTTATGTTTTGATCTTTTATTTACTTTTTATTCTAAGCCACGCTTTTTTTCTTTCAGCTCTAAATGAATATTATGAATTTATGAAAACCTTTGTTTTTGCAAACTTTTAATTGTAAGACTGTAATTTTTACAAACTTTTAATTCTAAGACTGTAATTTTATACAAAATAATATTATTTCACTTATCACATCGTATATCCAATTATACCTCTGCTCATGTATAGCTTATACGTAATGTGAATATTTCCTTGACTTATTTAAGATGTTTGATATGTGCGAAAGTGTAAGTGTTGATGCCTTGGATAAGATTTATTGGTCAAGAATGATAAGAGATCTTGAGAAAAAATCAACGCAGCACCTCTTTCGGTAATTATGTGAGAATGTATCTAACAAATAGGAAATAAAATCCATAAATAACATCTTCAAGACTCACATATCAGATCAATGTAACTTCAGATGCAATTTTTATCGTACTTTTTGACTGAGAGTAAAATTAATGTAGAAAAATGAGATCTTGTTGTTAACCAACATCGACCGATCAGCAGCTGCTGTTGCCTGTTTTTCAAAGGGAATGTGAAGGGTGGATCAATAATAGAATGGGGGTTGGCTGGGATTTCTCAGCGCCATCCCTCCATATTACATCGAACTAGCAACTGTTGCTTCATCCCTTACCTTTTTCTTCGCTGATGAGCTTTAACCTTAGCTAATCCGTTTAAGTTTATTTGATCCATTTTTATTTTTAAATAAAAAAGCTTTGAACTTCGAGGTGTTATTATTTTCGATTACAGATTATGACTCTGCTGGGTAATCTTTCATTTTAATTAAATACATATTTATCCATAATGCAAACAAAGATTTACACGCCTGCGTTGCATATTAAAAATATATAAATATTAGAATATATTGAAATATGTAAAAATCTAGTTTTTAAATTCATATTCAGTGTATTATTATTAAAGGTAGAAAACAAACGACAATCGATTCGGATTATAATCGGATTATTATAGTCGAATGCGTAATTAAAACATATATTTTGTTGTAAGATATTTTTTACATATTCCAAAAAAGAAAATTGTGTTGTTCGAAATGCAACGCAATTGACTAAAATAAAATAATAGTAAAGATATTTTCACGTAAAAAAATTCTGTAATATCTGTTTTTAAATATCACTTTATAATTTTGTTGAATCTAATAAATACACATATAAAAGTAGAAAGTTTGCTCTCTCCTCTTTCATCTTGAATTTTATTTTGAAATAAGCTGAAAACAGCAATCTGTTTCTCCTGTATTTACCGACTGTTACCGACTAGATATATTGCGTTTCTATATCTATTACAACACGATTTAATTTCACCTAGATTGACCTATATATCCAGTCTGATGTTACAACATGTTTTAGATCAATTAAAAATAAAATAGTTTAAAGCTATCAATATTTTTTTATATTTTCAATAATCAATAATAACTTTAACTATCGATAAAATTAGTAATAATAAAAATTTAATAAAAAGAATATTTATCTTTCTAAATCGTGATTTACGAGTGTTGAAAATTTTTAACTAGAATTTCCTAAAAAGATACCTTTTTCTTTTTTATTTTAATTACATTTTTGTTAAATTTATCGCGAACGATACAAATCTACTTTCCTTTTTTGTCTGTTCTGTTCATTTCTTTAAAATACATGTTAATTATGGAGTTGGCTTATAACTTCATAAATTTGCTTCACATCGCTGAATATACATAAATTTTACTTTATGTGTCAGAAATAATGGCGATCGTTCGTTATCATATTATCAATGTAAGTAGCTTTATACAGTTAACTCCATTGCACATAATATTCTAATAAATACTAAAATTAACATATATGAATTATAGTTGTAATAAAATGTTTGCTTTAATACAGAGTGTATACAAAATTGATTTCTTTTATTTTATATAAATAAATATTAAATAAGGTTTCAAATATATCAAATTATTCCTTTCATATATCAATTCGCAACTAATTTTTATCAAAAACTTTGGCGTTCTTCTTCTCTCTCTCTCTCTCTCTAAATTTATAAAAGAATCTACACATAAAAGATGACCATTAGGAAAATACCTAATAGAATATATAAATTTTATTATTTTATTATTTAAAGTAAAAAGTTATCATAAAGTTTTTATATTCTCCTATGAAACAGCAAATATTAGGGGGACCGGAAATTAATGTCGTTTCTGCGCATATCGATATTCGTTTGTGATTTATCAGCTCATTGTGTACTTCAAAGTCGTGCCAAAGACATTTTAAGGTTAAAGTGACTTGTTTACTCGTAAATAATTAAATCTTAATTTTTTTTTGCAATTTATGGTGAAATGGCCAGCCAAATACCAGAAGAGGTACATATCCGGCATTGTATGCTTTTTGAGTTTCACAAGGGTAGTAACGCAACGGTTGCTACCAAAAACATTTGCGATGTTTATCCAAATGCATTAGACGTTCGTAAATGCCAAAGGTGGTTTTCTAAGTTCAAATCCGGTAATTTTGATCTTTCCGACTCGTATCGATCAGGATCATCAATTCCATCTCCAGATATTTTGCTCAAAAACCAATTGATTTTTATCGATCCGGCATTGAAAATTTGCACACTAGATGGCAAAACGTTGTTGATAACAAGGGTGATTACATCATTGATTAAAAATAAAAACTTATTAAAAATTTATCTGTTTAAATTTAATGTAAAAAAACGACATTACTTTCCGGTCCCCCTAATATTTAGTAAATTGTATTTATTAGGTTATGTATAATTTTAAACTGGATATCACTGCAGATTCTTTTTTTTAACAGTATAAATACATCCTAAATGAATTATACGAGAGCAGTTCTATGTATGTAGTTGATATTCCTTTATACTCTAAGAAAAGCGGTTGAGGTCAGAGATATCGTCGAAAGTCGTATCTATGAAATTGAATGAATTATCGAACCCCGATATAGAGTTTGCAACTCTCTCGATTATATGAAATCGATTCGAGTTTTTAAACGATCGAAAACAAAAATACTTATTAGCCAAATGTAAAGAAAACGAAAAAGTTCTCTTTTGTTGCATCATGTTCGACGGACAAATCTTGGCTATCTCTCTCTTATAAGATTTTGAAATACTTTATAATGGAAAAAATCCACTTGAAACGATCTCTGATTCTCGAGATTCGAAATACAAATCGATTTTTTGATCGCTTCTTCTGCTAAAAATTTTTATAGAAAAAATATTTTCTATAAATATACTATAAATATAATATTTCATAAACGACAAATGAACGACAAATAAATTTATCTAGAATTTTCAATTTAAGATATTAAAATATGTGATGTACATTTTTATTTGTACATTTAATGATGAATAATATATATGTAATAAGTCGTATGTATTGTACTAGATTTTAATAGGATTTTTGCATGATGAAAAGGGTTAACATTAAAAACAATAAATCTTTCATATCACACCATATGTTTTATATATCACATGTACATACATACATATATATACATATATATATATATATATGTATATATATATCTTTTATTGCAGTAAATATATATATGATTCGGATAACATAATATAATATATTTATCAAAAGTAATATATATCTCATGAAAACTTATATATTCATTCAAGTTTCTTAAAACTTATGTTACATTTATATTTTTATTGAGAAATTAAAACTATTTAGTAAGATTTACTCTTTTTCTTAGAAACACTCGCGATGTAGAGTCTAATTTTTGTCTTTATATTGAGATTATAGCTAATATTGATAGTTGCAGGAAGATTTCTATACTGATGGTATATTAAAATTCCCTTTTACCCCATTATCCCTATTACCTCCAATTCACCTCATAATTTATCTCATAATTCCTCCCTCATAACACGTCCCATTGCGCAATTATAAGTAATAAAAATGTAGAAATGTAGATAAAAGAAATGCGTCAGGCGAATGGTCAAGAGACTATCCTTTTTCATCTTCTTATCACGTTCCCAGTCAAATTATATACACATAGATAGCGCAATAAACACAAATGCAATACAATGTTTGAATAGATTCTTAAAGCTGCATCATTTCTACGGATTCGCGTATAAACGGTAGCAATTTGATTTTCTCAGTAACATAATCCAGGAAAAATCTCACCATTTCAACATTGTTATAAATGAAATATAATACACCGAAGTAAAACAGATATATTGTTGTAATATGGATAACGTACATCCTGAAACAAATGTGCTTCATAAAATATGATAAAAATAACATAATTTAAATAAAAAATTTAATTAAAAAAATTTAATTAAAAATTTTAAATAAATAAAAATACATATTAAAGTTCCAAAAAAATGTAAAAAGTTAATTTCAATTTGAATCAATTCAAAGTTTGAGATCTTAATATATATTTAGATTTAATCCAAGTTTAATTTTATTATAATGTTTAATTAATATATTATATAATTTAATTTATTTAATTTTATAATTTAAAAATCTCAAAAATAATTTTCTCAAATTAAAAAAAAAATAAATTAAATTGTTGTTGCATCAAAAGCAACATTGCAATTAAATGTAATTTATACAAACATGAAACCGATAGAAAATGTATTTGTCACATTAAGATGAAAAAACATACAGTTATATAAAAAATAATTTTTTAAACAATTAAATATTCAGTTTTTTTACTAGTTTCTTCTTTTTTATATGATTAAATATATTTCCGTAAGAATGTAAAAAGTATTATTAATATATTATTAATATACAAAGATTCCGCAAATTTTATAATTAAATAGTATATCTACTTATCTCTTTTATTAAAAGATTTGTCGGTAAATGTTTACCGATAAATGCTTTAGATTACACAGCAGCAAACGTAAACAAAAAATATAAACACACAAGTAAAATATAATATGAAACCGTGATGAATAAATGTAAACAAAAAATGTAAATACATAAATAGGATATAACGAAAAGATAATATAAAAGTATGAAAATTCAAAAGTGCATATCTCAGAAACGAAAAGAGACCGCCCTCAAAATTCAAACGGTGTAATACTTAGGAATGTATCCTCTACAACATATGTGGAAAAATAAAAATTTTTCGAGCTGTGGTGAAACCTAAAGTGAACATGTACCGATTTATTTTATTGTTTGTGCATATTTTGAAGATCTCTAAAAAATGACTCAGCAAATTTTATTCCTAGTAAATAACATTGTTTAATCGTACAAAAATATCGCGAGAGATATAATAAATTTATATAAAGACTATACTCACATTTTTTGATGCCGACGGGCTTTCGGCAAAGTAGACAGATCTTCTTTCATGCAGTACTGTCGCGCGCCAAGGACTATGTGCTTAAGGTATTCCGTTATATCGACATTAAAAACTAGAGGTGGAAATATTTCTTTATCTAATGGTGATAACTCGTCCACGCACAAAGCAATTAGCTTTTTATTATAAAATATCCATTGCCGCGTGGTGAAATATTGCAGTACCGCGAGACCGTTTAAAATTCGATTTTGGAGTCTGACCATGCTATTTGTAAAAATAACAAAAAAAGATAATAGTTAAAAAAATTTATACAGTTGCATAATATTGTGCACTTACATGTAAGAAATCAATAGATAAAAATCGAAAAAAATATATAATAGCTAAAATATATAATAGCTAAAAATATTAAAAAATATGAAACTTACAATCTCTTCTGTCGAAATATCAGCATCAGAAAGTCAATAAAATATGCAGGTATGATTTGGAAGAAAAAAACGAAAATATTATGTATAAATTTATTGCTACGTATGTCGCCATCTGGATACCAAACTTGTCCCTCGAAAGGATATTCATAAATAACTTCCCTACCCTTGTCCAATATTTCGCCCCATGTGATAGGCGTTGAATCGCTTTGCGTTATATTGAACACGGGTATACTTTTCGAACTATAAATGGTAAATCAAAGAGAGAGATTAAACAAAAAAATTAATATTTTTGTTTATTTATTACTTATTAAAATAAAATGTAATAAAAATTTTTAAACATCTCTCTCTATTGTATAATATTAAAAAATTTAGAAATTGTGATAAATTCAAATATTTAATAAATCAAGTCAACAGATCCAAGAAAAGTTTAAAATTTTTTGAAAAATTGGAATAACTTTAACAATTTAAAATATTATACATCTTAATATCAAAAATATTTTAAAGAACATAGCAACAAAAATAATTGTCTCTATCACGAGCATAATATGAGATAATAGAAAAATTCCACTTTAATTTAAATTATGATCATAATGATTCCAATGTTATAATGAAAAGTTTGAGCAAAATGAAGATACTTACTTTCTCAGGCTAGTAGCAGTTTTGTATGCAATTATAATTAAATTATTAATCGCAAAATCAACCGGTATAACTTCAGCGTTATAATTGCCGTTACAATGCATTGATCTAATAACACCCTTGCCGCCACCGACAAGCAAACCTATAGGTCCATTCAAATTGTCGACCCATCCTGGAAATGGCTCCTTATAAGAAGGTATCACTACAATGAGATTAATTTTTATACTCTTTTTTATACACAACCGCCAAAATATTTTTTTATATTCTTTTATAATTAAAAGATATACCGATAATTACCAATCGATGGTCTAGCAATGCTACACGGCAGATTAGGAAATTCGTTCGCTACTAATGTTTCAGCCAGACGTTTCGAATATGTATAAGTATTTGGATGCGGATGTAGTAATCTATAAAAAAATTGTAAAAATAAACACGCAAAACCTCATGTACCATTAACATTTACATATACAATTAAGAAAGAGAAATAACTCGATTAAATCTAATTAATTTGATCTAAGTTTAATTTGATTTAAGTTAATTTATTTATTAATATTTAGTTATTAACATTAAATATTTATAAATGTTACACTGTTGTTTATTAATATTCTTACATCATATTATATATATATATATATATATATATATATATATATATATAATTATTAGTTTTAATTTTAAATATTTTAAATAGTTAATAAAAATTCATAATTTAAAAAATATAATTAATAACTTAATAAAATATCTTTGTACGTGTCAACGCTTACGCTGAATAATTTTAATTATTAAAATCACTGATTTTTAATTACTTTGGCGTAATAAAATCGATCGAATTTTCATCCAGCCATTCAATGAGTCTCATGATATCATGAGGATCATCAGGGGAATTATATGTCCGCTCGCCTAATTCCTTCTGGTCGACGTGACAGAAGGCTGTGCTTAGATGCACAAAAGCCTCTAGATGTTTCATTTCTTTTGCCAAGTTTAATAGTCTTTTTGTACCTATCTTGAAAATCAAATCAAACATTTTCAAGTTTCTTCTATATCATCAAGAAGTATACATTGCAAAATTAAGCTTAAAAGATATATTTTGTCTCGTTATTTGTAAATTTGACTAATTTCTATATTGCTTTTACATATTTAAGACTTCTTAAAAGTAAATATCTTTCTTTTCTATAAAAATGTGTTATGAGCATACAAAGTTTAAAAATAATATTGTAATCAGAAGCTGTACATCCAATGCAATAATTAATAACACATGGAAAATATAAATGTAATTGTTCAAATTAACGTTATTATTATTAGATTTAGATTTCTTTATAAAGATTAACATCTTACCATGTTCATTTCGACGGCATCTTTCAATTTCGCCTCTAATCGAAGAGTCGCAGCGCAATGGAACACCAAGTTTACTTCATTTATTAGAAGCTCACGCTGTTCATCAGTAAAGCCCAAATTGTCCGAACATATGTCACCGTTAAGTGGTATCACTTTCTTCAAAACTTGAGGCTTCTCAGTTCGTATTCTTTGAAATAGCTATATGTACAAATATCAGTTCTATTTATTAATCTTCTGCATATGTATCATTTAAAAACATTTATTTAAATAATCTCATTGATATTAAATATGTTTATATCCAAATTTAATAATATATTGTAATATTGTCATTTGTATGCGTGATTGATACATTATATGTCGAATAATATAACAATATCGTTAACTCTTTGTAATCTTATTTATATATCTTGAAGTAAAACTATTTAAATTATATAGAATTTTATAATTTTTATATATAATAAACTATAAATTAAAAAAATATAAAAAAATAGAGAGAGTGAGAGAGAGGTGGAAAGAGAGAGAGAAACACATTTAATATTTGTGTGTGTGCGTGTATAACACATTTTATCCCAAAAACAAATTTTATATTATTTTTAAAAATGATTAAAAAATATTCAAAAAATCTAAGTGAAAATGTACAAATATGTGTTGGAATTCTTATAAAAAAATATTTTAGACTATTGCAACATCATGTTGCGTAATATTTTCTTGATATTGTGGCAAAAATGAAGATAATGTAATGCAAATATCTTACAGGTAATTTGAATATATCTTCAAGTCGATTGTCGAAACTGCGACCTCTCTTGGCTCGCATCAAAATATAGATTTTGTTGAGATCAGAACAGCTGTATAGCAATTTTTCTACAAGAACCTTGCCCATGAAACCAGAAGCACCAGTAATAAAGATGGTCTTGTCTGTGTAGAAAGATTGAATTGTAGATCTTGATTCGGCCATGGCTGAAATTTATCATATATTGTGAAATTTGTGGTCAAAAGACAGAAAAATAGAAAAAGTGAAAGTGCACTTTATTATACGGTAAAACATGTAGAAAACCGCACAAATTCAATTTGCAGTGCAATATTTATAGCTTGTACTGTTACACAACTACGTGAAATATACATTGTTACACACATCTCTTTAAAATCATCGTATTATGTTATTTTACCGCAACGCGGTAATCATTTCCAAAAATTATTTAAAATTATTTTCGTAAAAATTATGAAAATGTCTGTGCAAATAAGAATCATAATAAGAGAAAATTGAGGATACGCCAACTTTTTTGTATTTAAATAATTATAATTTTGTAATCTGATTTCCATATCTCTATTGAACACTAAAGTTTTTTTAATATTGATTCGTACACAAGTAAACATACGGCGGTTATTTTCTCATTAAAAAAGTTATAAAGAAGATTATTTAAAATCATATTGTGTCACATTTTCATAAAATTTTAAGAATGCATTTGCATCTTATATAAATGATTTTTAATATCGACGAGCGAATGGAGAATATATACGTTGCGGATTATTACTGAAAAAATTGTGAAAGACTGTAATGCATATTAAGTAAATACATTCGAGGCTCGAGAGATTGTTTTTTAACCTTGGTAGTAAACCTTTTCGAAGCCAATAAAGAGATCATGAGTATCTGGGGTAATTACTTTTACTAAAAGGGCCATGAAAGAAGATTATGCAATATCTACAAGTGTTGCAATATATATTATATTCGAATATATAATGCACAAATTACTTATATTTAAGTTAAGAGTTTTTATAACTTTTTATGTATCTAAAATTAATTTTTAGATTACAAAGTTTTTTAATGCAATATCCATTTTACAAAATACAAACACATAAGATATAATCGTAACTAATATTAATAGCAAGCAATATTAACATGTAAATTAATTTTTTTTTACAAACTTATATAAAATGTTTTGTCACTTTTTTCACGAAATTAAAAGCCATGAATCACATATTTTGTATCTTTTTTAAATTTTATTTATTTTGTAGTAATACATGTCAATGTATGTTTAATGTTAAAAGTTTAAATTTTAAACAATCTTCATGAGCGATAATAACAATAATGTTTCAGCGATTACACTTGCCACATATGCATTATTAGATTTTAAATTAGTGTTGATAAAAAAAGAACAGAAAATATTTATTGACATTGATGATACAGTGTCAATCAAATTTAATATATTCAGACATTACATATAATGCAAAATCGAAATTTGCTACATTTGTGTAATTAATAGTATGCATCAGTTAAAGATATATATCGAATCTGCATTACGTTTTCGTGATCATTATGCACCTTGCACTTTCACTCTTTTCGCACGGACGAAATTATCCAAAATGATAGGGTATTGATAAATGAAGTTGTTATGTCGTAAAACTGTATTACCTCTCCAAAATGTGCCATTCCCTCTTTAACATTTTTTTTTATTCCATTCCATTTCGATTCGAAAGGAAAAGTTGCATATACATATAAATAACCATTATAAGATTTTCGTAATCAGAAGTGACAAGTCTATAATCGATGATGACATAAAAACAAATATATTTAGTTTCGAATTATTAACATTATTCCTTTTTTCTCAAAATTGCTTAAAAGAATATTAGAAATGCATAGATGCATAATTTAAAAATATGGAAATTAAGTAAAAAGATTGTGAACTAAAAAGTTTATAGAAATTTATAAAAGTTTACAAAATTTGTTAAAGTCTCGCAGAATTTCTATCATTAAATGTTCTTTATTTTGAATGATTAATAGTTATCATTTCTTAGATTTATAAAAACGTAATAAATACATAAATTAAAGTTGTATATAATTATTAAATAAATACATAAATTAAAGTTTATATAATTATATGATGTATAAAAGAATTATATTATAGCATCACACCATACACACACAGATTTAATTTAGCACAAATAAAGTTACATTTACTATATTGATTTGATTAGAGACTAAGTTATTAACGTAATGTTCGACTGTGCATGAAAGAGTTACTTTTCAAACAAAATAAATTTGAATAAATTTGAATAAATTTGAATAAATTTGAATAAATTTGAACAAATTATTCAATTTAAAATCGTTCAATTCAAAATCATTCCATATATATTGTATAGGGAATTCTTGGAGCTAATTATATAAGCTTTGAGTACATAAATTAACACATAAGCTTCATATTTTTTATTGCAAGAATAACAAGAAAAACTATATTTGTATACCCAGCAATAGAAATGTTTTAACTTTATGCACGTACCAAAGCATATATGCATTTATGTTTCTCCAGACATTTAAATTCATGTGTTAAGACATTTAAATGTCTTAACACATGTTTCCTGTGTATTTCATATATATAATTGAATTTTTTATTTAAAAAATAGCGTGAATGAAAAGAAAATGTTATTGCATAAAAAAATAGTGCTACTTGTATACATAATTTTTCGTTTTTGAACTCATTTAAAATTTTTTATTTTTAGCAATATCAAAATATAAGAAAAAATTAGATATACGTGTGTGATTTGATATTATGTTTTGATTATTTTATTAAATTTTACAAATTTCTTGAAAAAAATGTATATAAATTTGTCGTTAATGCGTAAAGTTAAAATTACAAAATATCTATTAAAATTGAATGTATATACTTAATAACATTTTCTTAATTTATTTATTCGTTTTTTTACATAATCAATATATACTTTTACATAATTAATTGGAATTATTGCAGAGATTATAATGATCATATTATATAATACCCATAATTTTCTAAAAAAATGTAATAAAACGGCAAAATTTTCTATCATCTGTACATCTTCATCCAATGAGGAAAATACATATTTCTATCCACTACTACGCACATAATACGCAATATGCATGCAATTTAAGCATTACGTCACATGCCATATAAGAATTTGTATGTTAACGTATAACGATAGTTTACAGAAGGAACAAAGATACCATAAACTCGAATAGATAAATCAATATGGCATGAATGGTCTCATTCATAAACGAACAAATATCAAATATGATTTCTCTAAATTTCTTAGAACGATAATGCACTCGAAGAATTGAGTGACTGGTCGAATCGTTCTATAATAGTTAGAGTGATTGTTTACTTATAAAAGTCAATTCTTCCTACTTTTCCTACTGAAAAATTCACTCTGCAAAATGGAGTAAATATGCATAATATACTATATTTTGTAGAGCAAATATTTTATTTTCACTTTATATAGTGTAGAGTGAATTTTATTCGTGAAGAGAGAGTGAAACGCATGTGAAGTGCACATAAGTCTGCCGTTAGCAAAAAAAAAAAAACTGTTGTATCATTATCCTGCAGCGTTACTAATTCGTTGCATATGTACTTGGTATATGAGACATATATTAAAATGACTTTTATACATCTTTTTATTTCAACATATTTCATAAGATTAAAAATCTATTTTGTTTTGTATAATGATATGGCTGTGACAAGTAAAGAAAGATTTAATCGGTTTTTACACTGAGATAATGATAAATAATGATAATAATAATGATAATAATAAATATATGTATATGACGTGAATTCGATTTTGAAATGAGAAATAATTATTGTTTTTTACTTGATCAAAAGTGTACATCGCATATAAAAAGTTCTCAGTATTAAATTATCTTATAATTATCTTATAATTATCTCTTTTTGTACAGTTATCTTGTATTGTGCGATGTACAGCTTCGATTAAATAAAAAATAATGATTGCTTTTTATTTCAACTAATCGAAGTTTCACGCCATATATATATATATATATATATATATATATATATATATATATTAACATATTTGTGTATATATATATATATATATATATTAACATATGATTGTGTACAACATTTGTTATATACATATTATTTGTTAATATATAAAACGGCTTAGACAGCTTAGACGAGTCCTTACGAATAAATCTGTTTATTTGTAATTGAGTAAACAGTTATTAACGACAGTGATGTCAGTGATCGACTTTGATCGAATGAAGTATTTACTGAGACACGTTTACTTACATTCAGAGAATGAAGTATGAACCGAGACACGTTCACTTACATTCAGAGTTAAACAGTTTATTTATATGAATTTTTATTAATTACGTGTGGCAGTAGTTTCACTATCACTTGAAGTGAATATTCACTCGTTTAGAGTTAGATTTCACTCTAAGAAATTTAAATGTACCATCATTCGTACACATTTGTGTATTAACATTCAAAATAAATTAAATAATAAAAATAAAAGAGAGTATAAAATGTGTCGTGGAAATGAAATTATTTTATACTTATTCTTCAGTGTGTGAAGTTAGCATCCCGACATGTAGTTCCGATAGTTCCGATTAGAGGTCTAGTTTCCTTTTAAAGAGCTTAAGAGTTCTTTATTATTAATAAAAGGAATTCCGTCGATTAAGAGTTCTAAATTTAAATTTGAAAAATGGATTGCTTATTTCTCATCGAAAATCAAGATTGAATAGTTCCGAATAGCTTAATTGCTTATTGTGCATGGTACTAGAATTCCTGATACTTAAAAGAAAAAATTAGTCGAGCAAAAAAAATAAAAAAATTTTTGAAAATTCAATTTTGATATACATACAATAGTTCTAGCAAATTTTTAATGTTCCCTTATTTATTCCTAAGAGTTCTTGCCAATTAAGATTTCACTCTAAGAAATTTAAAAAGATTAAAATGTATTATCTTCGTACATATTTGTGTATTAACATTTATTTCATAGTTATTCTTATTTAAATATAAATAAGTATACAAAAAAATATAACATAGCACAATATAAAAATTCAATTTAAGAATAAGCAGAGATGCATTCATGTTTATATAATTTATTTATATATAATTTATATATAATTTTTGGTTTTTTTTAAATTTTTTTCTTCTTTTAAATTGTAATATTTAATTACTATATTATTGTAGTGTTCAAATTATAAAAAAAAAACTCCTGATATATTATAATACAAATAAAAATGTCGAGAAAAAATAATAATAAGAAAACTGATACTTATATTTTATCCGTCAATGAAAACTGAATGCAAGTGACAGAGTAAAATGCGTTAAAATGCGCCAACTCTTCGATTAAAAATGTCAAAAGTCAGCAAGTTTAATTAGTGGACTAAAATCTTTTACGTTAGTATATTTGCAGGTTAGCAAAAAGTCATTCGAAAATTGACATTGGTTTTGTTTTAAAATACGATACAAAAAGAAGATGAGCTAGAATAATATTGAATACCTGTTGACGATGCTTCACTCATTCGGTTTAATCTTTCGATTATCCGCTATTACGATAGTAATATGATGTTTCGTTCTATGCGTTTGTTATTTTACGAGAATGGATAGCGCGTACTCCGTGCTCGTGAACTTACTGAGCTCCAGCGTAATCTGTGCTGAAAGTTGTACTGTTGTAGAACGACTTGCCGATCTCTCTCTCTCTCTCTCTCTCTCTCTCTCTCTCTCTCTCTCTCTCTCTCTCTCTCTTCGTTTTTAACTTCTTCCTCTATCTGTTTTCCTCCCCACCTGCACGTAACTGTAGCTGTTACACTGGGCTACATATTTGTTCTTTGTGCCAATTATCCGATTATGATTAACTATACTCTGTTGAATTAATTAATATTGCTTCATTAGCTTGCGCATTAAAAGTAAACAAAAAGTTATTTGAGCATTAAAAGTGAACAAAAAGTTATTTTCAAAGTTTCTTTAAAATGTCATTCAGTGTTAAATAACTTTAGTCACTTATTAAATGTAAAACATTTAATGCAGGAGATTTAATACATAGTTGATGTAATTGAAATATGGAATATATAAATTTATGAAATTATCAGACAAAATACTGATATTTTATAAAAATATTTAAATACTTTGAATTCTTTTATATGTTTGACAAAATTTGTATCAATATAAAAAGTTTCATTAAAATAAATACAAAGAAATTTAAAAAATTGAAGAAATCGTTTAATATTAAAAACAAATAAGATAAAAAGGAAATAAACAAAAAAAAAAGAAAAAAGAGAAAGTAAGCTATTGTATTCTATTACATTTTTCTCTATTTTACTATTAAAATAATACGTAAACTCTATTTAATTTTATCTTATTTCATTTTTTAATAAAGAGAAAGATAAAATATTTTAATATCTCTCATCATTAAAAAAGAATTTTCGGAATATATCAATATGTTGTTATTTATATAAGAAAGATATTTAAAATAATGAAAAAAGAAAAGAGATGTGAAATATTCAAAGTACACTCATGAAACATATACATTGACTTTGCAATAATTAGAATAAAAAAAATTTATTGTTTATGCCATGAATTTTATGGAATGCATGCCTTATTTGCGAGAAATTTGATGCTAAATTTTAAGTTTAGAAAAATATTGATTTAGAAAATTAATTATTGATTTAGAAAAAATATTGAGGAATTCCGATTTATAAAATGTGTGATTAATTATTAAAAAAACAAGATACTTCTTTTATCAACCTTTAATCTTTTATGTAAGTTTTATAATGTGTATGATCTATTACAGGTATACTATTCTTACAAAGTATTTAATATTTATCGTGTGCCAGTTACATTTGTTTTGTTTTGTGTATCCAAATATTATTAAATAATCACAATCTGTGATCTCAATGCATAACAAAAATTAAAAACTCGTATTGTCAAAAAAAATATAATATAATATAAACTGATTATTTCTTTGATTTTTTTAAATTATATAATTAATTATTAATTATTAATTGTATACATCTGATCTAATGACACATTAGCAGAATGAAGAAAATAAAAATATAATGCAATATAGTAAAAATAATTACAAGGATCTTCGGCTGTATCTTATATAACATTTGCTGCACTTCAGTTAAAATAAATCTTCATTAAGATGATTAGCATGAAAGCCGTCAGCATGATAGTTCATAAAATACATTTGAAATATCTACAAGAAATATCTGCTAAGAAAATAATGATTTTATTGATGAAGATTATCATGATACGTATTATGCTCGTTATAATCGTACTCAGTTTAATAATTACGTTTATATAATTTGACTTACATACTAAGGCTATCTGAAATACATTAACAATTACATATATTATTACATAAACAAGATACATATGTACATAAAAGTAATGAAATAAATTATGACGAGAACTAGAAAGCGAAAGTGTGTTACGATATCAAATCATACTGTTTTATTACTTTGTGAGAAAAAGAATGAAAGTGTAAAATTTAATTGTCCGATGTATTTTCTCGGTCAAACGTTAGTATGCTTAATTATAATGTATTACTTAACATTAGTACGACACGATAAAAATTGATACATTTTTATTCTTTCGGGATAATTAGTTTTTCATAAAATTTCTTATAAATCAATGTGAATAATGAATATATTAATTATCATAGTTTTTTACTATTTTTAAATTATTATAAAATATTCTATTTTAACCTTATTACATTATGATTTTTGCATAAACATAATAAAGATACACACACGCACACACACACACGTATACATATGTACACATATATATATACACACACACACACACAAACATATATATGTATGTTTAAATTATATATTTTAAATTATACTATATATAAAATGAAAATTTTAATTGATGTCAACAAGTTAACAGAAAGAAAACGGATAAAAAGATTAATAGACGCATTTCTTTAATAGAGACTTATCTTTTTTTAGGAAAAACATAAGAGCGAGCAGTGCACTTACGATACAGGCTAAGTGACAAACCTTTCACAATTTTACTATCTATAGCTATATATGGTATCCAGTTCTATAATTGGATAGGAAGTAATTCTACCGGTCAACATGAAAAAAATGAGTATGAGTTAACTGCACTTTCACAGATTGCGCTGCGTCAATTTCGAAAATGCATATGTAACTGTAATGCATGAGTAACTGATAATTATTGCTCTCTAACGTTTCAATGCTCATATTAATAATTTATAAACAATTCAAAAGATGCACGTCAATTCCAAGTGAGTGCATATGAATAATAAACACCCCGTAATTAATTAATTAAAATATCTTTCTCTTTCCGTCTGTTTCTCTTCGTGCACAAACCGAAATGAATAAATTGAACTTGTATAATGAATAAATTCGATGGGTAAATTTAATTCATTGGATTATAAAATTGACATATGAAGTGTTATAAATGAAAAAAAGTCATTCGTGAGATGATTAAAATAATGTTTGTCAGAATTTAATGAAACTCGATAATCAAAATTTTTTCTATAAGACAAATAGATATTTAAGACAAAGAAGTACCTTAAAAATAAAAAAAAGAGAGCACAATTTAAAATAATAGCATTAAAAAAATATTTTGCAATATAGACGTATTCAATTTTTTATAAAATTTATAGACTCTTTTTTAGATAGTAACATATTTTATGTGTATTTGTAATCTATAATATATAATCTATAAAAAAATTTATAAAATATTTTATAATTATATACATAGTATATTCTTTTATAATTATTTGTTTAATAATTTTTATATTTATTAAATACTTTTTAATTGTTAATAGTTTGAATAATATGTAAACGTTAGCCATACATAGAAAATATTTGCGAAAAAAATCTCTAAATACATTCTAAAAATTTTAACAAGCTTGATATTATATTATCCTTTTTCATATATTTATTTCGCTAAGAATATAATAAAATAGGATATATAGAATTACGCATATGCCTTGAAAATTGATTTATTAAGCCTTGAAATTTGCTATATCAAGCAATCAGTGAAATTAATTTTTTATTCGAAGATATAACACACTTACTGATGCTAGCAAAAAATATAGTTTAAGCAAAATGTTTTACGTAAATTAATAAAAAAAATTAATAAAAAATTAATAAACAAACTCTCAACATAATGTTTATTTCATGTGACGCGTTAATAAAAACGTAATATGTTAATAAAAATTCAACATAAACATGTCTAAAGTTTATAATAAAATTTATAATACTTTATATATAATTTATTTATAATTACATTTAATCTACATGTTAAATAATCGATTTAAATATGTAGTAAATAAGACACAAAGGAAATAAAA
The DNA here is from genome assembly GCF_003227725.1 of Camponotus floridanus. NCBI lineage: Eukaryota > Metazoa > Arthropoda > Insecta > Hymenoptera > Formicidae > Camponotus > Camponotus floridanus. Next base: position 44,846 of record NW_020229309.1, on the reverse strand, counting down.
TATATTAAACATATATTAAACATATATTAAATGTTTGTAAGAAGAAACACTTGTTGTAGAGAAGTTATTAAAAATTTATATAAAAATTTACAGTTAAATTAATTAATTTCAATATTTATATAACTATATTTCTTCTATCAAATTGTTATATTTAATTAATATTAAAATTTAAAAGATTATAAAAATTAATTTGTATAAATAATTTTAAAAATATAAATTTAGAAGTAAGAGTGACAAATAGATTATAAATCAATTTCAGGAGAAATTTAATTCAACAAAATTTGATTTATATAGAATATATAAAGTTATCACATTAATAATAATCTCTTCTGCAAATTTTTCTTGAAAAAAAATGTAATTGCAAAAATTTATTTAAAATATTATCATTAATAACGATCCATTAGAATATGATCCAAGCTTATATATTTATATAATTTTTTATATTAGTTTAATTTTATATTAATTTTATATTAATTTTTTATATTAATTTAACCATTTAATTTATTACAAATTAAGACTCAATTTTAAGCTGATATTGTAGGAATAAAAGATTATATTTTGCAATTGCAATGATTATGTATGTTGAATATTATTTTATGTCAGCTAATATTATATAGAATTATTATTGTTATATATCACATAAATTTGATTTTTCAAACTGAAAATGGAACTTATATAATTAGAATTTTCCATTTTTCTTTTACAATAATAAGAAGTGATTATTATCGAGAGTGTAGTAAATTGTGTATATAATAATTGAATTGTTACGTAAAATATAATGCGACGTATTTATTGAGATATATTTCGCTGTATTTTTCATCAAATATAAAGATTACGGACTTATCTAATTCCAAATAAATTTAGCGTTCTAATTCCAAATAATTTAATGTCTTAATATTTTATATAATATTTAATATATAATATTAAAACCTTATAATATTTTATAATATTAAAACTATCCAAATTATACATAATAATTATACATAATAATCTTACATAATAATCTTACATCTTACATTATTACATAATAATCTTGAATAATTGCATATACTTTACAATAACATTTATTTTTACTATAATAATAATGTAATTACTGTAATGATAGTCATTTTTTACTGTAAAGAGGAAAACAGCAATAATTATATAAATTCTAATTATAGTTTGAATAAACAAATTTATATGATATCCAATAATAATAATTCTATATAATATTAGCTGACATAATGACAACATATATATAATATAATCATTACAATTATTAAATATTAATTAAGAGATTGAGGATATTATTACAATTATAAATTTATTTTTTTATAATATAAATTTATGCGTAATTTATAAATATTTTAATAGATTTTATTTAAAAATATAATTAAATAGCAAAATTTTATTTATCTTTCAAATTATTTATTATATTTAAACATTATCGAAGTAAAACAGAAACTTTAATCTCTTTTAGTTATTATAAAAAAAAATTAGAAAGAAATTTCTTTTATGTTATATTCTGATGATATATTTGTCTCTTTTATGATGTAAGACATAATACTTAATATTTTACTATTTCGAATCTTTGATTTCTATGTTGCGTAAATATACAATATATAATAGTCCAATTACTATGATACTTCGTTGCAGTTTGCTAACTAATTGTTCATAATTACATAAATGCACAATATTATAGCATAAATAAATCATCCAAAGGTTAAAATTATTATATGATCAAATTACACACGCATACACCCACACGTTTGTCATTTTTAATATAATTTAATAATTTTAAGTGAATATGAGCAATTATTATTGGATGTTAGAAATATCATTCTTTAAATAACATTTAGCGTTCAGGCGAAATTCAAAGTAAATATTTCGAATCAAATACATTTCTTAAAGTTATACTTGCAATATATTTATTTTGTTATGCTGATAAGGATTATTTAAACGGAATTTTATTAATTTTATATATACATATATACATATACGTATATATATATATATATATATATATATATATATATATATAATATTTTTAATAGATATACATATGTTTTATTTTCATTAATTTTTATATAGAAGTTCAAATAATACACTTACCAAGATAATTTTTTCTTATTAATTTTCACAACTTGATGTTAGTTAATATTAATTTTAATCGCTGAGATAACTTTTTTTAGCTTTTTATACACATATACGTACGTATAAATAAATTATTATAAATCGTTATAAATCATTATAAACTAAAATGATATTTAGTTTTTAATTCACATGCATACGTTTTAATTATTTACACGTTTTAGCTCCAAAGCATTGTAAATTCGTCGCCTATATAATAAATTTAAAATTTCGCGCGCAATAAATCTTAGTAACGGCGCACACGCAGTATGCATCATTACTGACGTTTGACGTTTGAGTCTGCGATGACAATAAAGAGAAAATATGTACGAGTTTTCAGATTAATGAATTGCCTTCGCGATCACGATTTAATATTTTACTTACATTGAATGATATATCAGAACCGGGACATGTTTAATATTTTTTAATACGATAACAAATCGTTTTATACATACGTTTTAAACTTATATGTTTTTAACCTATAATATACATACTTTTTGTGTATTTAATTGCGTATTATTAGTAAAATGTCATCTTCTCATACGACAGAATTGACTGAACAATTAGTTAAAGATTATGCGAATTATGCCAAAGTGGATTGGGACAATCAGGCGAGTGTATCATCTGTTTCTTGCTGTTTAAATAATTTTTTGTGATTATTTATTTTAATTAAATAATACGGGCTTGCAGATGAAAAATTTCCGTGACATTGTTGAAGATACATTGATTCGACTAGAGGAGTTTCAATCAATTGTTACAATGGTTAGGAAATATTCAGATAGAATACAAAACAACTTGGTAACTACAATTCATATTTTTTTAAACATCTTATTCTAAGGTGGAGAATGGCAGTACAGAGTGCATACAGCAGCATCTCCCAAAATTGCAACACATGAAAGATGGTATGGCGAGTCTTTGTAAAAGAATAGATGCATTGGAACATGTCGTCGCAATGGCCAATATAAATTTAAGTTCGTTAGAAGCTGCTGTAGACAAAGCAGAAGCTGAATTAGGCGTATCAGATAGATTATTTGGGATACTAAACCCTTTATCATTCTTTGTAAGTATCATTTAGAGAATATTTTTTGTGTAATATATATTTTAAATTATTAAATAATTAAAAATTATGTACCTTTTACACATATATAAAACTTACTATATGCTTTTTTCATATATTAAAATTATATAATAATTCTTGAAATGAAAAAAAATACTTGAATTTGATTTTTTAACATTTCAGAAAAAAACAACTCAAGAACCTGTAGTGTCAAATGCAACACCAATGTATAAATCACCAGTAATTTACAGGTCTGATGACTATTTTCAAAGAGAATAAAATACATGTACATATGAATAGAAAGTTTGAGAATCATATATAATATATCTAATAATTCAGATTAAATTCAAAAAATAAACTTAAGTAAATTAATGATATTTAAATATAACTGTGAAACAAAGTTAAAGTTGTTTGAATAAATTTGATTTTTATTTTTGTGTCATGTATTAACGGTTTGTCATAGGAATAATAGCTATTTAATTGAAAACATTTTATATGTGTGTCTGTTTTTTATCATCAATATAATCATATATAATATATTATACAATTTCAATTTTCATATTTCTAGATTATAAAGAGATGCTATAAAAAGATTATTTAATTTCTCTTTTTTAAATTTTCTAAAAATGCATCCCAATTCTGTTATGTCTTGTATAAAATATTACATGCAATTTTTAGAAATAAGAATATATTTGTTTTTATTGATAACATTATATATATACTATTATCCTTAGAGTGTCTATGCAAAATATTTTAACATGCTGCGGAAGTGCAAGTTTTTAATTGAGCTTTCTTTTCGCCTAAAGAACAACTTCCACTTATGCAATGTCTCCATCTCATAATTTTTCCTATTCCACAAGTGACGCTGCATGTGGACCAATTGCCCCATTGATCCCATATTTTTGGTTCTCTGTCGTTTTTTCCTGTCGACATAATTTTTCGTACTTATGATTTCATTTGTATAATATGTAGATCAAATTTTAATGACTAAATTAAGATTAATGAAATATCTTTTTATATAAGTTATAAATTGATAAAAAAATTTATGAAAATTTTTTTGTGTGCGAAATGTTATCAAGAAAAATTATTATTATACAGTTTTTAATTTATAAAAAACTTTATACTTTTTTTACAAAATTTCAACTATGAACAGTGTATGGAAGTTTCCATTACATGCTGTTCATGCATGGCGATAACTTTCACTCGTTTGTTCTCCAATGGGAGGGCTAGGTTAAAAATTAAAAGAAAACATTTCAACGCTTCCTATAGAATTTACGTTCACTTAAATTTTATTATACGTCCTTTCACTGGTTGTGCTTCAATATAGGTCAAATCAAATTTTATCATCTAGACGTTTTAATAAAATATTGCCTCCTTAAATAAAAATAAATGAAAAAAAGAAAAGAGAAAATTATACGAAAAGTCATGAAAAGAATTTTTGCAGTTAATATTGGCAAGAATCTATTCATAAAAATTGCAGAAAAGAAGAAACATTATAGCCAAACATTATAGCATTATAGCCAAGCAGACCACAAATTTCCAGCTCAAATGTTTATATACATTTCGATGATCGGTTTTGTGAGAAGGTAAATCTCGAACCGGTCTTGGAGAAAGCTATCATTAAGCATATACGATTTGTGGTACCTTGCAGTACCTTGTCTTCTCATGCTTATTCTTATTTATTTACTATCTCTTGTGTTACATAATTATAATCGTACTAAATTATAATCTGTCACATATTAATAATTAATCATCAACTCATTCGTTAAGCTCCTTTCATTTGATATTACATAATTACAGCAAATATCAAGAGGTAAAATATTAGTGTTTCGATAAAATATTGTACTTATAGCTTAAAAATAAAATATTGTACTTATAGTACATATAGCTAAAAGTGAAAATTGTTTGGACTATTTAAATTTTATATTATATATACATAATATAAAATTTAACATTGATAAATATATACATACAGATAAATAATAATTTACTGCAGTTATATAAACATTTTCCATGAAATATATATATATATATATATATATATATATATATATAATCCCTTATTTTTATAATTATATATATTATACATTTATTAATTATATTTATACATTTATTAATTATATTTTTTCCTATCGATGTACATGTACAATTTTATCTGTGCAATTGATATTATTTACCTGCTCGTTTTATCTGTTTTGGAATGTCGTTATCTTCGTCCTGGATATAGTGATTTATATTATAATTTTTATGTCGCGGTCTCAATTTGACCTCCAGTTTATTTTTGATATTACTTTCTAATGTATTAATATTTGATGATATTTTGCCAATTTCCAGAGTGACTTCCTTGAATACTAAAAAAAATTTCATTATAAAAGAATGACAATAAGATATGTTTTCAACATATAAATATATCTCAGCAGTGTGTTACCCATAAAAAGTAAAAATATAATAAAATGAGTTGAAATTAATCGAATTCTATTCATATTAATGTAATTTTTTGTATTCAATTTTGTAATCAATTTTATTGTGTTATCATATCAAAGTTTGCTTCATATTATTTTATTTAATCCGTACATAATAATCTGAAGTTTTCAACGAATAAAAAGCCATCGAGAGAGAAAGAGAGAGAAAGAGAATTGTTATGTTATTAAATATATACTGTTGTTATAAAATTATAATTCTCTCTCTTCTTCAATATCTTATTAATCTATTTAAATATATATATATATATATATATATATATATTTATATTAAAAAAAAAAATATATATATATATATTTTTTTTAATATTCCAATGTTTCAAATATACATCAAATATACTAAGCACATACAAAATATATATATACACCTTTCAAATTTGCTTTAAAATACATATTTTAATTCCGATATCACTAAATGCAATTTTTGAAAAATTTTTGAAAAATAATTGAAAATATCGAAAAAATATCTACAAATAGCAACAATATGAGATTAGCTTATGAGGATCTTTTATCCGTTCATAACATTTTTAAGATTATTAATATAATTTTTGTACAACAATATATGTTGGGTAAATTATTATTCACCTTCACACATATCAAGGTTTTATTCCGAGCCAGCCAAAAAAATTTTTAGTTCCGCAATCCTTGAGACGACAACTTTTTAATTGAGCCTTCTTGAGACCTTTGATGCAATATTCAGACAAACAATGACGCCAACGAACTTGTCGTCCTTGTCCGCAAGTCACGCTGCACGCACTCCAATTATTCCAATTGTCCCACATTTCTGAGTCTACGACAAATGGAAAAAAATAGAGTTTGTCGTTTTTCAGATTACCTTACTCCGATCTTATGTAAACAATGAATTAAAATGTGAATCGATCGGAATTCAGCTTCTGAAGTTATATTAATTTAAAAAATTCAACTTCGCAAAAATAAATATTTTTCCTCTCATTTTCGACTTTACTTTTTAATTTTTTTTTTCGAAAATATGTTATCGCTTAAATAAGCGTGTCTCATCTCACCCTTATCTTTATTATCTGTCGGTTCGATGTCCCTTGCAATATCGCGTTTCCACTTCGTTGATTCTCTTGTCGCGATAATTTCTCGTTGCATCTCGTTAGATTTATGATGTCTCGTGGGCCGTGCATAAAAATTTCCCTCGTAACTGAGTAACTTTCGCTGGTACATTCCACTAGTATTCGTGCGAGAACATAGATGCGAATTTCTCTTTGTATTTTTGCAATGATATTGTTTCGGTAACTTTTCAATTTTTATCTAAAGAATGAGACATTAGATAAAAATAAAAAATGTACATATGCGACGTAAAATATAAATAGAAATCGAAATCTCTTTCTTAAAATTGCAATATTAGATTAAAATTCGCATAAATTTTTAAATTTCATTCCTATTTCGCGAACCTGCTCAGAGTTATTTGCCGTAAATCGGATGGGACGCTGACATAATCGCGAATAAATGTCAAAATAATAACTCCGTTTATTGCTGAAACACATCAAACTATTGAATAAATCATATTGACAAGTATTCTAGTGAGATGAGAATATTTATTCCTCTTTTATGACGCGACCGAGAAATTGATTTCTGCGGTATGCAAAACAAGATGTTCATTCCTTGCAATCATCCATGGAAAGGGTGAAGAATTTACAAGTTTATTACAATGTGCTTTGCATATAGTAATGTGCACGGATAATAGCTTTTTAATGACGTATAACCTCGCAATTTTACCTTTGAGATTCATTATTCAAATCAGTAACTGATAAAATTACGTTCTTTTTCGGTAAGTCAATCGCAACTGTTTTTATGATATAGAGTTTTGAAAAGCTGTATACTTCATAAATGACGCATCCGAAATAAATATTACACAATAATATTAATGTGAATAAAAAATATTTGCATATCATATTTTGAATTCTCGCACAATTATGTATGTGTGAACACATATATATATATGACTCTATAACAATTTTGCCTAAATTCACAATATGAATATTTTAAATAAAATATGTCTTTCATAATCAAATAAAAATCAGAGCTAGATAAATATTTTTGCAAATATGAAGAAAAAATAGATTTTCAAATCAAGCCATTTTTGCATAATGCTATTGTATTCTTCTCTTTGTTTTTATTTCTAAAAACTTTGTTAGATTGTTCAAGTTTTATCATAATATTACAATTTAATCACTATTTTTAGAATAATATATTGACAAATATTTTCACATACACAATTGCTATTGTTTCTGAGACTTTAAGAAGATATATATATATTTTGTTATATATATTTTGATATATATTGTTGTATATATTAAATTATAATAATTAAATCTGAATATTTTAACAAAATTTATATAAAGTAGAATATTAATAATCTTGTGATAAGAACAAATGGTAACAAAAATATAAATTACATAAATTTGTATTAAAATTATATTATATAAATTATAAATTGCAAGTAATTCATATATATCTGTTGTAATTTATTAATATTTACCATATAAATAAAAATATAAATAAGTATCATCAAAATGTATATTATACTTGTAATATATATTTCCGTATGAATCTATATATTATATTTAGATCGGAGATGTATGTAGTTCTGAGTAAAATATTTTTCTATTATATCTGTTTTATATACTTTGGTGATTTACAACTGTTGTGTGATTTTCAATTTACAATTATTATATCAGAAGGATTTGTTAATAGTATAAAAATATACATTCAGTTTATATTCTAATTTAAATATGAAAGCACAAATTAGCTGTCAATAAAATATATATGCCTATAAAATATTAAAAATTTAATATACTAATCGAGAATATAAACAGCCCAGACAGCATACATAAAGACGACTTAAAGACTTTTTTGTGCTGTCTGGAAGTATATTTCGAATATATAAACAAATTCTAAAGTAATTCTGCAAATATATACAGAAAATAATAGTAGTTTTACAAGAGATGTAAAAAATTTTGATTTCTTACTAATTATATAATTTTTACAAGTTTGCAAATTTCAATATTGACAGATTTCTTGATAAAAAGCATTTTACTAACATACCATAAATGTAAACTAATTATAGTCTAAAAAAAGCTTTATACGCCCGGCCATTCGGTATTTGACCTTGTAGCCTTAATCTGCGAACAGCTTCTCTCAAATGTTTCGGTTGTAATGGGCCAGTTTCATTTTGAGTCTCCATAACATCTAAAGCTGTAGTTAGAAGAATATATAATATAATATCAAATCCTAATAATTAAAAAAAAAAAAATATATATATATATATATATATATATATATATATATATATTACATAAGAAAGTCTATACCTTCTTCAACAATTTCGCCAACAAATACTTTAGCAATTCCTGACATAGCTATGACAACATTCTGAGATACTGAACAACCTGTTATGGTTTGCATAATCTGGAAAAAAATGTTTATTATCAGAACTAAATGCATAAACTTTTAAAAAAATGAAAAATAATTATTTTTATAAATAATAACTAAAGCTAAAAGTGCAGTACCCTTTTTATAGCTGCTTTTGGAAATGCTGATCGCCTATACATCTCATATCTGTCCAACTGATCTTCAGTAAAATTAGATACTAATACCCTATAAAAATAAAATGTGGTTATTAATATTTCCAAAGCAATATAAATATCAAATATACTTTTAAAAATTATATATACTGCATCTTCTCTCGTTCTTCTTCCTCTAGCTCTTTCTTGCTTTTTTCTTTACTTTCCCTCCTTTCTTTTGTGTTGACTAGATTTGCACGAGGTAACATGATATCATTACCAAATATATCTTCCGCAATCTGCTCTTCCTTTACATTAAGTTTCTGTTTTTCAACTTCTTCAATTTGTTCTGTCACAATTGGGCATATAGAATTTGATCCTGTATTTTCATTCTCCTCTGTATCCGATTGCGACTGAGAACTCATTGCATCAGATTCTGTCTAGAATATATAAGATTAATTAATTTATTTAAAGATACATTTAAATATATATAAATACTGAAGAAACTGAATTTTTTCAATCGTATTTATACTTTGACTTGTGCACTATCGACATCCATAACTTCAGTATCTTTAGATCCTGAGTTTTGTGAAGGACTATTTTTATCATCTTTGTCCTCGATATCATTATGCTCACTTTCATCTCCAGAATCTTCCTTCCCAAAGATATTATCCATTATTCTAATTTTAAAAAAATATATATAATTAGGAATATTAATGTTCTAATACACACATATTAAGAACATGTTAATAAATGACATTTTATTAATCAACAATATTATATAGTATTTTAATATACTTCTCTAATTAAAATTTTGTATATCTTTATTAATATGAAACATTATTTCGTAATTTAATAGTATATATTGCAATATATAATCAAAAGTATAAACGTTTTACAAATTACTTGAAAAAATCGATAGCAAAATAAATTACTCCGATATCGTTTTTAGGTTACTTTTAATATTTACATTAAACGTAATAAAAATACAAAATTTTAATGCAATATATATAAATTCATTATGATGAGACAGTAAAATGACCTTTCTGTCACTAATATTAATTATGCTACAATATATTTTTAAGCGGGAAACAATATATTGACAATAAACATTTGACAATACACGATATGGACACGCGACCACCAGTGATTGTACAGAATATAGAATATAGATCGTTGTTTAATTTCTATACTTCACTTCGGCTGTGTTCGTATCACATTCGTTTAATTCGTTGAAAGCGATTGACCAATCGGAGCAAAGATTTATTTTTTCTCGATAAATCTCGAATTGCGACCAATCACGAATCAGGTAAATATTCTCAGTCAAAGTTGTGTCGCTATTATTCTTCATTCTCATTGAAAAATAAACTTTGTAAAAATCTCAATCATTAATTTATGAAGATATATTAATTCAATAAATAGCGTGAAAATTCTCGTAATTTATTTAAATAAATCTATGCATATTTTTGTTTTTTTCTCACCTACATATACAAGGTGTATCTTAAAAAGTTCCTACGAAGCAAATAGCGTTATTCCTGATTAGAAACCGAGTCGAAAAGTCATGAACCAGTTTTTTTCTATAATGCTTAATAAAACAGTAATTAATGATTAAAGTCGCGTCAATAAAAAGACAAATTTCCTTGTTATCAACATATCAAGATTTGGATAAGCAAAAAAATAAACTGTTTTGTGTTAATTTTTAAACAATTCATCTTTTCAGAAATCTTTTTAATACTTAAACCTGATTATTTAATGAATCTTGGAAAAAAATGGTTCAAGACTTTTCGACTCGATTTTTAATCAGGATGAATAATAACGCTATTTGCTTAGTGGGAGCTTTTTAAGATACACCCTGTATATTCTAAAACGATCATCCCTATAAGCACTCAATATTCTTAGGATATTGTATAAATATTATTAACTGTTAATAATCTTTATACAACATTTTAGGAATATTGTGTCTTATAGGAATACGTTCCTTCGCATACACTTTATCTATATTATTTATATTTGATACTTTATCTATATTATATATATTTAACATCGTTTCAAATATGTAATTAAATTTCCAATATAATTGTATAAAATTCATATTTTTTTCATATTATGAATATTCAAAAACAGCTGAACCGAGCTCTGAAATCTAAGCACGCTCGTTACGTCGCGACATTACCGACTATCGATCATATCTATTCCTTATATATCAGGGGGTCCATTTAGGATAATATTACATTTGTCGTACGACAAATTTTTTAAGCACACTGACTGGCTGCAGAATAGAAAATTTTTAAAGATTCAAAAAATGATTATCCCGCAACCAATCAATGTGCTTAAAAAATTTGTCGTACGACAAATGTAATATTAGCTTTAGAGCTCGGATAATCGAGAACTCTGCCTCGAGCCGCGCGAATCTCCCGTAACACCTGAATATCGATGACGAAACACGGCGGGTCGCGTTAGTTCCGAGAGTCGCCGCGCGGTGGCGCTGGCAAGCCGCGGCGAGAGACAGACAGGCGACGGTGTCGCGCGACGCCGCGAGTATTTGTCAATATTCCGCTCGGGATTTTCGGCGTTCTGCGTGTCGGGCGCGCATGCAACGCGCCGCGTAAACGCACGTATATCCGCGCGGTTCGCGTTTCACGCAGGAGGTCGTCGTGCGCTTTTCGCGTCTCGCGTCTGTTGCCGACCGGGTGCTTCTCGGCGGGCGGGCCTCTCACCTCCAACGAACGGGTGGTCGCCGTCGAACGAACGAACGAACGAACGAACGAACGAACGAACGAACGAACGAGCGCAACGCGACAGGACGGGACGTTGCGAACCTGGCCGAGCGAACGAGTTCGGGAGTGCGCGTATAGTAGTGTAGTAAGTTGTAGTAGTAGTAGTACGATACCTGTGTGCAACCGTTCACGCGAGTGACGATATCCCCGCCGTCCCGGGGGGAGGCTCGCACGAGATACAGTGACGTATCTGGCGGATAATACGCGCGGAGCAGCAGCCAGGAGCGGTGATCGCGATACCTAGGTCCAGCCACGGAGCGTCCTTCTGCCCACGAATGTGGTCCGCGACCGGGCATTAAGATGTGAGTACATTTGCTTTTGTGGTGTCGAGTCTTTCTCCCTCTCTCTCTCTCTCTCGCACGCGAGTTATGGCGAGCGGTAGCCTTACGAGGGAAAGGGTTTCGTCGACGATTACCGCCGTGGCCTCGTCGACCGTATTGTTATAAACACAAACAGATTGGCGGTGTATGCAGGTTCGCACACATACATGTATGTATGCGTATGTGCGCACCGTGGTGCGCTTTGTGCATATATAAGGTGTACGAAAAATTTCCGGACGACGTGGCATCTTCTCGTGACAAATTTCAAGCGAATTCATTTTACTCCCAACTTCCCTACGATTTGCAAAAAACGGAGGGAGTATGCGTTTCAGCTCGAGTCGGTTCTTATCGCTATTCTCGATAACGTGGTTCGGTTCATCTTTTGCACATCAGTTTGTTATTAACCAAGGATGGTTTAGAACGTATAATTATTTCATGACACTTTACCAATCTTTTAAAATTTAAATAATCAAAATTTTAATCAAATAAATCTCAAATAAAAACTCGCGAGAGCAAAATCTAGGAAAGAGTGAATTGGATGACGGATTATGTGTTTCACGATTGCTGTTAATTTTCCGGACAGATCCAAGAGAAACTTTCTCCGTCGATTCTCGAACACCCTATACAGGGTATCCCATTTTAATGTCCCATCCCAAATAACTTTCTTATTTTTAATTTTAGAAAAAGATGTTTCAGACAAAAGTAGTTGGCTTGAAGAGGGACATAAGATGGTGCCATTAATTTGACCTTGAAGAGACACCTGAAGGATACGTGAGGATCACCTCCAACTTTTTAAATGGGATACCCTATATACTTTTACATATTCTTGTAGCTTGCCTCAATAACTTTCCAAAACACTATAATAAAGTATTTTTTCATTGAGTACTTTTCGAGTTAAGAGGCTTGCAATAATTTTTTAATTTTACATAAATCGTAAAATATCTTGTAAAATATTCATTTTTCGATTATTTTACCTTAATACTTTTATGTACAAAATAATGAGAGAAATCAATTGGTGTAAAGAAAACATACAGTTGTTTTTAAGAAAAAATATGTAATTTGCAATTAACAATTTCATATTTTTTCTTAAAAACAACTGTATGTTTTCTTTACACCAATTGATTCCTCTCATTATTTTGTACATAAAAGTATGAAGGTAAGATAATCGAAAAATGAATATTTTACAAGATATTTTATGGTTTATGTAAAATTAAGAAATAATTTCAAGCCTCATAACTCGAAAAGTACTTGATGAAAAAATGTTTATTTATAGTGTTTTGGAAAGCTCTCGAGATAAGCTACAAGAATATGCAAAAATATATAGGGTGTTCCATTTAAGAAATTCAAAATGACCTTCACGTAATCTTCATGTGACTCTTCAAGGTCAAACTAATGACACCACCTTATGTCCCCCTTGAAACCATACAACTTTTGTCTGAAACATCTTTTTCTAAAATTAAAAATAAGAAAGTTATTTGGGGTGGGACATTAAAATGGGACACCCTGTATATGACGTCGCCTACGCTCGCGCGTGCATGCGCGTCGGTGTAAGTGCGCGCGTCGGTGTAAGTGCGCGCGCCGCTGCTCCATTCGTGTGTTCGACACACATGTGTGTTCCATCTCTCTCTGTCTGTCCATGTCTTGCTTCCTTTTCCTCTCGTTCTATCTTTCTCTCTCTCTTTCTCTAGCGCCGCATTTAAGGGGATATACGTGACAGGTACATGCGCGCGTGGAACCGGTCGGCCGACACTTTGGACGCCACTTTTTGCAAAAGGGCCGATCTACTCCGTCCTCTCGCCCCTTCCCTCTCCCCCTGCGTTATTTCTATCCTCTTTCCTTTGTACCCTTCACTTTCCTGTCCGCGGTTTCTTCTTGCCTAATCGCAATTCGCTTTCGCGAAGCGTGCAACTGGAGTAAGATATGAGAAATGGGAGAATTAAGATACAAAATTATACAGGAGGAAGAGAGAAAGATCGATTAAGAAAGGGCGATGTGAAGAATAACCTGATAAATGATGATGCAGATGGAGACTAGGGAGTATTAACACATTATCATTTCTAACACGTTGTCGTTGTTTACAGATAAATATTTGACAAATGTAAAGAGTATATTGCCGATTTATATTAAAGACTTGCTTATAGTCATCTTAGTCTCTTAAGAACGTATTGGAGATATATTACAATCAATGAGATCGTCGTGAATTTTTAATTTAACATTCTTAATAACATTCTAAATCGTCATGAATTATTTCCAATTTTTTTACTTGCTCGTTTAAAAGTTATTAATTTTTGAATTTTGCGATTTTAACATAGGATCTTATGTAAACGTTCAAGAGACAGGTAATAAATTATTCACAAACTATAAAAAAACAATAATAAAAATTTCATTTTGTAATATTATATTCTTCATACATGTAAAAATGTTCCCACAAAGTTTTAAAACGATTTACTTGCTCGTTTTGAAATTATTATTAAAAAATAACTGTGATTATCGGTTTGACGCAATATTGATGATAAAACGTGGCAACATTTTCTTGGAAATTAAGACCTATTTATATTAAAGAATACTCTGAAGTATGATTTCGTGATTTTTAAAAAATTTTTGATCAATTAGAATTCGTATTCTGCCCAACTTTAATTTTTTGCTACTTTGGATTAACTTTTGAGACAGACGGTCCGTCCAATACATCCTTAAATTTGATTTTAACATTTAACTATCTTACAATCCTTCTCAAAGTTTAGGTGTAAGAAATTAGCACGATAAATTAATATTATTAATTTATTATTATTGAAATTAGCACAATAAATTAATATTATTAATTTATTATTATTGAATTTATTTAAGAAAATTTTATTTATTTTCTACACATGGATAATTTAATATCTGAATTTGAAAAAAAAAAAACATCTTTATATGAAACAAGATCTTGAGGAGATAAAATTTAGACACATGATTATTTCAGTTTGACACAATTTTTGTAATTTTAAAAATATTTGTATAATTTCAATTATATATATATATATATATATATATATATATATAATTATATATATTATTATATATATATATTATATATATATATATATATATATTATATTATATTATGTTATATATATTATATAATATATAACATATATAACATATATTATATATATATAATTTCCAAATCTATAATTCATTATTATAATTATCAATCAAAAACTAGAAACAGCACACATGTAAATTAAATTTTTATTCAATTTAATCCAATTTAATCCACTCGAGTTTAAACCCGAAAAATAGACGAAAGTTAAGGAGACGATTCATACGAAAGCTTAGCTCTAAACAATGACGTCGACCAAGACAGTTTTCTGCTCGATCCTTGGTCCTTATCATCGGACCACCCTGGACGCGTATATATCTCGAACGTTGCATCTACCTGTCGACGTATAAGGCGCGTGCTGTCTGGAAGGGTACAAAACTGAAGGTGGACGGTCGTTGGCCGGGAGAGAAACGACCTGAGTCTCGACGTGAGGAAGAGAGCGAGATAGAGAAAGGGGGAAAGAAGGAGCGAGAGAGGATGAGAGAGAGAAAGAGCTGTTTTATGCAGCTACGCTCTGCCAATTCTCTCTTCGCGAGCCTTTTCAGAGAGGTGGCGGGATTTTACGTTGGTCTACGATGCATTGTTCAATTTGTACTTTAAGATTATGAGCGTGCGATTTATAGAGCTATTAATTAAAGTAACATTTTTCTGTCTCTCCTCTCTCTTTCTCTCGTTTGTATAATGCGATGTGTCAAATAAATATTTACGACGAATATAAAATAAAAGGACGCGAAGATCGGTAAATCGATTCATGTAATCGTCGCATGTTATGTTACTATATTATTACGCAAGTACACGTGCACGTTTCGTTATTGTGTCATTATAGCGATAAGAAAATTATAATACGCAGTGCTCAGGGTTAGTTTGACCCTTGAAGTTGTTTCCTATAGTTAAACTATACTATATCTTTTAGATAAAATGTTAACGTTCAAGCAAAGTGATTGATTTCGTCAAACTTATAATGTCATTTAATATAGTAAAATATCTAGGAAACGCCGATTTCGGAAATTCAGATTGTTGTAGCAATTATTAGTTTTTAGTTTGTTTTAATTTATAGTAAAAATAATAAGTTTTATTGAATTAATAAATTTATCAGTTATAATAATTATTCGATATTCGTGTAGATTTATTACATTTATGATTAGATAATATTTAAAAAAGATATATTGTATTAATTATTGTTTTTTAAAGAAAATGTGTATAATGATATAAATAGTAAATTTATTTTTATTTTACTTAATTAACTTTATTTGCTAATTTTATATTAATTTATATAATATAAAATTAGCAAATAATATAATAAAGCTGTTTCTATGACTTCAAAACCAAAGAATATATTATGTACATTAATATATAAAATATAAACGAATATATTTGCAGTCGTAAAGTTTGCAAAAAAATAGTGACAATAAATTAAAATTAAAATTGCAAATTTTTATATTTAAGTAAATTTAACGATGAACGAAAAAATTTGGTTTAAGTCGATTTCTTACGATTTTGTTATATGCGAAATGTGATTTATTGTCAGAGTTGTTTATAGTGTTATTAAGAAAAAATTACACATCACCGTACTGTTAGCGAAATAATCAAGATTTGCGGTTAGTGCCTACTTTCGATTTCGATACGCGTCGTATAGCTTGTTTTGACTTGTCACGATGTCTTGCGTCTTGTTTGCTTCCCCTTATCGATCGTAAGTCTGATCTGAGTGCATAAATCGTATAAGAAATGCCTCAGCTTTGTTGTGAATTATAATAGAATAGAGAATTATAATAGAATAAAAGATGAGAAAAACGAGAATTTCGCAATAAAAATGATATATCGATATAATTATTTCCTAATCGATTATTTCCTTATTTTTAATTTGCAACAATGATTATAATTGTTTTATCATTGAGAAATATAAAAAGTAAAAAGGTAATATTATAAGTAAAAATCTCTCTCTCTCTCTCTCTCTCTCTCTCTCTCTCTCTCTTTAATTCAGGATCGATATTTTTGCTATAAAAAAACTACTTGAGATTATGATTCAATAATTTCTCCAAGCATGTGATATTAATATTAAGTTGAATTCTTTCAAAAATTTTCTTTATATACATGTTCTTTATAATGAAAAAAATTAAATTGCTACTTAAAATGCTATTCGACTGGTGCATACAAAACGGATGCACATGAATACATTCTTTTGTGTAGCTATTAGCTATATTTAACTTTCGCTTACTAAGCAACAAGGTCGCAATATGAATCATCGGATATCGTTGATTTCTCGAAAACGAGATGGGGAAATTTTATGATAACTGAAGAGAGGAGTTTTTAATTTTAGCAAAAGAAAATTGTGTTTATTCTGGGCAAAATCAAACTCCCTTGTGGAATTTTACTTCTTTTATAAAATACTAAATCTATATTCTATATTAAATCCTTTCGATTAAGATATATTTTGAAAAGAGGAAAAGAGGTTCTATATTAAATCCTTTCGATTAAGATATATTTTGAAAAGAGGAAAAAATATAATATTATATCTACATTATTGGATATCTTTCTCATATATATTATTATGAAGATACCATGAATATGCTTTCAATATTCTTACATTAACGTTTAACAAAAGCATTCTGAAATTGAATATCGAATTACCTAAAAAATATCTAATTAAATATTTTCCCTCTTAAAACTAATTAAAAAATTCAAAACCAAATAGAGACATAAAGTACGTAAAATAATTTCGTATTCTCGTAAAAATAATTATGTAGAATTTTTCTAACATCCTTTTTGAGATTTGTCATGTATAGACATCGTATATTTTTTTTATCACGTATGATTTATTCGATTTTGTTTCGTGCGGGAAAAAATTCGAATATATCGCGGAAAAAATACGCGCTGTTTCCTTGGCATCGCACATCGTCGATTAATCGATAACATAACCGGTGCCAGTCCGAAAAGTCAACGTGCACGCACACATTCTCCGTGCAATTCGCGTATGTCCGAGCAAGGCAGCAATTGGCGTCGGAGGTCAACATACCGTTATAGCGCGTCGTCGTCTCTATTTCGCGGACCGGACCGTGCTCGGATGACGACGTTGCTGCCACCGCCGCCGCAACACGCATGACGCACTGCGTGTGCGCTACATCGCATCGCATCGGTCCACGTGCGTAATTGCGAAAGCGTAATATCGCGGCAATAAACGCGTACGTGTACAAGCAAGCTCTATCCAGACAATGTCGGCCAATATGAAGGACGAAAGAGGGAAGAGAAATATATACCCCTGGACCAAAATTAACGCAGAATTTTTTTTTCACTTTTCCTTTAAAAGCTCATATTTAAATTTTAACGAAATGTTTTAAAGAAAAGTGAAACAAAGAAATTATGCGTCAATTTTGTCTAGGAATATAATATAATATATATAGGTGGCCCTGAACGTTCCAGCCAGACTTTGAGATCTTATAGGAAATTTAATTCTGAAGAAAAAATTTCGTATAAACATGTCGAAAATGCTTCCTTAAGAAGTTATTATCGCTCAAAAACTTCTGATGAAGGAAGAGCAAAAAGTGAAAAGAAAATGGAACTAAATAAATTTTTTGAAAAAAACGATAAAAATAAAAAATAAAAATCTTTTTCTTTTATGAAAATAAAATAATTTTTTTTTAACTAACTTTTATTTTATTTTCATAAAAGAAAAAGATTTTTATTTTTTTCAAGAAATTTATTTAGTTTCATTTTCTTTTTATTTCATTTTCTTTTCACCTTTTGCTCTTCCTTCATCAGAGATATTTGAGCGATAACTTCGTAAGGAAGCATTTTTCGACCTATGTTTATAGGAAATTTTTCTAGAATTTTTTCTAGAATTAGTTCAGAATTAAATTTCCTATAAGATCTCAAAGTCTGGCTGGAACGTTCGAGGTCACCCTGTATATATATATATATATATATATATATAATATAATATAAATATATATATAATATATATATAAATAATATATATATAATATATATAAATAATATACAGGGTGTCTCAGTTATCTTCCGTCATCTTTCAAAGATAGATTCCTGGGATCATTTGAAGACGATTTTTCCTCAGCGAAAATGTCAATAAAGGCCATCATTTTTTGCATGTTCCCGATTTTTGTTATCATATATCTTTGCAATTAAGTCTTAAATTAAAACTCAACTAAAGTAAACTCTATTTAAAATTAATCGAAGAATGTGGTTTTGTTAATATTTTATTTCTATAAAGCTTAGTTTACGAAAAACCCTTTATTTCCAATCACTTATAATTCGAAAATTAGTGCCTCGACATTTTCGTTGAGGAAAAATCTTCTTCAGATGATCCAAGAAATCTGTCTTTGAAAGATGACATCTGTCTTTGGAAGATAACTGGGACACCCTGTATATATAATATTATATATATATATATATATATATATATATATATATATAAAATATATAATATATATAAAATTAAAGACAGCGACAGAGAGAGAGAGAGAGAGAAAGAGTGAAAGTAGAAATGAATGGAAACCAGCATCTTATGTATTATTTTTTTCTACGCGTACAAAGCATAATTATCGTGAGCTAAACTAATATGGTAAATTCGTTTAAACGAAGGCATCACGATGCAGTGTGTATTATACGCAAATGAGAACGAAGCTGAGTCGATGCGTATCAAATCGCACGTGTTGTAGTCAGTGTGAATTATAATTCCACATGTATCTTGGAAATTACTTATGCAAAATAAATTAAATGATTCTCACGCAGCTTTTATGTGCAATTAATGTAGAGAATAATGAAGAAACATCTAATTAATGTTATTTATTTCATTGGGAATAATTTGCATTAAAAAAAATCGATATTGTATTTGTTTTGACACATCGAGATTGCTGATTGATTTAATGTATCTACCTGAATTTTCAGAATATCGAAATAAATTTATGCAGAAGGAGGAGCGTATTTTTCAATATAAAATATTTATTTCATTGTAAAATATTTTTTCTTTTTTTTTTTGTTGCGTAAAATCCGTATTAAAAAATATCGAAATAAATTTATGAAAAAGGAGGAGCATATTTTTCAATATAAAATATTTATTTCATTATAAAATATTTTTTCTTTTTTTTTTTTGTTGCGTGTAAAATCCGTATTAAAAAGTTTATAATTGCAGGTGTGAAGAGGCGACGGAAGTGGAGACGCATCATCAACAAACGGCAGCTACGACGATGGGCGTCGCTGAGGACGAGACACCTTCTTCCCTGACTTCGTCGCATCCGAACACCAACAATCCCAATCAGGAAGGTGAGTCTACCAGACTTATCATCTCTGATGTGTCACGTAGCTATTTTCAGAAAATCTTTCATAGCTACCAGTGTCTCGTAGATATCGTACGTTGTATCTTTCGGATTTTCCCCCCGACGGATTTCTAGATCGTCGACTCCAGCAGATGCGAGGAACAAAAATCGTAATGTCGGGATTGGCCGATTTGCGCCAGCGTCTACTCAAGTGCAGCGCTCTCGTGCTGCATAAGAATAAGCGCAAAGAATGAAAGTCACGTTGCTGCTCTGCAGCTGTTCTCGAGTGTGTGTTTTGTCGCTTTTATCCCATCGCGCTATGTGTTTTGACCCTTATCGCGGTAATTTTTTTGATGCAGAGCGTTGCACTTATACGATATTACTTTATTGCAACGCGCAGAAAAATTAAATCGCAATAAATGCATATCTTGTGCACCAAATGAAAACTTATACGTATTCGGAAAATAAATACTTTTTAGTAATTTAAAATTCTAATAACATTAAATTTTTTGGATATTTTTATTGTATACAATTTATTTTATAAATTTATATATATTTATATATATTTATATATATTCTATATATATATATATTTTCTATATATATATATTTTATATATATATATATTTTATATATATATTTTATAAATTTATATATATTTATATACAGGTAGGCCATTTTAATCTACTGAAATATCTCAAAATCCATAAGTTTAAGACAAAAATGTTTCAGACAAAAGTTATATGGCTCGAAGGGGGACATAAGATGATGCTATTAGTTTGACATTGAAGAGTCACCTGAAGCTCACGTGAAGGTCACATCCAACTTTTTAAACGGTACATCCTATATGCTTTTGCATATTCTTATAGCTCATCGCGAGAGCTTTCCAAAACACTATAATTAAGTTAGTTTTTATTAAATACTTTCCGAGTTATGAGGCTTGAAATCATTTCTTAATTTAACATAAAAAAATATCCGTAAAATATCTAGTAAAATATTCATTTTTCGATTATCCTACCTTAATACTTTTATGTACAAAATAATGAGAGGAATCAATTGGTGTAAAGAAAACACACAGTTATTTTTAAGAAAAAATATGTAATTGTTAATTGCAAATTACATATTTTTTCTTCGAAACAATTATGTGTTTTCTTTACACCAATTAATTCCTTTCATTATTTTGTACATAAAAGTATTAAGATAAGATAATCGAAAAATGAATATTTTACTAGATATTTTATGGTTTATGTAAAATTAAGATATTCTTTTAAGCCTCATAACTCGAAAAATACTCAATGAAAAAATACTTTATTATAGTGTTTTAGAAAGCTCTTGAAGCAAGCTATAAGAATATGCAAAAATATATGGGGTGTCCCATTTAAAAAGTTGGAGGTGAGCTTCACGTGATTTTCAGGTGACTCTTCAAGATTAAACTAATGGCACCATCTTATGTCCCCCTTCAAGCCATACAATTTTTGTCTGAAACATTTTTGTCTTAAACTTATGGATTTTGAGATATTTCAGTGCGTAGATTAAAATGGCCTACCTTGTATATTCTATAATATTATATAAAACTATATTTTTATGTTAATTAATAAACATATCGTGTGCTAATATTCCGTATTCAGTATAAACATTCAATTTGACAAGTTGGAGATATTCAATTTTATGCAAAATCTGTATAATTAAGAATGAAACAATATATTGCGCATCGAATTAATCAGATTCTATAAAAATTTTAATGATATTTAACTGAAGTAAATGAGTTTAATTTTATAAACAAAGGAAACAATCGCGCTTCTCAGCTTTAAAATTTATCCTAAGTTATTTTATCTCTGCTCTTTCCCTTCTGTACAAGACTGCGAAAAGAATTCGCTCATTAATCGCTTTAATCATCCCGTCGCGGAAGTTCGCAGCGCGACACGATAGAATCGTCATCCGCTTCTTCTCGACGGTGACCGTCGCGAAACGGTGCCTTACCCTTGCCTTTCGTTCCGTGATAGATTGCGATCGCGGAAGGGTAACGAGCTGGACAGACGCTAAGTGTCACGCTATATTTTATTTTTTTATTTCTCTTCCGCGTAATATTCGTGAAACGTGTTTAGAATCGTCGAATTTTTCGGTTCTGCCTTGAAAACAAGTCGAAAAAAAGGAGCCGAAAGGTCGACCGGTTTCCAACAATATCGAGCTTTTTATCGTTTCTCATAAAGAACAAAAATATCGTTCTTTTACGTCAAATCGAACTTTTCGTGTAAAAAGATGTGAAACATTCGCGCGAAGAAAATGCATTCGGAAAATTGAGTTGAATTAAGCCAAAATTATAAAACGAATTAATATCTCTATAATTTATTCCATTTATTTATCACTTATTTTTTTAAATGCGTAAACATTCAACAATCAGTAAGAATATTAGAGAGAACATAAAGCCAAGTTTAAACTGATTCGAGCTAAAGTCAGCCTAATTGAAAATGATTTACGTTAATTTAATATTACTACACGCATGTGAGAGAGAAAGAGATGTAATACTTCTATCGCGAAACCTCGTAAATAAAATTTTTTCCCTTTTCAAATTTAGCATTTTAAATATTCTTCGAATTCTTTTCATTTTTCTATAATTGATGCATATTTTGTGGGCAAAAGTAATTTATTAATAACTAACAATAAGCTGTAAAAGTGTGTGTATTATTTTCTCCGTAAATAAAGTTCTTTTGCTCTCACATCGCGTGTCATTGAAGTTTTGGTCTCGCGTAATCTTTTTTTTTTTTACGTCACGACGGCACGATATGTCATTGCCGTAATTAATTTGAATCTACCGTTGACTGCTCGCGCGAAGTTATACATATACTACGGTCGTATACAGGGTGTCCCATTTTAATGTCCCATCCCAAATAACTTTCTTATTTTTAATTTTAGAAAAAGATGTTTCAGACAAAAGTTGTATGGCTTGAAGGGGGACATAAGATGGTGCCATTAATTTGACCTTGAAGAATCACCTGAAGGACACGTGAAGATCACTTCCAACTTTTTAAATGAGACACCCTATATACTTTTACATATTCTTGTAGCTTGCTTCAATAGCTTTCCAAAACACTATAATAAAGTATTTTTTCATTGAGTACTTTTCGAATTATGAGGCTTGCAATAATTTCTTAATTTTACATAAATCGTAAAATATCTTGTAAAATATTCATTTTTTGATTATCTTTTCTTAATACTTTTATGTACAAAATAATGAGAGAAATCAATCGGTGTAAAGAAAACATACAGTATGTAATTGCAATTAACAATTTCATATTTTTTCTTAAAAACAACTGTATGTTTTCTTTACACCAATTGATTCTTCTCATTATTTTGTACAGAAAAGTATGAAGGTAAGATAATCGAAAAATGAATATTTTACAAGATATTTTATGGTTTATGTAAAATTAAGAAATGATTTCAAGCCTCATAACTCGAAAAGTACTTGATGAAAAAATGTTTATTTATAGTGTTTTGGAAAGCTCTCGAGATAAGCTACAAGAATACGCAAAAATATATAAGGTGTTCCATTTAAGAAATTCAAAATGACCTTCATGTAATCTTCATGTAACTCTTCAAGGTCAAACTAATGACACCACCTTATGTCCCCCTTGAAACCATACAACTTTTGTCTGAAACATCTTTTTCTAAAATTAAAAATAAGAAAGTTATTTGGGGTGGGACATTAAAATGGGACACCCTGTATAAGTCGCGACGTCCTGTCGTCCGGCCACGTCGAGTTTCAATGGGGTTTATCTAACTACGATGTAACGTCACGCGTGCAATGCCACTGTGCTCGGCCGTGCATGTCCATTGCACGTACAAGCCTCAAGCTAATATCCTCCGCGAAAGATTTTTCCTATCACGGACAAATATTTCGATGGGACTTTGCGGTAAATTCCTCCATTCCTTCGCGTAAATGCGGAAGCTGAGGGTAAATGCAATTTGTAACCATCTGATTAATAATGACAATGAAAGTGTTTTCTCTTGTAACACGCATTTTAACAATTTATATAATAGTAACATTAATTCAGCAAAGAAAATCTACTTTTACCGATTATTATTTAAAAAAAAAATTAAAAGTAATTTAAAATAATATATTTAATAAAAAAATTTATTCTATATTTTATTTATCTATATAAATAAATTTAAATAAAATTGTTTATAAATGTAGAATAAATATAGAATAAATATAGAATAAAAAGAAATAAAAGAATAGAATAAATATAGAATAATAGTTCGATGTCGGGTATGTTATTCGCGTAGGGAAAGCCTAATTATATATCACATTTGCCTCGCTGCAGATTCAAATCCGCGTCTTTTGCTATCGTAGATAATCGCAATGAAACGCGGCAATATGAGCACGCGAATAATAATCTCGATACGGCTATGAACAGGGAGCGACGAAAGATAGTGTAGGCGCGCCTTGCTTTCTCCAAAGTGTCATAATTATTCAGCGAGGAAAATGATCTCTCCTCTTTCGTCTGCCTTCTCTCGGTACAGCTCTCTTAGCGGCGCTCGCTCTAAACGTCATAAGTCGTGCACGGCATTGCCGTGTTTTAAATGCGTCTTTATCGAGTCACGTTGTGTACATGCACCGCATTCTCAGAAACGCATAATTTTGCAAGCCACGATTATGTAGCGCGAGTCCATTGAACTATACACGCGGTGCGACGTGATGCGACGTCGTTCTCGACTCTCCCAAGTGTGCAACGATGTCTCGAACGCACTCGCGAGTCATGGATACTTCAATTTTAATGAAGCACCGATGCTTTCGCTAATCAGCAAGTCACATTTTACGCGTTAAGGATGTTTTGTACCTATTTTCAAAATATTGAGAATTTAATGAAAATTGTACAGAATGTCCTTACATATGTTTAGAATCTTCAATACAATTTTTAAATCGATTCACTAAAGCGTTCGCAATTTATAAGGATTTTAATTTGCACCGAATTAACATGTGTTCTTATGGGAAATACACCAAAAGTGGATATATTTGTCAATATTTATTTTCAGCTACTTTTTACTGGGATTGTACATACAAAACATCCTTAAAACGAAATGCAAATTATTAATGATCAAATGTAATTGAATCTTGTAATACATTTTTTCTTTCAAATCGATTTACTTCAAATAAAAATACTTATATGTTATGAAAAGCAATAATAAATAATAAAAGATTGTGAAAAATAATAAAAGAATATAATAAATAAATTATATAATATATAATATATAATAAATTTTTATTTTATATAATATATAATAAATTTTTATAATTATATAATATATAATAAATTTTTAGGCTTGTTAGATACGACATGAATATTTTATCTTTTATCTCCTCAAAGATGAATAAAATTATTTTAAGGATGTTTTGTATCTATTTTTAAAATATTGAGAAATGAAAATTGTACAGAATGTCCTTACATATGTTTAGAATCTTCGGTACAATTTTTAAATCGATTCACTAAAGCGTTCACAAGTTATAAGGATTTTAATTTGCACCGAATTAACATGTGTTCTTATGAGAAACGTATAATCACGTCGATTCAAATGACAAAAACACATGGAAATAATATTCAGAATTTGTTAAAAATTTGCAAAAGTTTAGATACAGAGGAAATATTTAATCAAATAATATTATATAAGTACTAACTGGTTAAAAAGATATTAAATATAATTTAATAAAATTAGCCATGTATCTGTCACAAGGCGAAATTCTCTGCCAAAAGTTAATCATTTCGATTAACAAAATTTGAAATATTTCAGTAAAAAGGCAATAAAATTAATAAAATTAACAATAAATATTAAAAAATACATCTCTGTATTGTAGCTAAGATCAAATTATAATATTCCACACAATTTCTCACACTCAAAATACATCAGAAGTGGATATATTCGTCAATATTGATTTTCAGCTACTTTTTGCTGGGATTGTATGTACAAAACATCCTTAAAACGAAATGCAAATTATTAATGATCAAATGTAATTGAATCTTGTTATACATTTTTTCTTTCAAATCGACCTACTTCAAATAAAAATACTTATATGTTATGAAAAGCAATAATAAATAATAAAAGATTGTGAAAAATAATAAAAGAATATAATAAACCATTTTTTAGGCTTGTTAGATACGACATGAATATTTTATCTTTTATCTCTTCAAAGATGAATAAAATTATTTTAAGGATGTTTGGTACCTATTTTCAAAATATTATGTTTATGTTTTAGCATTTTAACATCGATAGTATTTTATATTTTTTTTTGTGATAATCGATATTGATAAAAGTAGTTTTTTGTTTCTGCATTAAAATTAAATCAGTGATTTCAGAAAAAAAATTATTTTAAGGATGTTTTGTACCTATTTTCAAAATATTATGTTTATGTTTTAGCATTTTAACATCGATAGTATTTTACATTTTTTTTTGCAAATGAAAATCGATACTGATAAAAGTAGTTTTTTGTTTCTGCATTAAAATTAAATCAGTGATTTCAGAAAAACATGAGTTAATTTTTTTAGAATTTATATAAAACTGTTTTCTCGCATACAAACAAACGTTAAACTGTAAAATCAAAAAGTGTTTTAAAGATAATCAACCGAATCTTTACGAAAATTGATTTTAAAATTAAGATATTGAATATTTTTTTATAGAGTTTAAAAAAAAAAATCTCTTTATCCTTTTTATTATAGATTCGTTATAAAAAAATTGCTAGATAATATATTAGTGATATAGAATGGATAATAAAAATTTATTAAAAAATACATGATAATTATTGCATATTGTATTGGGACAAATATATCGATGATATGAAATCATTCTATGTCAATAGATGTTTTTACTTATTCGATTTCGTTATCTTAGCAAATGAATTCATTGCATGCCATATGGCAATGATATTTTACACTTTGCAAACTGTAAACAACTAGAATATATTGATACGAGAAGAGGAAGAAAAGATAAATAGATTAATCTTATCAGAGTTTAGCCTTGGATTGAACACATGACTCAGTTGAATTTGTCGCTATTGAATTTCCTATCTCTTTATCAGCATGAATAAAATTTTTTATATTCCGTTGATATAAATTCATTGAAAGAATTTTACCTTTATATTAAAGTAAGCCACAATTATATATAAAATTAAAATTTATTCATTAATTTTATAATATATATCTTTTAAGAATATAAAATATAACGCACATTTACTAAAGAGTCTTTCTCAAAACTGTGTTTAAAAAATGCATCTTTCTCTCTCGTATTATTCTGCAGTGATTAATTTACATTTTTATGTAAGCAGGAAATTCTTTTGTAACTCTTATCTTGTTAAAGTCAAGTTATTTAAATTTTTAAAGAAAGTAAAGAAAGTAGAGAAAAATGTTTCTTTATAATACTTTAAAAAAATATTTTAGTCAAATATTTATGTCAACATCTATAACGTCATTAATATGTTAATTTGTATAATATTTAGTTATGTTGCTAAATTTAATTAGCAACATGTTTAATAAATTATATATTCAAAATGGATTTTGTATCATAGTTAAGAAAATCTCTAAGATTATTCAACGAGATGATTTTTATATCGGGAAACTCGTTACCAGGTCAAGTCGGAGGTT
Source organism: Camponotus floridanus (assembly GCF_003227725.1). Lineage (NCBI taxonomy): Eukaryota > Metazoa > Arthropoda > Insecta > Hymenoptera > Formicidae > Camponotus > Camponotus floridanus. The sequence goes on along the minus strand of NW_020229309.1, from coordinate 16,590 downwards.
GACCATTGAACTTGCCTCGAAGAGATGGATGGTGACTGTGTTGCATCGACTCTCGATTCTGGGTTGCGTCGCTTCGTTTTACCATTTACTTGCATTATTCGTTCTTCATTTTCAAGACCGTTAGACGCACGATCCCGATTTACAGTGAATAACTCGCGATTGGCATTACTGAAATATATATTGCATTTCAAAACACATTTATTGCATCTTTGAATCAGCTGTTTTTATAGTGCTTTCAAATAAGCTGCCATCTAAAAAAATATATGTTCTTGCATTAACATTAAATGCATCCTTAACATCTTTTTAATTGAACTCTTAATAATTTAAATCTAATAATTTAAATCTGGTATTTTTTTAGGGTTGCACAAGATATCAAGATTAGATCTTGTCTTGTCTTGTCTTGAATTTCAAGACAAGATCAAGACAAGATTTTTAATTAGTTATCAAGGCAATACCAAGACTAAGACTGTCAAGATTATTAGTCTTGTCAAGATTATTGATTCTCAAAAAAACTAAAATATTTATATTTGTAAATGAAAAAAATCACTATATACGAATTTAAAAAAATTTTATTCGATAAAAACATTTATATTGATAAATTTAAAAACATTTAATATTAATAGAATATAACATTTTTATAAATTAGAAATCAAACTCGCAAATTTTAGACATTAAAGAGCATTTCACCCAGGAATTGATGCACAGTGCTTTTAAAGATTTACTTTGTAATCTAGTTCTATTTTTTGACATAGTCAGAGTTTCTATTGAGAAAAGTCTTTCTACTGGCACGGACGAGGCAGTTGAACTTAAAATGTCTTGAGCCATTTTTGACAATGTGGGATAAATGTGATCCTGATTTTTTTATCACTCCAAAATATTTATATCTGCACATTCCTTTGGAGTCTAAATAGTTATTAATTTCTGTTTTCCATGAAACAGTAAATGTTTTTTATGTAAATAGACGGCATTTATATCGATTACATAGTAATAATTATAATTAAAATATAATACAATAGTAATAATTATTTTAATTATATTACAAAATTATGTTAAATATTATTTAAATAATTTTTTAATATTAGATAAAAAATTGTTAATAAAATCGAGACAAGACAATACAAGACGAGATTTTTGCTACCAATATTCACTCAAGACACGATTTAAATTTTTGAAAATTTTCAATACCAATACAATATTTTTATGAATATTGTCTTGTCTTGGATCTTGTGCAACTCTAATTTTTTTCAACAATTTTACATCAAGTCCAATGCTTATATAACGATTAAAATCTTGAAACTTTTTTAGTATTAAATTTCAAATTTTCTGCTTAATTATACACATTACGAATGATTTAATCTAACTTTGCTAAAAAGTCATTTTGGGAAATTTATTGAACGTGTAAGAAAATATAAGTGTACTTGTCAAATTATTAATTTTACAATTATTTGCGAATTTGGGTAGAATAGAAAATCGCATTGATATAAACCACACATGGTATGTGGGATAAAAATTGATCATATTTTCTCTCTCAATAAAACATAAATATATCAATATCTTACTTTGAAGTGAACACACGTTTATCGAATATCAAAAGGATCGCGATATCAAAAGGAATGCTTCCGCAATTATCCGCAGTCAATGTTCTAAGATCGAAGACAATTGTACGGGGGGAGAAGTTCAAGAACTTCATGTTTCTGTCTGTCGTCGCGCGAAGCACGTGACTTGCTACACGAGGATGGCAACGTGTGCGCAGACTGTTATTTACTTAGCTCTGTTCCGCGCGCAACAATGCATTCCCTTTGTTTCACGTTCGTCTCTTTCTCCCCCCCCCTCTCTCTCTCTCTCTCTCTTCACTTCTCTCATTATAGTCAATAACTCCTTTCTGGGGCCGAGAGAATGAGGCGACGTATCTGACCTGGCACTATCATCAACGTGGCATCTCTCTCTCAACGAGCTATCGTAAAATATCGCGCGGAGAAGAGAAACAAAAGAATACTAAGGCCTCCTCTCCCCAACTGCATCGGCAATTTACATGGTAACCGAGCCGAATCTAGGGCGAAATATAGATCCGCGAGTATCGATATCTCGGGCGAATATTCCGCGACTAGCGTTGCTTTCTCCGAGTAATATGTAGCATCGAGGGATACGGTCGAAGGATGAAACTGTGTCGTATCTCTCAATTATATACAGAGTGGCCCCGAACGTTTCAGCCAGACTTTGAGATCTTATAGGAAATTTAATTCGGAACAAAAAAATTTCGTACAACCTTGGCTCGAAAAATGCTTCCTTAAGAAGTTATCGCTCGAAAACCTCTGATGAAGGAAGAGCAAAAGGTGAAAAGAAAATGGAACTAAATAAATTTCTTGAAAAAAAACGATAAAAATAAAAAATAAAAATCTTTTTCTTTTATGAAAATAAAATAATTTTTTTTTTTAACTAACTTTTATTTTATTTTCATAAAAGAAAAAGATTTTTATTTTTTATTTTTATCGTTTTTTTCAAAAAATTTATTTAGTTCCATTTTCTTTTCACCTTTTGCTTCATCACCTCTTCCTTCATCAGAAGTTTTTGAGCGATAATAACTTCTTAAGGAAGCATTTTCGACATGTTTATACGAAATTTTTTCTTCAGAATTAAATTTCCTATAAGATCTCAAAGTCTGGCTGGAACGTTCGGGGCCACTCTGTATAGTAGATTGCGATAGCAGATACGCGCGTAATCCTTTCCGATTAAAAATGATACCGTCGTTTTTTAAATCATTCATGCTTTGCAACAAGATAGAAGATACGGAGCAAGAGAGTAACATCTCATCCTCTTTATTATGAATTTTCCTACGCAGACCTTATTATAATTATGTTAATAAGAGGCGCGAAAATGCGTACTATATTGTTTTAGTTTTTTTTTTCTATATACAGGGTGTCCCAGACCACCCCTTTTAAAATGAAAATAAATGACTTTTATCAAAAATCGTGAACAATTTTTAAGTAAATCGGGTACGCTCTATTAAATAGTGATATTTTCAACTTTTGATTCTGACTGGAAATACGATCCGGATCGGAAGTTGAATTTTTTTAGAGGAACATAGTACTTTTTATTACAGATTCGAATTGTATGTGAAAAAATAAGAAACTTTTGTATCAAACGTTTTTTCTGAAAGTTCCTCTGTCAATCTTAAAATTGATCTTCATTATTTCATCGCATTTACTTTCAAGGTCAATTTTAAGATTGACAGAGGCACTTTTAGAAAAAACGTTTCATACAAAAATTTCTTATTTTTTCACGTACAATTCGAATCTGTAATAAAAAGTACCATGTTCCCGTAAAAAAATTCAACTTCCGATCCGGATGGCGTATTTTCGGTCGGAATCAAAAGTTGAAAATATCACCATTAATAGAGCGTACCCGATTTACTTAAAAATTGTTCGCGATTTTTGATAAAAGCCATTTATTTTCATTTTAAAAGGGGTGTACGGGTGGTCTGGGACACCCTGTATATATGATTCATATAAATACTTTTTTTCCTATATACATATGATTCATATAAAACACATATTTATGTAAAAAAATACGACGAAAAATCGTCCAATGAATAATTAACCTCTCGTGAAAAGACAGAATTCTAGGACATTATTCTTCCTTTTCCTTCGTATTTTCCACGTCGTGCATTCGTCACGTGCATCTTCCTGGAGGTTGAAGGATAAAGGAAAAAAATATACGAACGGAGACAAAGTATCGGTGATGTTCCGTACGTGAGACAGAATGTATTATATAAGGACCATTGTTCCCGCGACTTCCTGCGGAAGAAGCGACAGGAGGATGTACTTGTATATTTCTCCTCGCGGTTGCGGAAAAATCGTGTGATACACGCGAACAAGGCAGACCTCATCCAAATTACATCACCTTTACTTTGAAGTCCCGCGAAAATCGATGTTCCTGAAATATGTCCCCAACCATCCGAGTCTATTCGCGAACGAATTTTCCGAATTTTCTCGGAATTTTCGTTTCCGATGAAAATTGCATATCACTGCAATGATGGTAAAAATATCGGGGTAAGTGGCCAGTAATCTTGTAGCAGTAGTCAACGACCGCATATTGACGTTTTGAATATTGTATTTCTTGTAATGGTAAGTATTAAATTTTGCGAGAGAGAGGAAGATTATTTATTAAGGAGGATAATTATAATAATTGTACGAGAGGAAAGAGATACGAGGAAAAAGTTGTAACGTTATTATTTTAGAGATGTGTTAATCCAACTGTGCAATGCTTTCGAAAGTAAGCTTTTCTCTATTCTATGTTCCTGTTTCTTTCGTTTATAATATTATATGCTAATATTTTTTAGTGAAATATTTTATACATTACAGTCATCAAATATATGAAGCAGTTCTTATCTTTCCATGACATGTTTCCAATAATAATATATTTAATTAAGTTTAATGAGTGGAATTAGTTATATTACATTCGCAATGCTAAGGAATAAAGAAATATATTTTTGACGGATCGAAATATATTTGATAAAATAATATTCTGGCAAAGTTTTGATAAAATATCGACTTATTATATCTATATTATATTAAATCTGCATGCAACTCGTTGCCGCAAACTGCGGATACCGATAAGGCAGGTATCTCGCGTGTGAAACTCGAATCAGACGGTACATTGCAAACGCGAAATGAAATTAGAGATTGAATTGCAAAATTTCAAAAGTTTTACATTATAATGTGACTCGGACTGTTTTACGTTTACAAGTTCATGAATTTTTCTAATTTCGTGGTTTCACAATATTTTGATTCTAAATTTCACACTCTTGCAATTTGTCTCACTTGAATTTAAGGATGCTTTGTACCTACTTTCAAAATATTGAGAATTTAAGGAAAATTGTACAGAATATCTTTACATATGTTTAGAATCTTCAGTACAATTTTTAAATCGATTCACTAAAGCGTTCACAATTTATAAGGATTTTAATTTGCACCGAATTAACATGTGTTTTTATGGGAAATACACCAAAAGTGGATATATTTGTCAATATTGATTTTCGACTACTTTTTGCTAGGATTGTACATACAAAACATCCTGAAAAGCAATAATAAATAATAAAAGAGTGTGAAAAATAATAAAAGAATATAATAAATAATTTTTATAGGCTTGTTAGATACGACATGAGTATTTTATCTTTTATCTCCTCAAAGATGAATAAAATTACTTTAAGGATGTTTTGTACTTATTTCCAAAATATTGAGAATTTAATGAAAATTGTACAGAATGTCCTTACATATGTTTAGAATCTTCAATACAATTTTTAAATCGATTCACTAAAGCGTTCATAAGTTATAAGGATTTTAATTTGCACCGAATTAACATGTGTTCTTAATCATGTCGATTCAAATGACAAAGTCACATGGAAATTATATTCAGAATTAGTTTAAAATTTGCAAAAGTTTAGATACAGAGGAAATATTTGGTCAAATAATATTGTACAAGTACTAACTGGTTAAAAAAATATTAAATATAATTCAATGAAATTAGACATGTATCTGTCACAAGGCGAAATTCTTTGCCAAAAATTAATCATTTCGATTAACAAAATTTGGGATATTTCAGTAAAAACGGAATAAATATTAAAAAATACATCTCTGCACTGTAGCTAAGAACAAATTGTAATATTCCATGCAATTTCTCATACTCAAAATACACCAAAAGTGGATATTTGTCAATATTGATTTTCAGGTACTTTGCTGGGATTGTACATACAAAACATCCTTAACATTTCCAGAAATAATAATATATATATGTACATTATTTTAAGAAATACATATGCATTTTTTCTGGATCATAAAATAATAGAATTTTAATATATGTGTGCGTACATGTGTGTATAATTTTGGATAAACATCTGCAAATTTAAAAGAACCATTGGAAATAATGTAATCGACCAAAACTAGCCAGAATTTTTGTTTATTAATTACAATTTTTGTTTATTAATTTGTAATTAATAAACAAAAATTCTGGCTAGTTTTGGTTGATTACATTATTTCCAACGATCCTTTGATTAATTGATTAGCGATATTAAGATAATTTATTAATTTAATCCAAATTTAAAATCATTTTCATTCTCTCTTACTAAATTTGCATAATTTAGAGTATAATAGGTTAATGAAATATTTCGATTTTAATTTTGTTTTTTTTTATTTATGATTTAAAAGAGAAACTGTCGCTGAAGAGATTAACGAAGCATAGCCAGTTGACCCGCACCGCGACGCGTTTCCGGAAAACAAGCAAGGCATTTCTTCTGGATCATAAAATAATAGAATTTTAATATATGTGTGCGTACATGTGTGTATAATTTTGGATAAACATCTACAAATTTAAAAGGATATTTGGAAATAATGTAATCGACCAAAACTAGCCAGAGTTTTTGTTTATTAACTACAATTTTTGTTTATTAATTTGTTACAAATTAATAACTTAAATTTGTAACAAATTAATAAACAAAAATTGTAATTAATAAACAAAAATTCTGGCTAGTTTTGATTGATTACATTATTTCTAATGATCCTTTGATTGACTAGCGATATTAAAATAATTTATTAATTTAATCCAAGTTTAAAATCATTTTCATTCTCTCTTGCTAAATTTGCGTAAATTAGAGTATAATAGGTAAATGAAATATTTCGATTTTAATTTTGTTTTTTTTTTCATTATTTATGATTTAAAAGAGAAACTGTCGCTGAAGAGATTAACGAAGCATAGCCACTTGACCCGCACCGCGACGCGTTTCCGGAAAACAAGCAAGGTTTACATGCCGCCTCGCTATTGTTATATTCGTCATTGTTGTTGTTCGTCGCGACGCATCGTGTTCACGTTATCAGAGTGGAAATCCTGTCTTGCTACATATTCGCGTGATCGCTCCGCTAATTTTCGCCGGCTGACTGAGATGGCGATAAAATGCCGTCGAAAATTACGCATCCGCGATCTTCGCTCCCACTAATCCTTAATCTTCGGTCCGTTAATGCTTTCCCTCGTCACGCAGGTGTACTAAATTTCTCGCCTTAACTACTCGCGCTTTTATGTAACGAGTCATTCCCGACAACGGTACTCGGCTCCTGCCGTTTATCCTCAAAAGATTATTCGCAGGACATAAGATCCGGAGATGCTTATTCAAAATTATACACACATGTACGCACATATATATTAAAATTCTATTATTTTATGATGCGGAAAAATGCATATATATTTCTTAAAATAATGTACATATATATATATATCTTATTTTGCGTACGTTTTGATACGTAGTTTATGTGTGTGTAGATCTTAGCATCATACATTTTAAAACATGATGAAAATTGATTTAAAAAAAAAGTATAAAGTCGTAGCGTGAGATTAAATATCGTTATTGATTTACATTAAAGATACGATAGAATTTATCAGGTGACAGATTAGAAATAGCCTTGACTTTTGTGATTAAAATGTACGTGATATATTTCTTGAGCAATCAATCTTCTATGTAAATAAAAAATTGTTTTTAACCATTTAAATTAATATAATTTTAAAAATCTTATGTGAAAATTTTAATAATTTATGAGAAAAACTGGAATTATATTTATTATATTTACATATATTATTTTTTTTATTATTTTTATATTATATTATTTTTATATTATACTATATTATTATATTATTTTTATATTATATTTATATTATATTATATTTATATTATATTTTATTATATTTATATTATATTATTTATATTATATTATATTTATATGATATTTATATTATATTATATTACTTTTATATTATTTTTATATTATTTTTATATTATATTATATCATTTTTATATTTTTTTTTATTATTTTTATGTTATATTATTAGGATCACACAATGGGATTGTGATTGTAAATATGCGATTGCAAATATTGTAATGTTACCGTATAGTTTTCTAAATATTCGTATTGTGATAGCATCGCAAAAAGTTTGAATATTCGTTTTACATAATAACTATTATGGAAAAGAAATTAGCATTTAATGTGCATTATTACGATGAAGCACGTTATTATGCAATGTTATAACAGAAACGTGAAGTAGAATAAGCGTAATTTACTGAGGGAAGAATACATAATTTACGCGGTTAAGGTCACTCACACAGACGGTTTTATCTTGATAGTACCGCGATTTAACGGAATATGCCGTTTGAAAAAAAAATCTTTGTATTATTTAACAAGAGTCTTTAGCTAATTGTAAAGAAACTAATAAAGCGAAAAAGAACAAATTCGACGAAGATCCTGTCAACTTTCTGCAACTTTTGCATGACTCGATCGCGTTTTACCTCGCCATATATAATAGTTTCAACGCGATAATAAGATTTATGATATCACGAGTAACTGACGGCAAATCAGCAATTTTTCTTTGGCCGTTATTTCCGCGATATTTTCACCTAGTATGCGATATGTAGAGGAGCACTGCAGTATTTTAGTTAGGTCACGTCCCCTTGAACCGATGCCAAATGTACCGCTCCCCCTTTTGTTCGCCAAGTTTTTCGCGTCCTAGTGAGCTTATGGAATTCTGCCTGCGAATCTATCGTAGGTGTTCTGGGTCAAGTGTGCATTCTAATGACAGTAGGATACTTGTGCAAAGTTCCTATAAATTTGTACTATGTGTGTATGTGCACAGTATGTAATGTAGCGGATGTATGCTTCTTCCTCAGTTATAATACTTATTCGGTAACATTTTATTCGGTACCTTGTTCTATTTGATTCCTACAAGAGCCTTTTTGATATTTGATAATATAATAGAAATCATCTTTTAATGAAAAATTATTGCAATAACGATTAAAAGATTGAAGGATGTTTTGTACCTATTTTCAAAATATTTAGAATTTAATGAAAATTGTACAGAATGTCCTTATATATATATAGAATCTTCAGTACAATTTTTAAATCGATTCACTAAAACGTTCACAAGTTTAAGGATTTTAATTTGCACCGAATTAATATGTGTTCTTATGGGAAACATATAACTACCTCGATTCAAGTGACAAAAACATGTGGAAATAATATTCGGAATTTGTTTAAAATTTGCAAAAGTTTAGATACAGAGGAAATATTTGGTCGAATAATATTGTACAAGTACTAACTGGTTAAAAAAATATTAAATATAATTCAATGAAATTAGCCATGTATCTGTCACAAGACGAAATTCTCTGCCAAAAGTTAATTATTTCGATTAACAAATTTCGGAATATTTCGGAATATTTCAAAAACGCAATAAATATTAAAAAATACATCTCTGCACTGTAGCTAAGATAAATTGTAATATTCCACGCAATTTCTCATACTCAAAATACACCAGAAGTGGATATATTCGTCAATATTGATTTTCAGCTACTTTTTGCTGGGATTGTACATACAAAACATCCTTAAAACGAAATGCAAATTATTATTGATCAAATGTAATTGAACTTGTTACACATTTTTTCTTCCAAATCGATCTACTTCAAATAAAAATACTTATATGTTATGAAAAGCAATAATAAATAATAAAAGATTGTGAAAAATAATAAAAGAATATAATAAATAATTTGTATAGGCTTGTTAGATACGACATGAATATTTTATCTTTTATCTCCTCAAAGATGAATAAAATTATTTTAAGGATGTTTTGTACCTATTTCCAAAATATTGAGAATTTAGTGAAAATTGTACAGAATGTTCTTACATATGTTTAGAATCTTCAGTACAATTTTTAAATCGATTCACTAAAACGTTCACAAGTTTAAGGATTTTAATTTGCACCGAATTAATATGTGTTCTTATGGGAAACATATAACTACCTCGATTCAAGTGACAAAAACATGTGGAAATAATATTCGGAATTTGTTTAAAATTTGCAAAAGTTTAGATACAGAGGAAATATTTGGTCAAATAATATTGTACAAGTACTAACTGGTTAAAAAAATATTAAATATAATTCAATGAAATTAGCCATGTATCTGTCACAAGACGAAATTCTCTGCCAAAAGTTAATTATTTCGATTAACAAATTTCGGAATATTTCGGAATATTTCAAAAACGCAATAAATATTAAAAAATACATCTCTGCACTGTAGCTAAGATAAATTGTAATATTCCACGCAATTTCTCATACTCAAAATACACCAGAAGTGGATATATTCGTCAATATTGATTTTCAGCAACTTTTTGCTGGGATTGTACATACAAAACATCCTTAAAACGAAATGCAAATTATTATTGATCAAATGTAATTGAACTTGTTACACATTTTTTCTTCCAAATCGATCTACTTCAAATAAAAATACTTATATGTTATGAAAAGCAATAATAAATAATAAAACATTGTGAAAAATAATAAAAGAATATAATAAATAATTTGTATAGGCTTGTTGGATATGACATGAATATTTTATCTTTTATCTCCTCAAAGATGAATAAAATTATTTTAAGGATGTTTTGTACCTATTTCCAAAATATTGAGAATTTAGTGAAAATTGTACAGAATGTTCTTACATATGTTTAGAATCTTCAGTACAATTTTTAAATCGATTCACTAAAACGTTCACAAGTTTAAGGATTTTAATTTGCACCGAATTAATATGTGTTCTTATGGGAAACATATAACTACCTCGATTCAAGTGACAAAAACATGTGGAAATAATATTCGGAATTTGTTTAAAATTTGCAAAAGTTTAGATACAGAGGAAATATTTGGTCAAATAATATTGTACAAGTACTAACTGGTTAAAAAAATATTAAATATAATTCAATGAAATTAGACATGTATCTGTCACAAGACGAAATTCTCTGCCAAAAGTTAATCATTTCGATTAACAAAATTCGGAATATTTCAGTAAAAACCCAATAAATATTAAAAAATACATCTCTGCACTATATCTAAGAGAAATTGTAATATTCCACGCAATTTCTCATACTCAAAATACACCAAAAGTAGATATATTCGTCAATATTGATTTTCAGCTATTTTTTGCTGGGATTGTACATACAAAATATCCTTAATTCACTCTCTTCAAAATTTTAAAAATGAAATCTAAATTAATTTTTATAAAATAAATTAAATATTATCAATTGATTTTCAGTGTATTATTAATCATGTATGCATACGTTCCCATTTAGTACTAAAAACCCTATTTAATCTCGGAATCCCCTTTCTTTTCGCGATTTACTATGATGACTCTGTCGTCTCTACTGTCATCATTATAGTCATTATATGTCAGGCTTAGCTATATTTTGTTGGATAATCGTCGCTTATGTCATACGTATGCCCATCAAGCGTCTCTCTTTCCTTTCCGTTGCTAATTTTCTGCTATAACCGTAAAATTGATGAATACGGTGAAAGCAGTATTTTTCATAATTTATTTTCTATCCGTTAAAATATATCACATAAAAGAGATGAAAGCAATTGTTTATTAATATATATAATATAAGTATGTTACATGTATTAGAAGAAAAAAGATCTTTTGCTCGATGATGTAAACTCAAAATTTAAAATTTAAAATAGAATCGTACGATCAAAAGAAAGAGACAGAAAATGATTCTTAAGAAAAATACTATATCTTCTCGAATTAATTACATTAAAAGCATTGCATCGTTTAAAATAAAAGAGTAGAATAAAACAGTAGAATATCAAACTTCATAATCCCTCTTAATTCAACTTCTTAATCTAGAGATTCTGCCAAGATATTTCTAAACAAAATACTTCTGAAACTACTTAAAATATTCTGGATCGGTGGATTACTTAAAACTGCACTTGGAGATTGATTTGAAGATTTATATTTACTTCTCATTACGTCGCAAATAAAATGATAAAATATTCAAAGCGATTTAATGATGCGTATGATCAATTAAGCACATACATGTATATGTTTGCTTATATACAGCGAATTTTATATCGATGGAGTATAAAATAACATTTACTTTATAATATTACTGCTTACAACATTATAATAATTTATAATTATAATTATAATTTATATATTTATAATTATATAATTTTTTATATATTTATAATTATATAATTTTTATATTTATAATTATAATTTATATATTTATTTAAAATCATTAATAGAGAGAAAGAGAGAGGAAGAGATAAACATTTGTAGATAACAATTATCTTTTTGTTTATACATTTGATATATTTATTTGAAATATTTAATAGAAAGAATATAATAATATGTATTTAATATACTGTTAACTGCATTTCTATTAGTATTATTAATTGTTTTTAATACATGAAATTATACATCGTGAAATTAGCATACACGTTTTAGATTAATAATTTATCTACCGGTTTAGATAATCTGTATGTAGACATTGTGAACATAGGTACGAAGAGAAACTACTTCCGGATAATTATGGTAAATTGTCAGGTTTCAATCTTATCTCCTTGCAAATATTCGCACGTTACTTTCTTTCTTACAACGTTAATTCTCCCGCGTTTATCTAACGGAATTAAAATCTGTTTCTTGGAAAGATGCAAATCTTAAAATTTCTTCATGAAATATTTTATTTTTCACACATGTGATAAAATACTGTATCCTTTCGCGATTACCTACATACTGTATTCATGTGTATATTATTGCTACGAAATAAATTTAATATATATTATTATATACATTATATATTTAATATGTATTATATACATATTATTATATATATATTATTATATAGATTATATATTTAATACACAGGGTATTTTAAAAAGCTCCTACTAAGCAAATAGCGTTATTCTTGATTAAAAAGCGAGTCGAAAAGTCCTGAATCTTTTTTTTTCCAAGATTCATTAAATAATTAATCAGATTTAAGTATTAAAAAGATTTCTGAAAACATGAATTGTTTAAAAATTAACACAAAACAGTTTATTTTTTTGCTTATCCAAATCTTCATATGTTGATAACGAGAAAGTTTGTCTTTTTATTGGCACGATTTTATTCATTAATTACTGCTTTATTAAGTATTATGGGAAAAAATGGTTCAGGATTTCTCGACTCGGTTTTTAATCAGGAATAACGCTATTTGCTTAGTGGAAGCTTTTTAAGATACACCCTGTATATTATATACATATTATATATATTATATATATTATGTTAATTAATATATATTATTTAATATATATTATTTTAGCTCCAATAGAATATTACACGAGAAATAAGTTTCGAAGATAATCAAAAACGCTTTTTAGACTTATATCATTATAAAAGTAAATTATGCACTGAGGAAAAAATTATCTTGAAATAAAAAAATTTTAGTTAACTCAAGAAAGCTATTTATTCGATGGGTACTAATCACGTATTACTTGTATTCAAAACGTCTTTTGCTCAAGTTAAGTATTTATTTACATATGTTAAAAAAATATATATGCTTAAAAAAATATAATTTTTAATTAAATATTTTTATTTTAATCTTACAAAATATTTATAAAATGCATTTTTTATTCCCAAAAATTTAAAATTTTTTAATTTTAAAAAATAATATATTTAATTTAATAAATTATAGTACATATTCTATGAAAATAGTATTTAAATATAAAAAATATATAAATGAAAAATAATTAATATAAATGCATATTTAATTAAAATTGAATACTTTTGCTTAAATGAAATAAACAATTCCTTGCATTTAAAGCAAAAGTTTTAAGAAAACAAATTTATTTGATTTAAAAAAAATTTTTCCCTCAGTGTGTTATTGCACGAAGATAAGCAATTAATTTTATAAACTACAAATAATAAATTAATAAAATTATAAATCACTCACCTCATGGCTGCTCTGCTGTCGCTCTCGATGTCTCCTCGGTGCAACTTCCATTCTCTTGTTCCTTCATGGCACTTACACTCGACGAGACACTCACTTTCGAAAACATAGTTAATTATGATGTGCGCGCGCACTAATTGTTAGAATATGACGGTGGTCCGACATTTTACGTAGCACTTTAATTATCAACATACGACGTACATGATGCGCACTTTGCTTTATATTAGGACGAAAGAATATGAAAATCACAGTTAATTAAGTTTTATAGTCATTTTTTACTTGAGAAAATGTGATTTGTATATTATTCAAAAATTTCGCGCAATACTTCTAATACATATTTTACACGACAATTTTACTATCTCATTAATACAAGTGAATGGATACGAATTAACATTAAAGATAAATATCCATGGAATGCAATATCCATTGTATTGTTTTATCAATCGACTGATTTGAGTATAATTGAATGAATTATGTATTTTATTATGTACTAGTGAATTAAATTATGTACTTCAATAAATCATCGAGATACGAATCATAATATACGAGAGATTTTAGTATAACTAATGAATTAACATACAGGATCAATAATAACTATATTTATTAATTAAACGTTTATATCACGCAATAATTCTCGAGTCAATCCGTTTGAAGTCTGCGACGTTCAAGTGATTCAAAAATGACATAGACAACTTTGTCCTAATATTACGCAATGCTACGCAAATTAACGATTAGTTACGACGCATTAATCTAAAATAAGGACACGAAAATCATCGGATTGATAGTCGTTAATTTTAATAGTCGTAAAGATCACGTTTCTTAATACGCGATCTTTTAATATTCGTAATTGAATTTCGAGAAATACACACGAAACACGACACGTCAGACTCGTTCGGATTTCGCTACGCGAATGGCAGCAAGATCATCGTATGTAAACAATAGCGTAAAGGCCGCTGAGTTTTTGCGATAGATAACGCGCTATTATTCACACGTGATAGGTTGCTGTCATTCGCGTGACCTGACCTTGAGACGAAAATCGTTGTACATTTCATGTGTCGTCATATTATCTCTCGAGCTGCCGTCGAAAGAAATACTAAAAAATGTTGTGATTATAATTTTAATGATTATCGTGTTTCAATTAATTTATGTAGCATCGTCAAGTATCAAAATAAAACTGTTGATGTGATTTCCGAATTTTTCAACTATTAAAAAAAATATCTTAAGCGTAAAATGAGTTAAGGTGTCTAATGAATAAATATAAACATTAGATGCTGTATCGGTAATTTATTGAAACATGATATAAAATAAAGTGCGTGTCACGTGTATTAATGTAAAGTAACGAATTATTGTTATATTAGCATTAACGATTAATGATTAGTGCGTAATGATCTTAATGAATCGTGTTTTCGGGAATGAGTGTCATAAAGTGTCATAAAGGAGCACCAAGGATAAATGGAAGATTTGAAGAGGTATCGATGGGAGCAATCATAAAGTGAGTAAATTATAATTTCATTAATTTATTTGATATTTTTTAAAATATGGATTTCTTGTAATGAGGTTAAATTGAGAGTAAAAGCACATATTTTCTGAAATCTTTTTCCCCGAAGTAAACAATTATTTGCTCATTATAAGTTTTTATTTAAAGAAATCAAATTACATAACGCTGTTAAATCTTAATGTTTGTTAATTTATTGTTAATTTATCAATGTTAATTTATTTGATATTTTAAAAAATATGGATTTCTTGTAATGAGGTTAAATTGAGAGTAAAAGCACATATTTTCTGAAATCTTTTTCCCCGAAGTAAAAAATGATTAGCTCATTATAAGTTTTTATTTAAAGAAATCAAATTACATAACGCTGTTAAATCTTAATGTTTGTTAATTTAATGTTAATTTATCAATGTTAATTTATTTGATATTTTAAAAAATATGGATTTCTTGTAATGAGGTTAAATTGAGAGTAAAAGCACATATTTTTTGAAATCTTTTTCCCTGAAGTAAAAAATTATTTGCTCATTATAAGTTTTTATTTAAAGAAATCAAATTACATAACGCTGTTAAATCTTAATGTTTGTTAATTTATTGTTAGTTTATTAATGTTAATTTATTTGATATTTTTTAAAATATGGATTTCTTGTAATGAGGTTAAATTGAGAGTAAAAGCACATATTTTCTGAAATCTTTTTCCCTGAAGTAAACAATTATTTGCTCATTATAAGTTTTTATTTAAAGAAATCAAATTACATAACGCTGTTAAATCTTAATGTTTGTTAATTTATCGTTAATTTATCAATGTTAATTTATTTGATATTTTAAAAAATATGGATTTGTTGTAATGAGGTTAAATTGAGAATAGAAGCACATATTTTCTGAAATCTTTTTCCCCGAAGTAAAAAATTATTAGCTCATTATAAGTTTTTATTTAAAAAATCAAATTACATAACGCTGTTAAATCTTAATGTTTGTTAATTTATTGTTAATTTATTAATGTTAATTTATTTGATATTTTTAAAAATATGGATTTCTTGTAATGAGGTTAAATTGAGAATAGAAGCACATATTTTCTGAAATCTTTTTCCCCGAAGTAAAAAATTATTAGCTCATTATAAGTTTTTATTTAAAAAATCAAATTACATAACGCTGTTAAATCTTAATGTTTGTTAATTTATTGTTAATTTATTAATGTTAATTTATTTGATATTTTTAAAAATATGGATTTCTTGCAATGAGGTTAAATTGAGAATAGAAGCACATATTTTCTGAAATCTTTTTTCCCGAAGTAAAAAATTATATTATGCTCTATGTATA